>NC_134049.1:3734204-4077693 GCF_965140245.1 Athene noctua
GTACTTTGATTACATGAAGAGAGAGCAAATAGTTTGATGTCACTTAGTAAGCAAGTAATATATTAACCGTCATTTAGGTCTAAACAATTTATACATCTGTGGATCTGCTATTTGAATGCTCTATCCAGTTCAGAGGCCCAAATTTGCAAGTGATGCTGATAAAACAAGGAAGGTTCTGAAAAGTAAGATAAAGTGATTATAGTGTTTCCTCTCCATGAGAAAGATTTTATTCTGTGTAGTCATTTCATCCAGGAGGTAAAATCATAACAAGAATCATCAGTTGGAAACGGAAACATAATAAATTCAAATGAGAAATCAAACAGAAGGTGAACAGTGGTGCTGATTAACCTTGAACAAACTCAAGGCGATGTGGAGGTTTTCCAGCTCTCAATAGACTGAGGTCAGGACTGGGTGCCTTTTTGGAAGGTTACACACAAGATTTTAAGTTGAATACTGGAGGAACTAATGAAATGTAATGAATGACCTGTGGTATACAAGAGGTCTCATGAATGCCTGTGACTTTAAATGGTCAAATTTATTGATCTTTGAGGGGTGAGGGAAGTTGAAACTCTGTATTTGGTCCCTGTAAGACAGTGGGCCAAAGCCAAGAGCTCAGCCCTCAAGACAAGAGCCTGGTTGTGCATGAAGGGCGGCAGAGGGGGAGGCTGCCACGGGGGTTGGGGGGTGGCAGCCTTGGGGCAGTGCTGTGCCAAGCTGGCACTGCAAGGACAGTAAGCAGCTGGCACTTTGCGGTGTGATCTTCAGAAGCCTTTCTCTTAGGGGCTGTCCCTCAGGGCTGCTCCTGCTCTCCTCAACTGCAGGTCTCAGCATACCCAGAGAGCTTCTCTTATGCATAGTCAGAGTCGTGGAAAACTTTAAAACAAGCATCTGCCAGCAACACATCATTTCCTGTGCTTGTCCTAGCCATGAATTTTTTACATCGCTCTGCCTTCCCTCTTGCACATTGCTAATCTCTGATCACGCTTCCGTCTCCCCTTTTATTCACTGGAGTCCAGGTTAGCTTTAAAGTAGAGACCGGTTTGCACTAGTGAACAGTGTGCCTTTTTGTTCTTTTTTTTTTTTTTTTCTGAACTGTATGGAAAGACTAGGTCAAGTTGTTACTCCTGCACTGGCTAGTTACGCTCAGTATGTGACATTCCTCTACAGTTGTTCTGATTGTGCCACGTCCTACTTCATTCCTCAGACTGTGTGTAGAGCCAGATTTGCAATAGTCTCTTTTTCCTATGCCTTGTTTTATTCAGACAAGCAGATCTGCCCATCGTTTTAGAGGGTAAGTACTGACATACCTAGAGCACTAGTAATCGGGGGCTTTTTACTGCTGTCAGCAGCTAGCATCATCTAACACTGTTGTGGTTTGCACCCAGCAATAAGAAAATGAGGAAACCACAGAAATACAGCTGTGTTCCAAGTAATTCTTGTTTACTACAGTGTATAAACACGCATGGCTTTTCTATTTAGACATTCTGTTTCTCTCTCCAGTATTCTGGTAGTTTCTACCACAGATCACAGAAAGAGCACTTTGAATTGTGTAAATAAAACTGATTTTTCCATTCTAGCATATGAAACGTTTCAAATCAATATGTATATAAATATGGTTTTGCAGGTTTTTTTAATGCCAAAATTAAATGTTTTGAGGCATTTGCACAAAAAAAAAAAGTTTGGAAATAAACAGATATCTTTGACTGGATTCCAGTTCTTCTGGCAAACTGGTAAAGAAGGTACCCTCCACCCAGCTGAGCTCAGTGATTTGATGCTTAACCCACAAAACAGAAGGAAAATACAGTCAAACAGACTGTGAAATTCTATTTACACAGATACTAGGAGCAAGTCTGGGATGGGTAGGAGGGGTTTTGGTTTTGTTTTTTTCCTTTTCTTCTCCTCAGTAGCTTGTATCTGAGAAGGAAAGATGGACTGACACTGAGAGAATGGTGTACTGAGGGATGCATTGCCCTCTGAAGTATTGCACTCTTAGCATGAGAAAGTGTAAAGGCTGCTTAATAGACAGAAGGAAAGGGGAAGCACATAAAGGAATGAACAGTTGAGAAGCAGGTATACCAAAGCAGTGACCGTAATGGTGCGGTCCCAGGGAGATGGAAAAGCAAATTGTAATTTTGATACCACCACAAAATAATTGAAAGATTGGCTCCAGAAACAGTGGTGGGTTTGGCAGTGTTTTGTGGTTTGGGTTTTGGGTTGGTTTGTGGGGTTTTTTGGGGGGAGTGGAGTACAGAAAATATGAGAAGTTTGTGAATCATTCAGACGTTAATGTTAATCCACTGGTTGTACTGATGGTTTGAAAAAACATATTACATGTGGAGGCTTTTATTGAAAAGGTGATGAAGTTCTTGCTTCCTACAAAATGTCTGTTTCCTTTTGCTAGTGGCAGAACATGTAGGGTCCTGCATTACAATACTCAGCTCAGGAGGGGGCCTGTGCATCTTAATTTTTTTTAGTTCTGTAATGATCCAGTCTGAGATAGCAATTCATGTTTAGCAATTCTGATTTAATTTACAACTCAGCTAGAATATAATTATTTTCTGATTATACTTTAGATTTGGTGATAACAGACAGATTGGTTTTGAAGTTTGTAGGAAGAGGAAAGACTCGTAACTTTTTGTAGTCCACATTTATTTCCAGAAAACTTTTTTCTGCTAATGCAGAGTAGGTGATGAATTTTTCTGAGTTTTATTTATCCTAATGTCGGAATCGTTTCCAAGCTGAAGATAGGTAAGGGTTAATGGATTTCTTTATTACAAATTTTAAATCCTGATGCCTTCACAGAAGAGTTTGCTTATTTTGTATTGATGACTGAAAGATTTTCAAATTACCTAGTAAATATGATTAGAAAGCCCACAAAACTATGCATCATAAAGGTCAGTGCATTCATTGTCTGTCAATGCATAGGATTTGAATATTTATTATAAAACTCTGCATTAGCAAACATAGAAAATAAAGACATGCAACATCAGCTTAGCACCATGTTTCTACTTGAAGCAGTTGTTATATTCCTGTACCTCTACTGGTGTGTATGTTGTGTGGTTTTTCTCTTGAATACTTGCCAGCAGGATCCCTGAGGGACACATTCAGCCTTACGGACTTTCTGTATCATACAGGAACTGTGACAGACCAAGCATGCCTCCTGTGTGTTGGCAGCTCTCACCTGTCTCCTTGTCCAGGTCTTTTATGGCCTGTGTCAGGACTCCAAAAACTCCATTGCTCTGCCATGCATCTTCTCTCTCTTAGTCACCATTAGTTACGTATATTTAATGTTTTCAGTTCCTTTTTTTCCCCTTTGTAAATCTCATTAGATATGCGATAGTATTACCAAGGCCACAAGCCTTGTCCTTTCAAAATGGCTGTACCCATTCAAAGGAGATGCTCTGTGTATCTCTCGTTCCTGGGAGGAACACGTATCCCTGGCTGCTGAATAGCACATTTATCTGCTAGGCAGGAGACAGACAAAATACTCGAACTCCCCCACTCGTTTCTCAGGAGTCAAAGGTACAAGCACAGGCTTATTATCTTATGAAAAGCCTGCATCTGCTCTGGCATACCATGCATCAGTATGGCCCAGAAATTTTCATCAGAGGAGGTGAAGAACAGATGGATTTTCAGAGCCAGACCCTTCTGAAGTATTCCTCTTCCGGGGCACGACTCCCTTCCTCACACTCTGATCCTACTGCTGTGTCTCCCTCCCAAATCGTTCCTGGGGCTGGTGCACGCTGCCATGCTAGGAACTGTCACTGCTGCTCCTGCTCTGAACCAGCAACTGCTGCTGGCACAAATTCTCGAGATAGCATAGACTCTTACAAGAGTTAATTCATCACTGCGCTCATATTCCATGTTAGCCTGCCGAAATGAGGAATCACAACACTGGCAGACATGTTCCCGGCTCAAAAACCTGATTTCATGCTGCTCTTCTGGCTTAGTCTTGCTTTCGATGCCAGGGTTGCAAGTCCTCAACTAGCATGTTCATACACTGCCCCGGGAACTGATGGTGCTTCCCCAGCCTTGTACGCCCTCTCCCCCTGCTCTCTGTCACAGCTGGCTTGAGGATGCCCACACGCACCAAGAGCAGCGAGTTCCCCGTTGCACTCACAAGTGAACTGTTTTTGATGGCTATCACTGACAAAAAAAAAAAAAAAAAAAAAAGATGGGGAGATTGCTATAATGTAGCTTTAATTTCTTTCTCCTTTAATCTGGTGCAGTTTCTGTATTTACTGATGGAATCGCAGTACACGGGACAAGAGGCAGCGGAGTCGCTCACTGGGGGCTTGTTCATCTCTGTACCTCTAATAGCAGTGAAGCTCCCTGACCTGCAGGGTCTTAGGAGACTGTGAAGCCTCTGAAACTGATGCTGGGTTTGGTGAAGAGGTGCTCCTGTCACTGTGCAGACAGCTTTATACCTTCCTAATTACCAGTACTAGAATATGTGTGTGGATAGTTATTCAAGCGCTAGGGCACAGCTATTTATTGTAACTTGTAATTTCTGCAAGAGGTATCGACTGCCTGCATGTAGCTTGGGGTCTTTGGCACATAAAAATTCTGCAGCTGAAAATAGAAGTAGGTTGACATTGGTCATGTATTTCACCCTTGGTCCTCTCAGGGGGAAAAAAAAAAAAAAACAAACAACAACAACCAAGTGAAACTTTGGGGTATGATTAGCCAAATGTCTCTGTGTTCCACTGTGAGACTCCTGCGTGGATATTTAAATAGCAGCATGATAAGAGTAGCTTGTCATTTTAAAGCTTTTCTTTAAGCAGGGCAAAGGGACTTTGGGAGGGGGGTGTGATTCTTTCATATCAGTAAATATCAGAGTCACCTGTGGCACATGGTCACTGCAGAGACTGTAACTGGGTGCAGGTGGAAGGTGCCGGCAGCTGGGGGCGGGGCTGCCTGTGCCGGACACAGCCGGTTCCAGCCGGTTCCAGCCGGTTCCCCCAGAGCCCCCGCTGAGCCCCTCAGAGGAGCTGGTGGCGCCTCTGTGGAAATGCAGTTCAGAGCGGGCAAAGCCCCACACGGGGGGTGAGGTGTGAGGGAAAAAGCGTGAGGAACAGCCCTGCAGCAAGTGGGGAGAAGGGGTTTTAGCCTTTGTTTCTTATAACCCAACTTTATTTTAATTAGCGACAAATTCTCAATTAATTTTCCTCAAGTTGAGCCTGTTCTGCCTGCGATGGTAATGGGTAAGTAATGTTCCTGTCTTTATCTCAAACCGTGAGCTTTTCTATGTTATTTTTTCCCCTGTCCTAGTGAGGTGGGAAATGAGAGAGCGGCCGGGGGGCAGCTGGCAGCTGCACAAGGTCAACCCACCACAAATATTTTGATGTAGGGCTCTAAACTGTTCTGACTTTGCATCAAAATATGTCCATGGTTTCTACTGACAGTACAAAGAGTGTTTGGGTTTTACGGCTTCATCCAAAGCAACACAAGAGGAAAACGAATACGACTGGAAAATCCTGCTGCTGCTGAACTGGTTTGGGGCGAGGGAACACAAAGGGAGCTGCCACCTGGCTAGGGGAGCTGCGGTGTGCAGAGGAAGGGGTCTGTCGTGTCGGTTGCAGTCTTTGGGGGAAATTGCTGTGTTTGGATCTAGGTCTGTTCTGTGAGAGATCAAACCACAGAGTGTCTGGGAATAGCACTGTCAGACAAACGTTTAACAACAGAGCTAGCTTTTTGTCTGGCGTACTTGAAATGGAACCAGGGACTCACAGAGATAAAAGCAAAAGCTGTTGCATTTGAAGAGCCACATTTGTGTTCACTAACAACATATCTTCTCTGTGAATGGGTGCTGAGGGAGGCTTGCAAGACACACTAATGGATTCCTCCCCTTCTTGCTCCAACTGAGTTCACTGGTCACTCCTCAGTGCAATACCCAGTTGCAGAAGTTGAGAGGCAACTTCAGTCACAAGGATGAAATTCTCCCTTACACAACACCCAAGTGGAATCTGAGGTCTCTTCACAGAGCTGAACTTAACCCTGGAGGAATAACAACTTCACAGATAATGCCAGACTTTTTTGGTTTGTTCAGACCATGCAGTTGTTATTACAGGGAAGCAAAGTAGTTAGAAACTGAGGGGTGAAAACAGCAAGCTATAGGCATGGTTGTTCCTGATAGCTCAATAGCACTATCTCATATTTCATTAATAAATATTTTGAAGAGCATTACAATGTTGTTTGTCACTTATAGGCTACTAATAGCACCCTAGGGATGTGACAGCTAGTTAGATGAGATCTTACTCAGGCCCCAATTTCACATCAGTATTGGAGCTTCAGTGTTGCAGGTATTACATATACGATTCAATCCAATAAGGGGGGAATACCTAGTCTGCATGGGATTCCTATTGATTTGCATGGAAAAAATGTAAGGATCAGAGAGAAAACATGTAGAAATACCTAACATTACCATTCATGCAAGCATCTCAAATTTCTTCATTTATGTTTTCTTGATAAAGTTGATTAAAACTTTTAGTGTAGGACTTTGACAGTGGTTTCTATTTTATCACCTCCATTTGATATATGTTACTTTTGTAAAATAATGTTCATTTTCAAAAAAGAAATAACAGTAAGAGGCATGGTGTTAGAAGTTAGTAGATGCTAGAATACCTTTTATTTCAGTAATGCTGGCCTTTTCCTGTTCCCCTATTTAAAATGGTGGAATTAGATTACTAATGTTCCTCAAAGGATACTTAAACTAATCAGGAAATACCTGAAAGAGCTTCTCTCCTCCCAGAAGGACCTGATAGGGTTGTCCCATCTGCCATGTATTATTTGCAACAGCAAAAAAGCTTCTAAGGGCTACTTAACGAGAAAGGATAATGGAATCATATATATTAATGATCAAAGCCTAAGTAAGAGCTGATGCCCCCTAAAACAAGTTCTGAATGTGTCCTTTGGGAAACATTTCCTTCACAGATGCTTTTGCTTTTTTTTTTTTTTTTTTAATGTATGAGGAAAATATACCAGGTAATACCACTTCCAGCGTTAAGGGGTTCACATGCACTTGTCAAGTAGTGAAGACCAAATCCTGAGACCTTTAGCATCCACAGCCTACAGCTTGTACCGGTTTCATTAAAGGACCAAGGTTTCATTCCAGCTAGATAACCAGATCAGATCTCCTTGTATATCATAAATCACCGTATTCCACTTGGTTACAGCAACATGAGTTTTAATACATTTCTTTAACTGAAACAAATTGCTAAACCATACCTAATCCAATTTGCTAGTGAACGCACCACTCCTCCTTAGAAACTAATGGTTAACTTAAGAAAAAGGGAGCTCTATTCTTAACTTTAATTTGACTCATTTCAGCTTCTAGCAATAAGTTCTTGTTACCCCTTCTTCATGACATTAAAGAACCTCTTTGTAACAAGTATTTTCTTGGTTATGGTCACTTCTCAGTCCTCTTTTGTATAAACAGGTATAGTTCTTGGAATATTGGAGGCCTAAGACCTCTGTAGTCCTCAGAACATTTATCTGGTTCTCCTCTGAGGTTCTTGGTAAAATAGGGGTTCACAACAATCGTTTCCTCCTCTTTAAGGGGAAGAGTATCTAATTCTTTAAATTTTTTTTTAAAGCAGTCATCTCAGACTCCCACGGTATAGATTTACCAGAACTGATTATATGATGTTTAGTCAACATAAATAATTGTCACTGGGGATTAGGGCATCTGAACCAAGAATGCTCATTCTTGTAGTGGATGTTTCATGATGCTCGTTCAGTTCTGTTCTCTTAAAAACATATTTAGACATCAAAAGAACATAAAAATTGCAAAATTAAGAACTCAAAGTAATAAGATGCTGAAAAAAAGATTGCCTTATCCTACTCCCTTTCCTCACCTCATGCAATCCTAAACGCTGCTGCTCCTCTTGGCACTATCTGTCTGCACCACCCTAGCTGTAGATCTGACAGCCAGTTTTACCCAAGCCCCCTGCAGAGTGTCCCCAGGAAGGCCTTTCAAGTCATGCTCATTGTGTATATCTTCAGATTATTTAGTTTACAGAAACTAGTATATTTCAAATGATTTTACACAAACAAGATCTTTCAAAGGTTTTTCATGTAGCCAAACTTGCATTTTCTTAGGAACAACAAAATGTACATTCTTAAACACAACTTAAGTTGGATGTTTCTCATACCAAAGCTCTTAATTCAATAATTGTTTGAAAATTTATTTATATTGTGATACACTGAAGCAAAGTATTTTCAAAAAAATTCAGCTCTGGGCATGAGCCCAGCATAGGAAATTTATCCTGCTTTCCCAAATACAAGGAGTAATGAGTCAAAGACCTGCATCACTTGGCCCTTCCAAACTAAGAATCAGCTGCATATTTGCAGATATTGAGCCATAGGCAACAAGAGAGTTTTAACACTTGTGAACTTGAGCATTTTCCAAGTGAACTGACAGCTAAATGAGGCTTTTCAGACTTGTGTTTTGTGTGTAGACACCAAAGTCCTTACAGATTTTGCCATAAGTGTCCTGAAAAAAAAAAAAAATCTCAGAAATTCACGGAATCAGCCTTGTAATGAAATTCTAGCTGATACGGTATGGATGATTCAAGCTTTTTTACAAACCACTTGGCTTCCCACAGCTCCTTAGTCATTCATTGTAATTTCATAGGACAGAAAAAGAATACTCTTCACAAGGGAAACAGTTGATGGAGTCCCAGATGAAATACATAATTAGAACACCCGTAACATATACAGTCTGCTGCTCTTTCACCATTTGTCTACTTCCCAATTGCAGTTGGTTAGCAGTTATTTTCATTTTTTAAATAAGTTTTCTACATTGTGGCAGTTGAGTTGTTCTTTACCCTTTCTTTCAGATAGGTTTTAGTACACTTTATCTGTGACAGTAGTAGGAGTTATCACAAAACATTTTAAGGAATTATATTGATCGATTAGTCCTGATATACAAACAACTAGAGTCACAGAACAGTGACCAAGTTTATAGTGCTGGATCAAAAATAATTTTAAAAGTCCAAGTTTTAGAGATGTATTTTTATTAATTCTATCAATAACTTATCCAGTAATTTCCATTACAAATAAGAGTTTTAAATAAAGAATTCCAAAATTATTAAGAAGTAATATCTGAAAATTGATGTGTGAAATTACTTATTTTATTAGAAGTTTCAGAAAATATACTTTTTATTTATTTACTTGTTTAAAACATACATAACCAATCAAAAAGGCTTCATTTGTCCCCTTACTGAATATTACACATGGGCATCCTCTTAGAGTAAGTCAAGGAAAAGCAAGTCTTGGCATCAGAAATTGGGAAACAATGGAACTGTGCAGAATGCTTCCATTCCTCAAAGCCCTCCCTGTGTATGGGTATTAGACTGCCCCTGTGCAGAAAGTCCTGTGATGATAAATAGATATAGTTGTGAGGTATGTCTAAACCCATGCCGCTGCTCTTCCTTTGTGATTTGCAGTAGCTGCCAAGATTTTCTTTTGCAGTTTGTCCTCCAGCCCTTCTATAATGGGCTAGGTGAAACATGGCAAGCCTCTTTTTTTTTTTTTTTTTTTTAAGTTTTGTTCCCCAAGCCAGCATGTGACACTTAATTTTCACTGCCTTGCAAATGTCACATACATCTGTTTCTTTGTGTAGCAGATCTCAAGATTTACATAAGTAAATAGCTTTCAGCATTCTTGAAGCTACAACAATGTAAAAGCATGTTGGAAACTGGTGAACTAAAAATTATGTTTGACTGCCCTGTTGTAAATAAAGATTTAAAGGGCTGAACACATTATGAATTATTTTAGTGTAACATCTTCATACTTTTTATTAGGATTGACCTGGTGTATTTTTTTGTCCCTTATTTTTACTATGAGCTTCTCCTGAAGAAGTTTGACTTAAGAAGAATAAAGCAGAAATGTAGTTTCCATACTGAATTTACCTAGAAGGTGTTTCAAAGGTTTTCAGGAGAAAACTTGAATATGTGTAGAATTAAGACAAGACAAAGGCTTTTGCTTAGAGCAGAACTTAAGTGTTTCAGCAAAGTTTTAGAAAAATCTATATATATTTTCCCCTCCATTTTTATATTCAGTTCTAAAATCTTCTGTACAGTTGCCACTAAACTGTGTTTTATTTCATTAAGAAAGGTAGTTCAGGATTCTAGCTTGAGTTTCCCAGGCTGATTGCAAACACATATAGCAAAAGTCTAATAAAGATGAGTTTCAAGGTTCCCAGTTCTGGTCAGGTCCTGGTAGTTTAAATCCTGATGATTACCCTGTGATTGCCTAATGTCGTTTGAGAGCTCTGACCCATCTGCCTCAATTATGTGGTAGCCTTGGATTTAGCCTAAGTGTGATGAGCCAGGATATGTGTGTGCATACACAGGTAATTTGGCTGGTGTTGCAGCCTGAGATTTTCTGTATATGCCTCTGCTTCTCTGGTTGGGGCAGAAAGAGGAGGATCAACCAATTCTGTTGCTAGTGATTTTTGTGTCCTTAACCAATCTGCAGCGCCTTCATCCATCTGCAAAAACAGTGAAAAGCCAAGGTAGCCTGCGGAGAGGGAACTGTTGTGAGAGATCCTGGACTCGCGATGGTTTATTTTCATAAAGAGATTACTGAGGACGCTTGATTCTTACTCAAAACCTGTCACGATCGTATTTGGCAATGTCTGTATGTCTTTATATTTGCACATGGAGAAAAAGAGCCTTAAAGCCATATAAGTAAAGATACAATACAGCTACTGTTAAAGCTTTCTTATTGAGGGAAATATCTGCTGCTACCTGATCATGGCATTTGTTTTCCTCCTGCCTTTCCAGCATCTGTCTGTTCTTTAGGAGGTTAATTTAAGAGCTGATGCCTTTAATGGTGTTCAGAAGGCACCTGTCACATATGGGACACTACTAGGTGTAACACATAATGATGATAATCAGCCCCAGAACTTGAAATGATGTCATAGTAAATGTGAAGCCTGTAGATTCCCAGTTCCTCTAAAACCTGTCAGTTATCTTTAATCTTTAAGTAGAAGAGCTGAACTGTAAAAAGAGCTTTGTGTGAAAGCTGCAGAATGGAAATGAATGCCTGGCTATTAAAATGAATAGGTGTCTAATATACAAATTATTTCAAGGTTATCAAAAAAAATATGAAAAAACCTGTTTACAAGTCCATTTTAGCAAGACTCTTACATAGACTTGTGGCACTTTATCAGTGCCCTATATACTAAAACACAGGCAAGTGTGACCCATGTTATTATTTGGCTGGTAATTATTTTCCGTTATTTTTGATTATACATAGACTTTCACTTAAGCACTTTGTAAAAATAGATATGTCTGAAAAAAAATGGAAAGGTATCAGAAGCAATAAATATATTGTTCTGCAAGTTCAGCCTTTAATGTAATGTGCAAACTATTAGATTAAAAGCAGTAGGTATCACAGGTCAGCTGCACTCACTAATCACTGCCTCAGCAAAGGAGATTGACTTTGTTGCTAGGTGGCTGCAGTAACAATAGTAAATCACTTCATAGACTTTATATTTATTCAGTTCACAGCTTGATCACCACTGTTTCACCTTTCCTCTGAAAAACAGTAATGCTCTTCGCTTTGTCCAGGAAATGGAAATTACTCATGGAGTCTCCTAACTATTTGTTTTAAGTGAATGAACAGTACAGCTTATGCCCACTGGTTCCTGAAATGAAGCGCTGTCGTAGCATGGTGGTTGCAATGAATATTTATATAAAAATGGGGGGGCAGGGTGTGGAATTTTTGGTTGCTTTTTTTTTTTTTTAGACAGCCTCTGACAAATGATTGTGCTGCTTTATGCATTACAGTTTCTGTACTTTGTTATCTGTGAAGACTGCCGTAATATAACTTTGCAGGTAGAACTGCAGGCAGGCATCTTGTGAAAGATGAGTCTCCTGGGATACTGATTGCATTACCATGCTAAACAAAATCGCCGTTAACAAAAATGTTTGGCCAAATCTCCATAGAAAAGGGTAACATTCATTCAAATGCATTTTCAAAGGGAATCTTCTGAAATGAAGAACCTAAATATGCTTTTGAAATAACTAAGTATGCAGATGGGAGATGAAAAGTGTTTGTTGACATACCCTTTTGCTTTCAAGCTGTAGAGTTTTAATTTTAAGAATGAAAGTGATACTCAAAATACTTATTGACACTGATATGTCTCTGTGCCAGAAAGAAAAGTTGTTCTGTCTAGAGCCAGGTTTGGAAAGATAGTTTGGAGGAAAAATTGGGCCTCTAACAAAGCACTGCCATGCTGGGGCTGTGGGACAGGCTGTTTCTGTGGGAGGGATGTAGAGATGTAGGCATATTCTTGTTGGAGCAAACACCCTTCTCTGTTGATTTACTTGGTCCAGACTCATGTATTACAAAAGGAAAAGGCTGCCTCAGACATAAGCTACAGACAGGTCTGTAACACCAAGTTTTGTAGTTGCTAGTACATCCTTTTGCAGCCAATCCCTAGGTAAAAATAAGTTTAGATGCTTCGCTTTGATTGCGGGTGTTTATTCTCTAGCTGTTAGCGTAGTAACTTCTGAGTTATAATTTGAATGTGATTAGTATCATCTGGTTATTCGATCTGACTGTCTTGTAAAGAGGAAGAAATGGCTTTAATTGAGAAGTATTCCAGCTCACAAAACGGGTTTTGGAAGGTGCTGAATCTTTGCCTGCATAAATATTTCAGATCCTGATTCAGAGTAACATACTGCTATTAAACAATGAAATCAAAGTTTTGTGATGGTCCTTTGTAAATCAGTGGCAAGAAAAATGAAACTACAACAAATACGTTGTTAATTTAAGCCAGAGTTTCCAAAACTGTCACATGTACAGTTGCATTTAAATGAGTATGTTCTAGCCATGCAATTAAGTTGGTTGCGGTGCAGCTAGTGAAATACTAGCATTGGTTTTCATATACATCCTCCTGAGCATTCAGACTTTAATACATTATTATGCTTAACAGGGTCTTGAAATACAGGGTGGGGAGTTGTTATTGCCTGTTAGTCTCAAACACAGGAAAACATAATATTGCTATAAAATGCTGAGAATATTTTGATACAGAGGTGATAAAAGAAAAGCTGTTCAATTAGCAGTTATTTTAAGTGATAAATTATAGCATATCATCCTTCCAAAATAAGCAAGTAATAGCAATTCATAAAAGCGCCACGTGTCAATATTACGGGGTTTTCATGCTTTTTGAAATCAGCATATTCTGCACGATTAGCGCTCTGAACTCTTTTTTTGAGCCTATAAAAGCCCACCTCTTCAAAGTTAGGATCACTGATTTTATGTAACAAAACACCTTTTCAGGAGTTTTCCTCTGTAAAGAGGTTTCTCTGTCTTGATTTTAGTGTACTTCCAGGATCCTGATTGGCCTATGAGTCACATTAAATTCATGTATTTATTAGTCAGAAGGTCAGAAGTTTGCATCATTTTGGAATAGAGGCTAGGCAAGAGATGACAGCTAAACAAGATGCTTTGTTTTGGAAAAGGCTTATTCTTGGAGAACTGGGGACAGGTGTTGTGGAAGAGACTGCTAATACCTGCATGGAAAAGCGTACAGCTTCAAATAGGTTCAGCTATACCTGGCCTGGGGTATTAGGTGCTTCACGCTGACAAGAGACAGCACAGCAGAGAACTTAGGCATTTTAGTAGACATACCAAATGCTGAAATCATTTTATGTAGCAATGAATAAACATTGTTTATTTATATATCTCTTTTTGGATATATATAGAAAGACAGATATGCTTATATTTAAATGTTTTTTAAGAATAATGTGGGACACAAGTGCATAGGATGTTTACAGGTGTGTTATAAAGAATATTTAGACTGATTCCTCCAGTTTCTTGGGGATCATGAATAGCTTCAGCCTAATAAAAGCATGCCCAAGGGAAAAAAAGCATCCTTGGAGGGCAGAGGCAGACCTGTGCATTCCACTCTTCTGTGGTCCGGGGCTCCTCTCCTGCTGTAGCAGGGTGTAGGGGTGCTGAGGCAGAGAAGAGCTGCTCTATGAAATCCTGAACCTCACCGATATTGTGACTTTACAGGGGAGTCCATATGTTCTTGTTTAAAGTCAGTCTCTGAAAACCACCCCTTTTTCCCTAGAGAGATGGGAAACATAGCCAACAAAAAGCTTTATCTAAAGGGAAATGGGGGACTTACTACTCTCTGGGTGGGAAGAAAAAGTAATCTATAAAACATTTCCATGGTAGTGGTTTTCTATCTCTCTTCCAGGCCTTCAGAATATTCCAGTTTAGTAATACCTATTATCTGCTTCTACTTCTTCATTTCTTCAACTAATGTGCATTGAAAATGTTCACTTATCCACCTGGGCTCAATGGAGCTTTATACAACATATGTATTCCTGTTAAAGGCTGAACTTACATTACTTCAGCTTTTCAGTTAACCTTGCTTCCACGTATTGCACAGCGTTGAGCAGTTTAGTATTAAACAGAACTCACATGTCCTCACACCTCCTCTCCTCCCCCAATAAAACTTTAAAATGCAACTTTTCTATGCTTTATGAAACCTTGTGATATCTGAGTTACATAACCAATTCGATATTGGATTTACATTATTTCTAGGCAATAACACCAGTGGTAATTTTCCAGTGCTTTACTCCACTGCTATATGCACTAGCAGATGTTGCTACACTGAGCTGCATTCCTTCTTAGTAAAGCACGGACATCAAGTTTTATTCAAGGTAGATAGGTAGATGCAGCTTTTGAATGTATGTGTATACATCTAAAGAAATAAAAATTACTATTTTGGAAAATTCTGTTAAATTCAGTGCATTTACATGGAAATAGGTGAAGAGTAGATTCATGAAGGAGAGGAAAAATGGTGAGAAAGCCCATTCTAAAATGTTATATTTGGTGCTACTGGATTTCTTCTGTTGTGTCTCACAAATACTTTACACATACTAATCTAATGGATGTGTAAATTAACTAGTAATCCATTCAGAGAGGTTGACTACAACAAGATATAAAATAAAGCTTTGGCTTCATAGCAAATTTTAGGGCATTATCAGTTTGACCATTTGTTACTCTTTCTCGTCTCTAAGTTTTTGAAAGTGCTTGTCAATGTTTGGTCAAGATTAATGTTTCTCTTGCTAAGGCCTTTCTCTTTATTTTGCTTGATACCATCTGTGACATACTACTTAGCAAGCTGAAGTCATGGGTGCCATCACAGACCCTTGTAAATCACAATATAAATTTCATCTTCAGGGAATCGTCAATTCTGTCCTCTCAGCTAATTGTCCCCCTCTGAATGCACGTTTGGATGTCACTTGAGAATATCTTTCTTAAAGCTTTTTCACTTAGAATTTTGACTTTTTTTCGTATTCTCACTCCTTGAGTCTCAACTCCCGACTTTGCCAAAACAGTGTAAAATTTCATCTGAATCATTAATAAGAAAATATCTTCATCCAAAAATATCCATTCTCACTGCCTTACAATAGTTTAGTTTCACTAAGCTTTCTGGACCATAAGTGCTTATATTATCCCCAAGCTCTCCTTGCTTCCCAGGACTATAAATTTGCCTTATATAAATCATAACGTTAGCTTTCTCAGACATTGTATCAGCCATTTGTCTGCCAATGCTTTAAGGGGCTTGCTGCTTCCTCTGCTCAAAATTATATGTGCTGCGATCCTTCTGCATTACCATAAATGTGATGGGATTGCTAGCATGAATCTTTCTATCCTCAGAATGGACTTGACCATGAAGAAAATGGAAATCTGAACCCAAATTATCAAATGTTCATGTCTTCTCACCACAACATGTCCTATGAATATGAAATATTTCGTATTTTTTTCCTCAAAGTACAAATCATAGGATTTTTCTGAGATAAAAGCATAGTGGGACAAATCTGCCTGTATCTTTTAGCCAGTTCAGGTGTCATGTCTGAATGTAAACCAGGTTATTCAGAGACCTTTTATGGATCTGCAATCATTTTTGAAGTGCTGCAGCTCCATGGTAAATTAAACTCATCCACATGTCAAGTTCTATTCATCTGTGACAGACACCATGAGAGCTTTAAATAAAGACCCACTTATGATTTGGTCTAGCAAAGTTGGAAAATGCCGTGACTTCTTTATTGCCTCTCCTCCCTTGGTCTCCTTGCACAAAAGCAAGAGATGTTCCTGAATTGATTGAGTTCAGCATCTGCCTTCTCTCTGAATCTCTCAAAAGCCATCAAGACCACCATTCTTGTAGATACTTTCTCTGCTTGTTACTTCGTGTAACAAGACATTTCTAGCAGAAATCCCGTGACCAAGCTGGCTTCCTCCATGGAACAGACATTCTTTTCTCCCCTCTCAATTCTGTCAGATGCCTTGCTACTATAATTTGAAGCTTCACCCACAGTGAAGATCTCCTCTTCACCACCTTTGACTCATTCTCAAAACCGTTTCTCCCACCACAATTTCTTTCTCTGAGAAGGATCGTGACAGTTTCTTCCTAGTGAAAACTGATTAATATATCATCTTCATAACTCCTCTTTTCACTCATTGCTCTGTTCCTGAAACAGTCCTCTAGCCTGTCACAAGTTATAAAGTCTTCCAACTGCTATCCTTCTCTGCTCACCCACTTTATACAGTGGCGTCATCCTATCCCTTTTTTCCTCTGATCTGTCACTCTCTTCCTCCTCTTTTCTTGCTCAATTCCAGCTTGCCTTAGTCTTTCACTTCTTCAAAATGTCCCAGTGTTTACCCTACCTGGCTTTCTAATAAGCTCTCATCCCTGAATGCATGGAGCACACTAGTCACTGCCATCTAATTCCCACTCCCTGTAGTCAAACAGAAACTGCTCAAACCAGTCTGTAATAACTTTCTCCAGTCCAGTCAGAGAATCTGTATTCCACCTTTGACCATGTGAACCTATCAGGTGTTTCAATATATATTTAACTTTGATAATCTTACTGTAATCCTTTCCTCTTTCGGCTTTCATGACACTATCCTTTCCTCCGCATGCTCTTTGGTGAATCTGCCTTATCAAGTCTGCATTGCAGGAGTTTACAGGAAAGTCAGGTTTTTACTTCCTAGTTTATCCATGAGGCATCTCCCATGAAAGCACAAATTCAGCTACCACGTTAATGAGGCTGGTTAGGAACTGTGTGGACCTCTGTACTTCAAGCTTGCCTCTTCCTACCCAAACTAAAATCTAAGTGTTTCTGTGTAAATATTGAAGTGGTATCTCAAAGTAACATCACTAAAACACTGGTCCTTACTCTTTCTGCAGAAGCCCTCTCAGTTACTCGTTCTCATGGTGTCTGTTAACAGCCTGTCACCTCATCTGTCACCCAAATTCACTACCTGAACACTGTCTTCAACTGAGATTTCTCTTTGTCTCCTCAAATCCAGCTGGCATGTAAAGTCTGACATGTGGTCTTTCCTGGCCATCTATATTGGCTCTTGGATTTCTTGCACTGTGAATTTGTTTTCTCAAATCTCAACAAATATAATCTTACCAACTCAAATAATGCTGTTAGAAAACTTGTTTTCTCAGGGTTGTTTTTTTTTCTCATATTGCTTTCTGATCATAACACTCAGTTGATATAGGAGTCTCCCTTTTCTCTTTTAGGTGGCTTATTTGTTCTTTCTCTGCTATGTGTGCCCTCTCTTAGTATGAAAACAGCAGCCTCAGCCTCAGATTGAGTCACATGTCCATTTGCTCCTCAGCTCTCATTTTCAAGCCGGCACCTTCATGCTTTTTCCCATCAAAATTTCTTAGACACTTTTGCAACACTGGTTCTTCAAATCTCTCCTCAAAAACGTGCCTTTGCCAGGCTGCCTACAAACAATATTGCTTGTCATAATGGCTATTATATTAACTTTTTTTCCTTCTTACTTCATACTAACCTATCGCATTTTGTCCTCAATCCGCTAAATTCTTAGAAGTTTTCTCCACTGTGCATTTAGATAGGGCTAATACTGTGAAGCCCTGGTCCATGAGTAAAGTAAACAGCACTGAAGGGAACAGTAAAGGCCAGGAGGAGTTGAAGTCATGGCTGTATCCCTGCAGAATGAGCCTGGCACACTATTCTAACAGTTAATATTTTTGGCAAAAACACAGATATGGAAACTATGTCCGTGGCCAGATGTGCACACAGAGAGCTGCCAAAACAGAGTAGTATACACTGTAAGCTATGCTGTTTCCCCCAATAACGTACGCAGAGATGCTAGTCCTTACCTTGGAAAAAGTGAAACACTGAATAAACTCTGGGATCTGCAGCTATGGTTCTGGAGTGATTTAAAGTATTGCAAACTGATGCTTAACCAGCTAAGTCATTCCCTCCAGCACCCTTTTGTTGTAATCTCCCTCCAAAGATATTAAAAATACAGAAACCTTGGCCAGGTTGTAGTTGATCTAATTTATAAAACATTTTCTGGATATTAAAAGCTAGGGCAATGCACTAGTAGTTTTTAAATTGTGTTAAATATACTGTAAACTCCCAGAAAGAACCTTTCATTGAAGATTATTGTATGAAGATTTGAAGATTAAAGTGTCTAGATTAAAGATTAATGTGAAGTGCAGTGGGAAATTGTTTGATGTATAAGGAGCTATATAGTATATTAATCGTGTACTTTTCAAAACTGCCTGAGGGAATTAGACACCCAGTTCTCTTACATGTCTTTGAAAATCTCACTCTAAGGTATTTGTTGTTATATAGTGAAAATGGTAATATTTTTATTGGGAGCTTGAGTAAAAGAGGAAAAGAGAGATGTGGAGACCCTCTCTGTTAGTGTAGTGCTTGATGTTGGTCCCTTACAGTTTTTTTCCTGTTTTGAATTTGCTCTGTTATTGTATAGAGGCGACTGGGATTTGAGTGCTACAAGTTCATAAAACTGGTCTGATCCAAGAACACTGCTCCACTTGACTATGTATTTCTTGTCATCAATTCCATTTCTTTGCTTTCACTTCAAGATAGTTTTCTTGTTCTCCTAAACAGAATTGGAATAATTTTTAAAATAACCATGTAAACCTTTATGAAACAAACGTATGCGTGTACATATTTGTATTTACAGTATATTATGCATTAATTGAAAGTAAATAGCAAAAATAATTGTTATACGTGTATTTTGTTAAATAATCCTTCTGCTGGAGTTTTTCTCAGTCATGATTTTTTTGTGTAGAAATTTCAGTACTTTAATGAAAGAAATGTTCCACATATGGTAGAAATTACAAGTTTGCTTGTCCCTGAAGTGCTGCAATACAAATAAGCTGTTAAATGCCAACTCTGAATGTTATTTTTCAGATGTTAAGAGAGATAATCCTGTACTAAAACTATTAGGAGTCGAATTTATTTGAACTTCAAAACCTCTTTCATCTGAAATGAAAATGAACTGTGTATGAGTGTATGCTTCATTAATTTGGGGTTGGCCAATTGTGTGCATTTTTGTTTGTTTGTTTTTTCCATGAGGCATCTTTCTAATGCAGTTTATTAAATAATGCAATACACTGTTATTTTTCCTGGTAAAATCTGTTGCATTGCTTTCATAAAAGGACAGTTTCTCTGTAGAAAGTACCTTGTGGGAATCAATATTAAGGTTCACAGTCACTTGAAAAGTCAGCGTGCTGGCGTGTTGCATTCAGATCTATTTTAGTGGTCTTATCATTAGACCTGCAGTAGGCATTTATAAAGTAAGGCTTCCATGGGTACTGGGAAAGTGTGATTAAAAATAATCATCTGTCTGATGAATATTTTCCTCTGACTTTTGGCAGGATCACTCATCTGAATTTGTGCCAGCCTCTACAGGAACACTGATGCCAGCAATTTAAGGATCTTCACATTCAGTCTCAGTGGTAAGGTCTTAAAGATGCCATAGTAAACCACACTAGAATATTACTGTTTTCTGTTACGTTACACTGAAACTGAATCTGTGTGAAAAATGATGTATTTCCCCTTGACCAATGCAAGCATAGAGAGATATAAGAACATACATTGATCTGCAAGAGATTTTGCTCAGGACTCAAGTTCTCAGCAATTCTTATCAGACTAAAATTAGAAAGGCTGTTTTTATTGTCCTTTCTACTAATGTAACTGCTCTCGGAAGGTTTCACGTTGTACATTTTGGAGAATGTAATCATTTACAAAAGGATGGTAGGCAGGCTTCAAAGATAAAGTAAAACGCACAAAAATGAAATTCAGTAGTTTCCTCTTGCTGGAAACTGAGCAGTAAGTTGTAAAATTACAAATTATTTTCCCCTCTAATGCTGTCTTTGTTGTAACTAGTCTGATTGCTCAAACCTTGAGTCAGATTCTCAAATACTGCTGTGGAGACCTTGTGAAGGGATGTAATCTGTCTGCATCTTGAAGCTCAGAATTTCTGCTGCAATGATAAATTCTCAGCTTTGTTAAAAGATAAAAAGAAGAGGGAACAGCTGAGTCCCACCATACTTTTGCATCAATTTGGAATACATTTTCTAGAAAACAGTAGTTGGGTAGTATGGGGTAGTTCTTTAACAGGAAATCATGTTGGTGTGCAAGTGTACAGCTTTTTCAGGAAGAAAGATCTAATTTTTAGATTGTAATATTGCCTGTGGTGAGATTTTGGTCAAAATTATTTTCACCAATATTGCATATGCCACATTCAATATTTTAGGACCAGAGGAATTAGGAGACCATGGGAGGCATACCACTGTGTGCTGTACTCTTCCACTTAGCATTGACTAATGGCCACTGTTAGAGGCAAGATAGGGACAGCCCTTTGACCTCACCCTGGCCAGTCATGCTCATGCTAGTTTTAGATCACTGTGGTACAGATGGCAAATACCACCACTTTCAAGTCCTGCTAATTCAAGGCTACTGAAGTATGTATTTTTTTTGAATTGGATTACACTGCAAAACCTAGAACTCTTCTGACATGGAAACAAAACCTGTATGAAGTATTCCTCGAGCGATTTATTGTCATTAACCAAGTAGTTCAGTAAAACCTCTGCTTCAGTTTAAAGATGTGTTCAACAACAATAGCATTCCTGTCCAATCATGCTCTTTTCATACAAAAATGAGCATAATAATGTGTTATCACGAATCCTCAAGACAGATTACATTTCATTATTGCTGGGTAACTTTTATAATGTTGGAATGTGTTCCTAATAAAGGACAGTATCTTGCTCAGAGCATACAGTACTAGCGATGCTCTTTAGAAATAAAAGAACACAGCATTCACGTCATCACTTGATCAGATAAATAAGGTGCAAAACAACAAATTATCAAGGCGGTTTTGTAAGGAAATAATATAATCCTCATAACACTATTCTAAACTTTTCAAACTGTTATTTGACACTACTAAATTCTGTATGCACTGTAAGTTGGAAAGCTGAAAGTCAATGCTGTTCTGAGAGACAGAGTTCATGGAACCTAGAAATGACTGGTACTGAACTACTATTTTCCCCTGGAAACAGAAGACACGAGTGGCCTAGTAAAGGAAGGCAAGACAGCCTCATTTGTTGTGTCTTAACTACGGCACATGAAAATTCACCACGAGTCACCCAAGGCCCAGTCCTGTGACAAAAGTCCCATTCACTTCAGCAGGAGCAACTTGGGTAACAAACATTTGAGCACAAAGAAATATAACTGGGTTTAGATAAAATTCTTTAGGATCTAGGAGAAAAAATTGACCAACTATAAATACATACAGGGCAATACAGGCAGAACTGTATTCATGTCATCAGTAAATATGTAGCATATGCCTCGGAAGGATTAATGACCTTCAGGGCATACACATGACCAGTACACTTGTTCCACTGTAACAGAGACAAAAAATAGTTCAATATTCTGTACAATTAAAGGAGAAGTGTGTGCATCTGCACATGTGTTACAATGAAGGAAAAAGAGAGTTCCTTCTTACTGTATTTATTTGACCATCCTTTCACACTTCATTTCAGCCTTTATATGGTTTTTGTGTTCATACTTTATTATATTTTCTTGAGGCAAGAAAGGTTTTCAATGAGAAGTTGATGAATGTCCATATTAAATTGGATCCCCTTTTTTAATTAAGTTCATCTAAATTTAATTTTGCAATTTTGCTTCAGTAAACTCATCTGACTCCAGATGTTGAATGTGCTTTTCCTATTTCTCTTCTCACATAATTGTACCTGTAAAAGATTTATGACTTAGAGAGGCATTTCTGAAGACTTTGGAGTGTTTTCAGCATCTGCTTCATGGATGGCTAGTAACATGACCAATTAGCATCCAAAAATTCTGCTCTGCACCTAGGCTTTCTTTTAATAGGATGTTACTTTTATTAGCTTGAACTTTAAGCAAGTAATCAGTTTTAAAGAAAGATTATCAAAGCATTTCAAATGATAGAGGGATATTGTGTTCTACAGAAATTTTAAAAGTGAAAGAGAAGTCTTCAGAAGCTACAGGATCCCATAAGAAAAAATATGACTAAGAACTACTCACTTTGGTTAAAGAAAACCCCAAAAAATTTGTGGGGTTTGGGGCCCCTTCCTCTCATTACACCTGCGGTGGTGAATTGTTTGGTGCTGTCAGCATGTTACTTGAACTTTGTAAATATGAGAAATATATATTGAAGTGCTTGTTGGTCTTAAAAATTTCAAAATGCTTTTATTAAGTTTGCTAACATGAGCAATGATTTTGCAGATTAACTATCACCACATACTTTTTATATTCTGTCATGACTTCTGATCAGTGTGAAGGGCTCTTGTTTTAAGAATTACCCAGAATTCGCTCCTTAAATCTGGACGTATCTAATGACATTGTACGTGACACATACGAGGCATTGTATCATGAAGGCTCTGGTTCTCATCAAAGAAACAAATACCCCAGTTGAACTTTCAGATAATATTAAAACGAGAATAGTCCAATTGTAAGCAAAAAGATGGTTGTATTCTTTTTTCTTTCTTCAGAACAAAATCACTTCTCTTGAGATTTTTGCTGATGTAAGCATTTTTGATGTATTAATTTGAAATATTTATCCATGCAGTAAACAAATCTAGTTTTGAACATTTGTGTCAATTCAAGGCTCATAGGATGCAAAGTGCTCTAGGCATGATTGGCAATCTGTCACTCCAGGTTGGTTTGAAGGTTTCTTCAGAACAAGTAGAATTACCAGTACCGAGCATCAATACTGCTAATATGAATCAACTTCTCTGTTTTCTCCTTTTATATTCCTACAAGCCTCCATAATATAACATGGCAGTTACTAAAGAATTCATAGAGATGGTGGTGTTCCTGTAGTCCGTGTGTGTGTTCAAGTCTATGTGTAAGTGACCCCGTAGGTCCTGTTTGCACGAGAGATGTCAGTGTCAAGGCAGGCTGTAGAGCTGTAGAGTCTTTAATGACTTTCTGTAGGCAGTGGAGGAAGTCAGTTGGGGGAGCTTCCTCAGTCAGAGCAAGATCGTAAGCCTCAGAAATTTGGCTCTTCTTTTGTGCTCAAATAGTATCTTTCTAGTAAAAGATGACCTCCTAGTAAAAGTCCTAATTCTGTGAGATTTAGACTTGAGCATCTTTTTCATAACACATTTTACTACATTTATTCTACTTCACCTGTTTCCTAAAATGACTTTTCTCCATTCATCAATAGAGGGTGTAATTTTGCATTATTTCCATTTCCCCCAGAATTCTTAGTGATGCTGGGTTAAAGTAACTACAACACCTAATGCAAAGCAAGTATACACTTACGAAAGTTTTAGCAAAGAGACTCAAGTAGCTCCTTTAATTTCTAGCAAAAGAAAGAAACATAACAATCCTCCATTTTGTGAAATACTTCTGAGCTTTAAAGGCTTCATGTGGGAGTCTGGATGGGACCCAAAGATGGAACCACTTCAAAATTACTAAATGACACAGTTTATGTTATTGTTAAATTGTCAAGATTTGCTATATATTTGCTGAGATGGTAACCATACAGGGTGTTTTCAAAGACACTAACTAGAGAAGGGTATGTTAAACCTCCAAAGTCTTAAGAATGCCTAATGACTGCCTGCCAATACAGCTGAATCCTGCTGGGTAATGGGGGAATGCCTACCATGTAAATATAAAGGGGGTTATTTAGGAGACCCAGTGAGCTGTGAATTATTGCCTAGGTTGTCACAAAAAAAAAAAGGCAAAATGAGTTGTGAAGAGGAAAGAACGTGTACTGATTTCTGAATAGCTTTGTGAGACTTTTTGAGATAGATGGGGAAACTTATATACCCTCTGCAAAAAGAGATATCTGTTTTGTCACATTGCAGATGCATCAGCCACCTAGATTACCGTGAAAAACCTATTAAAGAAACGAAACTGCATTCTTTTTATGTCTAACAAATGCATGAATTGAAAGAAAATAATATTTGTCCAATGACTTTATTTAAGATGTGTATTGATCCAGCTTCCACTGAAGTGGGAACGTTTCCACTGGTTTTAATGGGACTTTGGCTGGAACCTTGGGGATTTAAAGAGTTAAGAGCTGGATTGGCAGGAGAGGTAGCAGAGAATACCTTCCAAGCCCCGTGGTATTATGCATCATTAGCACAAAGGAACTGAAATTATTACCTTGGAAATACTTTTTTAAAATTTGTCACTTAATGTGCTGAAGATAATAATCTGAATCCCAGATGAATAGTCTGAAAATCTGTACTTCTATAAGGTTACGTATATGCAAATGAATCTTTAAAAATGGGAAGAATTTCACCTAAATTATGAAGTTCATCTTTCTCTTCCCCTCAGGCACTTCATCACAGACTGAGGCAAAATATCCCAGAGTAGTAGGATCTAAACAGCATGTTGTTTCTATTACATTAAACTCATGCAATCTCTGTATTTTCTGTTCCACTATATAGTAACAAGAACTTACTTACTCTCATCTTGTTATCTCTTTAAATGTAGTATGTGAGTTTATAAATATGATGACAGACTATAGGAGATTAAAGTAACTTATGTCAGCTGTGTTAATTTTTTACAGCTAGTTCCTTTAAGCAGAACTAGCTGAAAATATTGTCTTGTTTTTCAAAATTGTAAGTGGCTTTTCAAATCAAAGCTTTTTTCTAAATCCTGCTTTCAGCAGAATAAATATTTATACAAAAATTATAATTTCTATAAAAATTAATATATAATTATATTTACAAAAAGAAATTTATGTATCATTTATACAAAAAGTCTGAATAAAAGGGGAAGACTAAGACTACAGAATTGCTAAGATCACAGGAAAGAAATTTTGCAAGGAGTTGGCCTTAATTTTCAATTAAAAAAAAAAAATGGAGCTTTTATTGCTGAAAATGAACAGCTGAAATTAACAGGAAAAGTAAATGTTTTTTTCATCTGCATTTGGAGGTGGAGTAGAATTCTTCAGATCTCTCAGTAATTGTTGGTAAGGACTTTCTCTGCCGAGCTGATTCTAAATTAAATGATTTGTTTTTCAATAAGATTTTCTTATCAGTCAGCTTACATGTAATCAACTTAAATGCAGTTTTAGAAAGAGATGAACCATGTCTATGTAATTCCCAAGATGAGAAATGAATACCTGATGAACTGCCATTCTTCTAAGATAAAAAATAATGCATTACTTCAGCATTTTTTTTCCTAGTGATTCTGTGAACTAGTGGTTATGGGGTGGGTTCTTGTGACACAGAGAATGTTATACATATATACATGTACTTAGTCTTCTTGTACCATAATTCCATTAGTAGTGAAATGTTCCCAAATATGCTAAAGGTTTTACCAGTCGAACTGTTTAAGAACATTGAAAATAAATTAAAGATGGCAAATCAGTCTAGTCAAAAAGGAAGATTGTGTTTTGAACAAAAACACTGGTAGTCAAATGTAAAGTATGGACACATGCTTTGAACCATTGCCGTGTTTTTGTTAGGTTTCACCTGACAAAGGTGAATGTGAAACAACAGCCTGAAAGTAAATCTGGGCCCCAGAAAGGAAGGACATATTTATGGTAGTAAGACAAAGTGAGATCGTACAGAGGATTTGGTGTTAAGCTGAGTTGAATTTCCTTCAAATAGGCTGTGAGATGACAGCACAGAGTCAGTAAGAGATCTTGGAAGGGACCGCAGGTGGTTGTTTGGGTGCCTCCCATGTAATGTGGGTTACTCCTTCACTGTGTTAAGAGAAATATAAAAAATGGTGTTTGGGAAACAGTATAATATAAAGGCAGGTCAGGCAGAAATCTTACATGACACCACGGTGCTTCAGGACTATATGTTATATGTGCCGGAGGGATCTCTTCAAAGACAATTCCCCTTTTTATGAAGGTCTGAGCTAATGGTCTACTGGATCTCTGTGTTATGGAGCGATGGGATGTTACTGTATCCCATAAAAATTAAGTAATTCTTCATTCGTGAGAATGAACTATACTCAGGACAATAAACTCATTAACCGATTTCTGATTCTTGGTGCGTTTTGGTTTTTTTTTTTTTTTACTAAATGATTTTAGTTAAAGTGCAAACAAGAAATAGTAATTTAAAGAAAAAACAAAACCAAAACAAACCACAAAACTCTACTGGTCCTCCAACTGTATTTGCTACGTGCTAGTACAGAATTACTAATGAGAACATATTTAGGTATAAATAAATCTTTTATCCTCATTATAACTTCACTGTGTTCCTACAGTGAAGTCATCCACACAGAGCTGCTTATGGGTTGAAAGCCTCAATAGCCTCTTTTATTTATGATAAATATTGCATACTAATGTTAACAATGTCATTGTGTGATGTCTCAATAGAGGATTATGACTTCATGTAATGTTAGCTTGATGTCTCTTCTCTCATGTAATGGAGTCAATTTTCCTCACAGAGGAGATGAGAATCAGTTATTCACAAACCTTGTAACAAATATTCTATGTACATAGTATGTTATCCAAATATTAAGGTGGCACAATGAAGCTCGAAGGCGGGAAACACAGAGCTGAAGTTCAGTGCTTAATCTTAATTTAGCCCTGTTGGGTGCACTAAAATACATTTTAAAGTTAGAAATCTGTATTTCCCCAAAAATTGTATTTGAAGTGTGAATTACTATGTTTTCAGGTTCAATTCCACATATAGGTATATGGAATGTTCCTGAAATGTGCATGGCTATAAATAATATAATTGTAAAAATGATTTTGTGGCATATAGCTAGTGCAAAGAGAGAACAGAATGTATTTATATTAATGAGCAAAGAGTAAAGCAATCTTCCATCATCTACCAGAGACAAATGGCACGTTGGGGAATAGGGGCCCATCTCAAACAGCACTTCTGCACATGCTTAACCTCAATTATGGCATCAGCGGGACTTCAGTACAATCTTAAACACCAGGGGGAAAAAGGAACTAATGCATTGGCGTAAAGGCTCGTATTTATATAATAATGCAAAATATTAAGTAAACTATAGCACAGTCATTTATGATGCATGAATATAGATATCTTGTAATATTAACATAATACAATTGGATGCTTAGCTCCTGAACGCCTTCAAAATAATTTATCTGGATGCTCATGAGAGAAGTTCAGGCTAAGATGAAAACCATAAATCCGCCTAACAGCTAACTAATAATTCACATAACTGTCTGAAGACATGTTCAGAATATAGGATTTTATGATAACTAAGGGGCAGAATATTCCAGCTCTTGTGAAAATACCAGCTCTTACTAGTGCAACTTTGCAACTTAACATGAAAAATAAACAAGAGCCATCCTAAAACAAAACTCAAATATAAACTCAATCCATTTTAGTGAAATAGGACATCTCTGGTAGGAAACAGTTTCAGAACCAATGCTATCATCCCAGTTATTCACATCCGTACAAAGAAACGACGTCACATTGTGCAGGTACTGAAAATACATGGCTGCTTCTTATGGAGAAAAGAATGTGGTACTTGAGAAAGAATTCTTTCCCACTTAAACTAAACTGTATTTTCATCAGAATATCACTTCTCACTGCAGTGTAATCCTGCCCAATTTGTCTGGAGATCTGCAGAGTGCTAATATTTTTATCTGTGTTACAAATATGTTATTATTTCATTTATCTATTATTTCAGTTAGTAATTTTAGGAACTGTTAGCTAGATTGTCTTTTTTCTGCCAGTATAAATTTGGAGATATTCCACCATGTCAGCCATCAACTTCACATTTACACCAATATATCTGTACAGGATGAAGTGTGTGCCCTCTAGTCTACGTTTTCTAAGTTTAACTTCATAAATTTATTTGGAGTTTTCTTTTATTTTCATTAGCGTATGTACTAATTGGGAATAATTTTAAACCACAAAATGATGGGGATTATGTTGGAATGAACAAAATCAGAGGATGTGTACCTGACACCCTCTGGCTGAAAGAGATGATTGGTTCCTGTGTGCACAAAGGAAATTGGTTAGCAATCGCCTGATATTTTTGCCTGTAGTCACTGGGATGACATGAGCACAGGTTTGAAACGTGTGTGAAGTGAGGGGAGCAGGGGAACAGCTGTAGTTTCAGCTTGCCGACAAGGTGGGTGTCAACAGGTATCATTTCAGGGGCGGTGTGCAGTTGCTTTTGGTGCTCAGGTGGTGTCGATGTGTTTACCTGTGGAATTTGTTACCTCTGTGATGATAGTTCAGGTAAAAAGAAGTCTAGACTTCATTCAATTAACTCCAAAAAGACGGGCCTTTGAGTCTGTGCAGTGCTCACTGTAGGATTCATGGGGTCTTAAAAATTTCCATTACCTCTGACTTAATTTTGTGTTACTTCGGTGGGAATTGTTCACCTGCTTGCAGTCAAGCATGCTGTAAATGTCTGCAGGGTGAGAGCGTGTGATCATAGCTCTTTGGGACACCACACTGTGCTCAGGGCAGGAGGGGTCAGGCATAACAGCGCCTTGAAGTTTTAGCATGATGTAAATAATCAAGAGAAATCTGAGGCTCTAAACTTCAGCCAGCTTTTGAATGATCTTAAATGTATTTATAAAACAGGAAAACCACTGTTTTGATCTCATTTTCAATACGAAAAAAATTCTCAAGGGGTTTTCCTTTGAACTTTACAAATATCTGTTGAAATCACGTAACAGCCCAGCACAAAAGCTGCAGGGTTTGAGAATTAAAAATGAGTGAAAACAGGGATTTTGCTGAGATCATATTTCCAGTTTATGGGATGCATTTGTATCCGTACTTCCACCTGCACAACCAACAAGGGCCAAAACCTCCCCATTTGTGAGGGAATTCCCCATTTGTGCAGGTTCACTCTGGTCACCTCGGTGGGCAGGAGAGGAAGAGCCTTGATGGAAAGACCCACGGGGTCTCTCCTCTTCTGGAGGTGCATTTAGGACTGTCCCTGTCCCGCACTGCGGGCTGTGCTGTGTGCGGTGGCCCTTCTGCCTGGCAGCAGTGTCACTGCTGGCCTCAGATTACAGCCTGACTGCACAGCCTCTCGGCACTGAAAGCCGTGCATTAAAAGAGTCCTTGTAAACAGATCATTAACTTCATGTTTAATTATATGTCCAAAAATTGTCTGAAAATTGATGTTCCAAAAATTAAAAATTAAAAACTAATTCAAATTTTTTAGCTGCTCTCACCACACTCATTAGGATAAGCCTTCAAAAAATTGTCTCTCGAATAAATAAGCCTCCACTTACATAAATAAAGGAGCCATATTTAGACTCCAGTTCAACATGCAGGAGAAATTTGGCAAATCTAATGTTTTCAAATCAATTTGGTATGTGTTATGAGAATAATGTCAGTGGAAAGGTTACTTTTTAATTTTTTATCTTTAAAAATGTGAAGGAGAAGGAAGAAAGTTCGCTTTCATAAAGAGGAAGGCAGTGCTTTAAATAGCTGGAGCAGTGATAAGGCAAAGAACTTCTACGTAAATGAGGCGTGAAAATATTTTTTTTTGAACTCCAAATTAAAATTGTGTATTCACCAGAACAGCTTTAAATTTTGTGAAACAGGACAGCAATATATTTTACAGTTTTGAGCAAGGAAGCAGAGAGTCTTGCTGTAATAGATTATGTACTATATCCCTGCAAAGAAGAGAGATAACAATATCTAAGATGCTTTCACCTTGACCAAAGAAATTCTATAAGATAGAAGTAATTCCGATTTTGCCACAATAAAAGAACATCAGAATTTGGAATTTGATAAAACTGTTCTGTTGGCTGGGAAGTTTGCCTTTCAACTGTGTTTGATGTGATATTTGGTTCATTTTGCCAAAATATTTTATGCCAAGTCTTGCTATTAAATCTTTTATGTAGCAGAGATTTCTGTCAACAGACACACAAGGATTGGGTTTTAAGTGGAGTTAATCATTGAACTTGGAGAAGAGAAACACTGGGGGAGTACTTCACTTGCACCAACAAACCACCATGCAAGATTCAGCCATTTCTATAATTATTACCCTGTTTTCAGAATAGTGTAGGTAAAACATAAAATCCGGCTCCCCCTCTGATCTCTATTCATGTTTAAGTCTTGTAGAAGCTATTAGAAGAAACGGATAATTAAAATAGAAAAAGTCATGTATTTGCTGCAGCTGCTGGTATATCAAGTCTTTTGAAGTCTACTTTAAGCAATTATATCTGAGCACTTCTTTTGGAAGCCTGAGAAATAACATAGAACTTTCTAAGATATTGTTGTTTTCTGACTCTTTCAATTTTTCGTAAATGCTATATATCATTATAATGATAGATTAAATGTTAATCCATTTTGCCTTCAAAAAACAAACCTTAAAAGCAAAAAGGATCCCCATAGAATAAAGTAGTGCCCTGCCTTTTTTCCCTGTACTCCCCAGCATGTACAAAACAGTCACTTTTTAAAATAATATTTTTAATTTTGTGGTTTCATTTTACTATTTGATTTACATTGTAAATTTGGGCATCTCTGAAATGCAGAGGTAAATATGTATTGCAAAGGTGTGGTCCGGTGGTTTTGTTATTACTGTGTGCTCAGGTGTGTGTGATCACTGAGCATAGATTAGCCCTGTAATGGGAGCTGCTAATCATTGTAGTCATCTGGTAAGTGCTTCCTTTCCATACCAGAGAGGAGAAGTAAGGACATACCTGTACATGGATAATACTGAGTAATGTTTAGCAGATTTTACTGTAGTATTACTGAAACTTTACAATTTTTAAAGCAAGATCTACCCTCCATCACCAAATGCAGTGCGGTGTGGTACTCAGTTGTGATTGGGATGTGGGAGAGAAAACTCTGTGGCACAATCCAAGGTAAGGAATAGATCATAGCCTGACAACAGGGCAGCTCTTGCTACCTAATGAAGCTATAGTTCCTAATGAGCTTGTCGTCCTGAACCATATAGAGGATAATGGATCTATGCAATTGTGGACTCCTTTCCCCATTTTGCAGAGGCCAGGTCCAACTGGGAGGCACTATGACATAAAAGGATGACTGCCGTTTTCCATTGCTGACCCTTCTGTTAAAATGATTTGTCCTTGTGTTTCTTATTTTCCATAGTAATCACAACCATAACTCTGTGTCCAGTGGCATTTGACTGTGAAAGTGACACCCATGGTAGGAGATATGTCTAGAAAAGGAACACACAACATGACAACTGTTGCTAAAGTAGCACCGTCCCTGATGAGTCTGTAGCACTCTATCCCACATAGGAACAAAAACTTACAACGTGGACCAAAAAGTCAAACAGGCTCAGGCCCTGCAGTTTACCGAGGTCACCTGCAGGCCATCCGCTGTTTGGGTTTTAAATAAGGCAGTAGGCAGTGGTTCTGTCTTCCCTAACACCTGTCTGATCGGAAGGACCATGGAGGGTTGAAGTGCCAGCTGGAGTCCCTGCTATTGTTTGGGAACTGGTGGCAGGGTACGGCAAAGCATGCTGCTGTTCGCTGCCTTTCTTTTGGTATGCGAATGGCTCCTTGATAAAGCTGGCATGTGTTAGAGATGGTTTGGCAGTGCAACACAAAAATCCCAGTATGGATGATACAAGTAATCTTTCTTCCCAGAGGATAAGAGTTTTACAGGAACTACTCTAGTCTGGCCTGGCAGCACCCAGGAGTACTTTTCCCCACTCCTCACTTTGGCTGGTGCTCTTCCTGCTTCAGGTATAAACCAGCATCTAAGACAGACAGACCCTGCTCCAGTGAGTTCTCTATACAGCTGCAGACAGAAGTCAGGCGAAGAGTAATCCCAGTAAAATGTTGGTTAAGAAATTCCTATGCCGCTTGCACAGCTCCCTGGAGATGACGGGAAAGACATAACAGTGAATCTTCTAAAACATATGATTCCGGCTCTTGTTAATTTGAGGAAGGTGGTGTGACTGCCTTAAACTTTGGGACTGTGTATAAAAGGGTATCAATAACAGCTCTCTGAGCTGTTTTAAACCTTGTAAAAGTTGTATTAATCACAAAGAATTTCTGTGGGGAAAAAAAAAAAATCCTTCCGGCAGAGACATGTCTGTTGCAAGTACTTAAAAATAGATTACAGAACTGAAATTTCCAAATTAAAAGTTCTATTTCAAAATAAAACGTTCTAGCACAACTTTTTTGCTGAGGGAACTGATTAAATAGCCTCTCTGCTAACCTGTCTCTGCTGTAAGGGCAGTGCGTGGCTGTGGCAAGGTGGTTCTTTCCATGCAGTGTGTGGCTCCAGGAGGTGGAGCTGAAGAGCAGCCGGATGAAGGGAAAGACCCCGACTCATCTGCCCACCCACCGACAGCACCTGGGGCTTGTGCGAGCCCCGGGGTTCTAGTCTGAAGAGTATTTCCTACCCATAGACTTTGTTATGCACAGAACGACTGTTTTATGGCCTGTATTAAACAGCAGAGCCTATGTATTCTTAAAATAAAGGAGAAAACCAGCCCAGTTTACTACTCAGTCCCAGAAGCACCTGTTTTGGGGACAGTACAAGAGCAGAAATAAGGAAGACAATGCGGAAAATATCTGGTTAGTTTTTTTACCCGGGAACATTTTCCTCCAGGTACACGATGTGGTCTTCAAGCACGCACTTTATCCCAGCTGGAGAGAATACTGGGGTACAGGAGCACAGCATGTGGCCAAGGCTCCTTCAGCTGCTGCTGTGAATCACTGGATTCAAGTCTTGAGAAGCCCAAACAATCCCGTAGTGGCTGGGTCTTGCACCCTTGTGAGTCCACAGAAATGAAGGCTTGAGTCCCTCACCAAGACCTGTTACTGTTTTTTTAATTTTTGCCTGTATCCTAACATTCAGATGTCCAGCAGATACAGTAATGTCATGATGGCGTAGATAGGTAAGGAGGATTTTTCTGAACAGAAGTGGAAACAGCTGCTCTGTAATGGCTCTGAGTTACCTTGAAACAAGAGCCAGAGAAAATGCAATGTGTCCCTTGCCTGTAAAATCCCTCTGAGGCTTTTAACTTTGTGCACATCAAAAGGTTTTACTCTCCAAAAATCACTCCTCAGTTAAAAAGAGGAAAGATGCCCTTTGCTACTTTTGCCTAGAGCCCAATATCTTCCGACATTCCATAGCAGTTGCAGCAATGCTCTGCTTAATGCAGAGAACATCTGGGCTGCCTGCAGTTCTGGGAGAGAAGTGTCAAAAGTGTCATAGACATCCTTGAGCGAAGAAGGATCTTCACTTTTATTACACAGAAGTGTCAAAAACAGCATTATTGAACATCAGGTTGCAATTTGGCACGTAGAATGTAAGCCTGAATAGATGTGACAAAAACCCCTTCTAGGAAATTGCTACTTAACATTATTTTTTCATCGTTTCAAATTAGCATTTAAAGAGAAAGAACAAATGGGGAGCAGCTAGGTAACCCTGACAATGAAAAATCCTAGCATTCTTTTGGTGCTTACTTCAACAACACCATTGCTGTCCACTGAGTCACTGACATTGATTAGATCATTGTCATCATCAGTGAGATGTGCTGCATTGATCCAGCCTCACTCACAAAGCCAGCCTATGTGACGCAGCTAATTTGGTGTAATTGAAAGTTCCAGTTCCAGAAGGTCACTGCACTGGACCCAGGACACTAGTTATTGTTTTATCCTTGGGACAGGGTCAACTCTCCTGATCATGTATAATGGCTTTGTGTCACACTCTTAATTGCTTTTTCATGGTTTCTGTAGGATAAACCCAAGCTTTCATATTTTGATTGAATTTTTATGGCGGACAGGAAATAATTATCACCTGTTCATGCTAATGTTTTTCTTAAAACTCTGTTTAGAGCAAAATATGGGATAGAGCTCTTGTTTCTTACTCAAGTACAATTCTACTAAGAAAATCTTCAGATCTGGACAGCAAATGTCTTTAGGTAAAGATGACAGTGTGATACACATCATTTAGTATTTAATTTACAAATGAAAATATGGCTCTAGTTAATAGTCTGTTGGAACAGTGTTGAAGGCAACATTACTCTCTTCTGTTACCACGTCTCTGTTTCCCACCTTCCCCTCTTTGTCTGTTTTCTACTGTTCTCTCCTGGAGCTTGAGTGCTGCAAGATCTCAGGCTGAACCAAGTTTGAGACCATGGAGTTAAGTAAACTCAAAGGTCGCATGCAGTCAGAGGAGCTGCAAAAAGACATGCAGGCAGGCATCAAAACGGGGTTGTCAGCTTCTTAGTAATGCCAAGTGTTTCAGCTGAAACTCCTCTGAACGTGGTCCAATATCCCGATGAAAGGTTGTGCCTTCAGGAAAACGGCCATCAGGCCATTTGCTTCATGCTTTTAAGATGGACACCAAAATCTCGTGCCACTTTCAAGATGTGTAGGCAGAGCAATATGAATATCCATGTGTAAAAACTGTTTCTCATAGAGAAAAACAGTCAAACACAGAAGTATTTGGAAAAAAAAATTACTTCTTTGTACTTTACAGAATCCAGTGGGCAAAGCTAGGAATTTAGGTAGGTCTTACAAGCTGTATAATTGCTTTGTTGGCCCTTTGCTCACAGTGAAATTAGCAGCATATCTTTTATTTCTTTCCCTGTGTTTGCTGTTAAAAAGTCAGCATATCCCAGTAGCTCCCATTGCTTGCCATTCCAAGTGCAGGTCAAAATGCCAGCTTTCTAATGATGAATGTCATGTCTAATTTCTCATAGCAAAGAGTTCTTGATAAAATCTCTGCAATAGTTTCTTCTTGCTTTGTTATTTAAATAAGGGGGTTTTTGTGTTTGGGCGTTTATTGGTTGCTCGGGAGTTTTGGTTTCTTTGGAAGTATGCCTTCTATCAGCTATAAAGCAAGCAAAAAAGGAAAAGGCACCGAAATCCTAATGTGCCGGTAAATAAAATAAAGGACAGCTGTGGTACTCTTGTGGGACACTGGCTTGACACAACCCTTTTGTAATGGATTAGTATACTTTAATTTCTGAGTTGTTCAAAAGTGATTTGCAGGGAAGGATTTTCACAAAGCAAACAACACAGAATTGTTATGAGTTTGGTGATACAACATTTTTGATAATGATGATGATGACCAAAACAATGAGTTAAGATAGTTGGCTTATTGAAAGAGTGTAAGACGTATAAAAAGCAAATAAATCTTTCTATAAAGTTTTTTAAAGATCTAGTGTTTGGACATACACATAGAAGTAGGAGGCAGATCTTTATCAAATACGTAACTTTCTTCAAAAATAAAGGTCTGATCTAGGCCAAAGGGAAATGACAAGCCATAAGCAATAGTTCTGATTGTTTTATGTTTTGTAAGTCTTTCAAAAGTTTCATTCTAGCAGCTTTAAAAAAAAAACAACAACAACTTGCAATTGACAAATCCCACTGGGCTCCTATTTATAGTATCCTAATTTTCAAAGAAAGCAAATCAGGCAACTGTTTTTAACATGAATAATACTGCTCCCAGCATTCTGCCTGCAGCCCACACATTGTGTTTTTTGGCATGATCGTGGCAATTAAAAAAAAATAAACAGCTCTTTTTAATATTTTTTTATACATAAGCTATTACAGTCAACGCTGACACAGCTGGCAAAGAAACTCAGTGAAAGGTAAACATTCTGCTCAAAATGTAATATAGCATATTGTTGTGTTTGGTTGTTAAAATGTAATCTTCCTGAAAGAATGCTTTAAAAGTTTATTTTTTAATTTTTTTAACAGAATTTCTAATATATTGATACCTGATTAAAAAAGTAATCTTTTAAAGAAATGACTTATGATACTAGATATTTCAGTCAGCAGCCTATTGAATTTTTTAAAATATTCTTACCAAAAATCAGGAATGAAAATGAGGTATTGTGTTTTATCCTTCAGCAGAATGTAATAGTCTGAGCAGGTAAAATCAATTTCTTTTAATAAAATTCTGTCAAAAGCAGGAAGTTCAATAATAAATGTCTTCAACTATTTAAAAGGAAGAAAACTTCCAACAGAATTAAGATTAGTTTGTGACTTGCTTCAGCAACAACAAGAGATTGCCTAGTTCCTTGACCTAATTACTATGAGCATGTATGAAGTAAGATTGTGGAATGATATGTATTTCACTAGAGAAGACACATGAAGATGTTTCCTTTAGGTAAACGCCATAGGTAAATAATTATCTGTCGCATATGTCCAGAAGTTCTCAAGGTACTTTTATTTTTAAAAATCATGATTTTGCGTGATTGCTTATGATGAAGATGCTGCACTTCCAACATTATATTCCCTGTTGGAGGGAAATGCAGAGGCAGCCAAGCAGAGCTGGGTGTGTGCAGGAACCTGGTGCTCTGTCTGAGGCTCAGGAGAGGATCCTTAGCAAGATCCTGGTGGTGCCTATGGGTTGCAAAACCTAGCTCTGCCTCAAACTATGCTGGTCTTCACAGGAGATCTCTGCGAAGTGTGTGTAAATAAACAAATGTAGAAAGCACCTAGTATAACCATTGCGGAAACTTGTGGGCATATTATAGCTACGTGCACTCCATATTGCGTCACAGCTCAGCAGTTACTGAAAATCCTGATTGAAGTTTTCTGGTCTGACATGTAAGAATGTGAGATGTACTGTTTTGTGGTAGCTAGGCAGTGGAGCAGCATTCTGTCCCTAGCCATATGAGTGTCCACCATAAATGGTGTCCCTGTCAGCTTGCCTGTCACACTTCAATTATATTTGAAAGGAATTTTTGAAAAGATCTAACTTCTCCTTTTACCGTTTACCAGTACGTCCGTGATGTTGGGGTCTTCTAACTCCCAGCTGTTTCTCCCTCTCTCAGACTGAATTATAAAAAGGGCAGATGTCCTACAAAATAGATATCTGCCCTTTTATAATCTAGTAAATAGCCCCCTGGGTACAGAGTTGGAGTGTATGGATTTGAGTTTATGAAAGCAAGTGAATAGTCATTTCAATATATAGTAAATGTATAACACGAAATGAAGAGAAGCATTTAAAGTTTAGAGCAACCCTCAGTAGAGAGGAAAATTATCTGGTGAGTTCTATTGTTGATCTTGGAATGTGTTTCAGATGTTAGGTGTGGACTTCATATCACCCTCAGGGCAGTTAATACCAGCTAAATTAGCATTAACTCCACCAAAGTCAGTGGAGTTCTATCAGTGTGTATCCAGGGGGATTGTTGTCTTTATGTCTTATTGTAAAATAAGTTCAAAATAATTGTGCAGCAAAAGCAGTGTAACAGAAACAGTCTGAGTCTTGATTCTCCAGTCATTTTGATCTGTTACACCAGCACGGTGGTGACCAGAACAATTGTGAACTAAACTTGTCTTCTCCAACTAGGACAGATAAAACACAAAAGATTTTGATTGCTTAGAGATCTTTCCCAGTGGAAATACTCCAATTAAAAGAGGAAGAGAACTTTTGGGGAGGATGAGCTAATGCTGGAATTTTTTGTCTAACTGGACTTTTAACAGCCTGTGCTCTCTCTGTTCATGGAGATGATCATACCTGACATCTTATAACAATAAGTAGGAGTATGATGTATTTCGTGTTAAAACTCAGTTGCCCTGATCTGATTCTCCTATAAGAAAAGAGGGGAATCTTTTCCAGATTCAGGAGGTTTCAGTACAGCCTACACTGTTAGAATGTGAGTATTTGGGGGCATCCCACATTGAATTTTATTGGTTCCTTAATCTTGATAGATATGCCCACTCAGCTGTCCCAATGCGCACATTGGCAGATTGGAGAAGAGTCCCATACTCCTGACTGGGGCCAGAGTCTTGCTGTTCTTACTGAGTTTCAGAGCAAGCTCCTCGCCAAATGCAAGACCTAAACATGATGATTAAATAAAGTGAACTATGTTGTATCAATCAATGACACTATAGATCCTCCAGGATCAGAACAAATGAAAGTTTCATGTGCCCCTGTCTACTACTGGCAGTACATTTGGTTTAGGCTTTCAGAGTCATTGATACACACGCTCGTTTGCTCTCTGCTAGTGTTCTCAGCAGCCCAGGTCAGCCTGTACACAGCGAAAGGTCATCTCTGGGTGGTATAGTCCTGATGAACAGATCGTCACCTGTACTTCTTCCCTGAGACTTCCAGCTGAGAAAGTCGGAGCTCCCTGTGGGGCTGTTGGTGTGCAGATGCCAGTGAGGGATGGCAGGCTCTGCGTTTCCAGTCTAGCCCAAAGTCAATAGGAAATTCAGAAGTACTACGCTATGAAACAATTCAAGTCTTCGGTGATATAAAGCACTATGATTATTATTATTATTATGGACCCTGTATTAGGCCCATGTAAAATGAAGTTGTTGATGTTAAACAGAGAAATATCCAAGATAATTTTATGTCCATTCAAAACAAAAGGGATGGAGGGGGAAGAAAAGAGGGAAAATGCAAGGGATCGATGATTGCTTAATAGAAAAAGACAGCGTCTGTAGGGAGAAAATTAGAATTCTGAGTTTTTAAAGACTATTACAAAGAATAGAGAATAAAAATAGAGAGCTGGAAAAAGCAATAAAATCTATAAACATTAATTCATAGCATGCTTTTTTTGAAGTATATGACATTTTTTTCCACAAACCCACTAATAGGGTTCTAAATATGAGTGAGAATAGCAAATTGCTTTTTCCATCTCTGGGATCTATAGCTTCACCTCTACACTTGAATTAACCAAGAGGCAGATACTTATTTCTTTTGTTTATACTCAGCCTCAAGAATTTTTCAACTGAAATCAATAATTAAAATGTTTATTAGCCATTGTAAGTGTTACAAATGCAACTTTGTTAAACACAGATGTACATACATCTCGGATAACTGAGACACTTACGTCCAGATATTTTAGCCAAGAACAGAATTTGGGAGGAGAGACAACATATAACTTCATATTTACACGGTAGAGACGGTATTCATTAAGGAGATTCAAACAATTTGGTATCTTTTCATTTTCTTTACATAATAGAAAGCACTAGTTAGTTCTTAAGAAAAAACAGATTCACACAGGGTTTATTTCAAGTGTTACAGCGAGCATGGGGTTTAAGGTAAAAGCTTCTAAAAGATCACAGAAGAAATGTACTAAATGATTGCAGGAAGTAGAACTCCTGGTGCAACCAGAATTTCAAACGCTCTTCTGAATGAATGTAAGTCTCTGATTAATCAAAAATACTTATAATACCTACCAGAGGTTACATGTGTAGTTTTATATGTGCATATGGAGCAAGACGATTTGGGTGTATATTTGAAAAGAGAAAATGAGACCTTAGTGTTAAAATACATTGTCTTGGTTTGTAGTATTTCTACTGTTGTCTGCTTCTTTACTGCTGTCTGTTATCTCTACTGTTGTCACTGGTGCTTAGGAAAGAGGAGTGCTGTTTTAGGAATTTCATAGCGAGTTAGCTGAACACCATCTCTGTGTCAAATGTACAAAGTATCGGCACATGAACCAATATTCAAACTGAGTGTTTGAGTGCATGTTTTGGGTAGAGGAGGGATCGTGTGCCCAGTACACAGTACTTACTCTGCCATAGAGGGGCAAAGGTTAAATAGACCCACACTTCTGTTTTTCCTCTTCCCATGGCACTCTGGCGAGGAATGGTTTTATGGCTAAGGAATGAAGACATGGTTCTTGCTTGTTAGGCTTTTGGGATTATAACTCTGAATATCATGAAATAAGCCTAAAGCCTTTGGAAGCTGGGAAGCTTTTCTTCGGATATCTGCAGAAATATAAATCTGTTTGTACTTCTTTTTTCAAATTTCCCTTAACAGTTCCATTATATCGATTACTTTGCCCCAATGAAACAAAATGCAATTTCTTCTTTTTGCTTCCTCTGAGCATCCCCAGCGCTGAAGTGAAGCTGCACATCCAGCCGACAAGGTGCTGACACGGGAGTGCCACCGCTCTAGCAGGCTGCTGCTATCCTTGGTATTCAGTGGCCGTCCCTTAGGGAGAGTCAGTCAAGCTCTACTGGATTCTTCCTCCCAGCCACAGATCTAAATCCACAAAGCAAAATAGTTCAAAATACTGTGTAGCTCTCTTGCTCTTCTCCTTAAGCCAGTGGTGCTACCTTGGAGTACTTCGTTCTCATGTGCATCTCTATTTTTCACGCCATAGCTTTTCTAACAAAATAGCTTTGTTTAATAAATGTGTGAAATGCTTTTCTTCTCTGAATCTCTCCTCAACAATGTTTGCTGGGATACCACGAGTCACACCCAGGGACAGCAGGGGTTCTGTGACAGCCAGAAGGAAAGGTGGAGATTTTTGTCAAAAACTTTCAGATTATTTTGGAATCATTAAACTGTGAAATAGCTATTTCATTATCTTACAAGTTTTTCTACATGTAACATTTATTCCTTTTCATCATTCCCTGGTTTTGCTTCTCATAGCTATTTGTTGCATCTTGCTTCAGAAAAAAGTGTAAACTCTGAATATGCCTCATATCTTCTTGCTCCCTGACCTAGCACAGTGAAGCCAATGGCAACATCCACATCACTGCAAATAATAGTCAACCCTCTCAAACAAGGCATAGGTAAGCAATACCCTTCTCAGTGGGAACAGTCACCAGGCATAGGCATGGTTCATACTGTAGTCCGGCATATTTCTTAGGAATTATATTCTGTAGACTGTACTTTAATATATATTTCTTAGGATAGAGCTGTTATCCTGTAGGCCAAATTAATACGTCCACATTTTAAATGGAAACTAAATTTGTATTTAAACACTCTGTCTTGTGTTTGCAAGAGTGGAGAAATTTGAGTGTAATAGGAAACCCATGATTATATATCCAGTGTAACAAACACTAACAACAAGTTTCTAAAGGCTATCCAGAACTTGTAGTAATGTGCCCTCTATTTTGTTCTCATTTATGGTGGTGATAATACAAAAAAATCCTTACAGCTCCATGAGTGGGCTTCCTCTGAGTTGTGATCAGAACTGAGCCTTTTGTTTGTATTGATACCAACCTGCCAAAGTTTCTGACTGATGAGGAGCTCCTTCGAGCTTTGCAAAGGACTGGAAGACTGAAAGTTTGCTGTACTTCTGCAGTCAAAGGCACTTTATAGTCAATGGCTCCTTGCAGCTAGCAGTGATGGCTTGCATTTTCTACCCCTCAATTAGCTTCTGGTTGGATTTCTGTAAGCTTCTGGGAAGATAAGTTTTAAATTACGTGTATTTTGTTAGAAGCTGAGCATGCCAAAATATGCCCTTCTCTGCTTGATTCGCTGTTGCAATTTGGAAATAAGTAGCGCGGCTAAAAATGTCAGCTATTTTGAGACTGATAAAGGATAAGTATCATGGAAGAACCAGGTTATTATTTCTGTGTGTTTTTCATTTAATCGCCAAAAAGTTTAGCCAGAATGAAGGAAAAGTATTCATACCGTATGGAGGCTGTGAGATGAGTGTCATTTGAAATACTCATCCCCTCTTATTCAGCTCAGCTATAAAGAACAGGCTTAGTGTAGCAAAGGAAAGTGCAAAAGGCTGGTAGACTCAGCAGCATTTTCAGAATACCAGATACATTGTATGCAGCCTGGCATAGAAGCAAAAACATTGCAAAACCAAAAAAGAGTCAACAGATACTCTAACAATAATTAATAACAAATAATTCTCAGCTACAGGAAGAAAGCAAAGCATGTCTGGTGAAACTACAAGATAAGAAGGATACTGAGCTCCTGCTCTGCCAGATGGAAAAAAGATGGGGTTTGGATCTACCACAGCTTTCCACATTTGGCCTGGAAAGTGCAATGCTGGGTGTGAAACAGCCAGTTTGCTGGTGCATTCCCATGCTGGAGTCTTTCTTGACACTGCTCGGAAAGACATTTATTTAAATAAGAACAAGAAGCTAGGACCCAAAAAATATGGGCAAATCCCCCTATATGTTACTTTAAGTATATCATAAATATCACAAGAACTCTTTAGGACAAGAAAGATCTCATCTTTTTCCTGCCTTGGTACATACCTGGAGGGAGAGTATGTTAATCCTGAACACTGATACCCAGTTTTGAAATACCGTGGTAGGGAGTAGCTCCTTCCGGCCTAATTTTGTCTAGATTAGCCCACATGGACCTCTTTGCCCATGAAGCTGGACTGCTTCTCATCCAGCAAAACACAGTTAAGTTTGCAGATTCTATGGGGGAAGTACTCCTCACAGGGCACTGGTCAGGACTGGGACTTTTCAGTATTACAGTAACACAAATAATACATTATGTTAGGAGGCTTTGAAAGAGAAATGCTTGCCTCTATTGAGCAAGTAATGATGTTTGATGTACCTCCAAGGTGGCAGTCAGTGGGTGAGCCTTGCAAAACTCAGCTGCTTCTCTCTCAGCAAGTTTCCGCCTTGTAAACAGTGCCTTTGTTTTCTGTCTATGTGGGCTCTAACGCCTCAGATTTCCCTTTGATGTACGAATGAATCCAGTGCTTCAAAACAAAACTCAAACTGGAGCTGGAAAAGCAAAGAGGGAGAGAAGAAAGAAGGGAAAAAGAAAATGTAGTTTGGAATATGCACATTAATAAAGCTGGTGAAATGATCTGTGTACAGACAGATGATTGTGTACTTACTGTTTGTGACCATTTGGGGCAGTTGAGGCTTGTGGATATACTTGAGGTTCTATGAGGTTTTTTCAGTTCGCTCGCACCTTCGTGTATGTGAGCAGTGGCAACATAAACCAATAAAAATTATGACCACTGACTCACTAACCAGAAATGGTCTGATTTGCATTGACTGTTTGAGGCGTGCAGTTGTGCAGACGGCACATGAATGGCAACAGTGAGCTGTCTGTAAGCAGCTCAGAGGTAGAACTTTGTTTACACAAAGCATCTATCAAATCACTTAATGCAGCAACTAATCCAGGTGAAAACAGTCATCTGGTCTCGGACAAACTGCACAAGCAGACAAATGGGGCAAAGACTAGGCTGCTGTGGCCTGTGTATGGGGGAGGAGCAACCTGGCCTCTCCTGGTGGAGAGGGAGGACGCTGCTTTCTTTGCACCTGTCCATCCCATGGCTCTTGGTCTCTAAGGATTCTTTAACTGACTGGTTACCCCATATGGAAATGCAGAAGAGGGGGTATGCCCTCTCTTGCTATTCCATGGCTGTTTGTGAGAGAGAGAGATGAGGCTGTTCCCTGGATTCAGAGTCTGGCGAGGCCACAAAGAGCAGCGTGCAGAACAGGCTGCCTTTCTCCTTCATGTCTCTGCCTTTCTCCTTCATGTCTTGGAGTTGTGAAACAGAGACCAGCTATACCGGCCCTCCGTTTGTCTAATAAAGTTGTGTACTATAAATGGATCAGCCAGTTGGGACTGAACCACAATCCTCAGGGAACCTTTCAACAAATCTGGTTTGAGTTTCAAGTTGCAGTGAAATATGAAACGAGGTGGGTTTTGTGCAGTTTCAGGTTTTGTTGAAAACCTTTCAACCACCTCTAGTCAGTAGCTGTTGCTTTTTCAGTTTCCTCCTGGTGTCTCTGGTATTTCTAGTGGAATATGCCTCAGATTAAGTACAGTTAGGAAAAGGGGTGGAAATAAAACCCCTAAATGTGACTCAACACACTGGGTACTGAAAAAGCGTGTGGGGGATGCCTTTTCCTTGTTAAATTCTTCTTTTGGTCCCCCCTCTTGTGGAACTTTACCAAAACTTCATTTTCATATAAAGCTTTTTGGACTGTTGAGCTAACTGTGATAATAGCACTACAGATCACCTCCTAACTGGCTGGGGCGAGTGGAAAAGGAGCCCTGCAGACTCTGGCAAGCAGACAGGAGACCTGGAGAAGCAGTTGGATTCCCAGTTGGCCCGTGGCGCTCGCAGCCGGGAAAGCAGTCTGCACACTGCCTGCCGTGGAGCCGGGAGGCGAGGAGGTGCTCGACTTCCCAGCTGGCAAGGGGAGTGCGAGGCCTGGAGAAGTGGGCTGCTTTCCGTTTGGCTTCACAGGTTGAGCAAGAGGCCAAGAAATGAGGTTCAGTTCCCATTAGCCTGTCTGGTTCTTGATTTGCTTCCTTTAGTTAAAAGAGGCAGAGAATACTGATGATGTTTTGCCAGGCACAGGATTGAAGCTGAGTGGCATGGAAGAATAGAGACTTAAATAAGCACAGCTCGCTGTCTCCACTTGCTTTTGTCAGTTCATGTAACAACCTTGCTGCCAGCAACCTTCCTTACTAAACGGAGGAAAAAACAGGGGTCACTGGGAGGTGATTGTGCAGTTCTACGTTTGGTACTTAGGGTTGTTTTAAATTATTACAGAACCATTTATATCGGTAGAAACCCATTGTTAGCCTAGGCAGTGTATTGATGGTTTAAATATTTAGGAAAAGATCAGTATTTAGTGATTCCTTCCCGGGTGTATTGGAAAATATACTTAATAGTTTGCCTGTTAAAAGGTTATCTGAATACATCACAGGTATTTTATGTGTAGACAATTCAAGCTTCATCTCCTCCAAAAGCATATTTGTAGTATATTCATTTTTTTTAATGTGCTGTAGTTATGAGAAGGACAACAATAGATCTTCTGTTAATATGTGGCTAGCTCCATTGTAAAACCTGATTTTTATTTTTTTCCCCTCATTGCCTGTAGTTATTCCTTCAGAATTTGTGGCCTGTTTTTAAAAATGGTTCCTGATTTCTGTGCCAGTCTTCACTGGAGTTTGTAATAACATACTGTAATTTAGGCAGCTCTCTGAAGTCCCATGTGTAAAGTTATCTGTGTAGCGCTTGCATGATCAGAATCCAAGACAGCCCCATTTTCACTGAGTGCAAGATATTAACATTTTAAAATTACTTCAGATCCATGATTCAGTAAAAGCCAGTGGAACCTGAACTTCAGGGCTCTCTGCACTGCAGGCAGTAGCACATCTGTTACCTCACTTGTAATACAGTGCTAATAGCCAAGACTCTGGCAGCACATACTTCAACTGAGAAGCACCCAAAGCTGTGAGGCGTGAGCAGCCTGGGCTAAAGTCTGTGCTGATGCAGCTTCCCTCCTGGTACCTGAGTCAGCCAGTGAGTCTCATCCAGTGCATTCACAGGTGCAGCTTTCAGTAAACGTCTGGTCCCAGCATAGAGACTGCGTGATTTGCTTTTGAGGTTTACTATAGATTTTTAGTTTAAGATCCATACATGTACATAGACCGGGCTCTTTTTATATTTGAGTGCTCTTTTTAGTAGGCATACTGTGAAATTAGTCTCCCAGCCTCATCACACCACGGCCAAATCCAGGGCTGTGAATGAACTCACAAATGCGGTGAATTAGTGAGGCACATTTTGGGACCTGTGTGTATCTGAGGACATGTCTCCAGGGCACAACACAGGGTTCCATGAAGATAATCCAAGCCAGTTCAGGTGCTAAAAGCAGTATGACCAGCTTTCTCTGGCAGTCCCCCTGGACTCATTAATTGCACTGTATCATGTTATTACTGGTCTGTGGGTCCTGAGTGGGCTGCTGGGCTCTTGAGGGATGAGTCACTGGTGAGGAGCTGTGAGTTCATTCATCAAACCCCCAGAAGCAGTTTCTCAAGGATAGGTGTTCAACCAGCTAGCATCTTCTGAACCACGGAGGGGTATTGCAGAGTACCTCAAAATCTGACACTGTATGTGCATAAGTAGAAATAAAAGAGAGGTAATATGACTAACTTGTAAGTAGAAGGCCCAGTAATGAGGATAAACCACAGTCCAAAACAGACACTCTTGAGTCTTCACTGAACCTCATCAGGACATTTTCGTTGACACACACAACATCCATAAGCTGCATGAACAACCTGCCCTTTGACAGCACTTGTGGTCACCTTTTTTTTAGGAAGCCATTTTCAATGGTATTTGAGGAGAGAAGAATGCATTACCTCACGTTCACTCCACTGGGGAACTGGTGTCCTTGCAACACAAACACAGCACAAGAGATTCCAGGGGGATTTATTTACCAGTTTTCTACTTTGCACCCCAGGCTGGACTCTCCCATCCACTTGGGGAAAATGGGTTTGTATAACTCAGCGTGTTCTCAGTGCACAGCTCACCCGCATAAGGAACCATGTATTTGGCCTGCCTTTACTGTCACAAAATTCCACTTTTTCCATAATCAGTTTTAATCATAGTATTTATAAGTTGGTTCATTTTACTTTTTTTTAATAACAGTTGATTGCCACATTATATAGGCAATAACCTATAAACTGGAATTGTTTTACACCCATAAAGACTTAAAATAGCAAGTCTAATTTGTTTATAGAAAAGTGATAAAAAAAAAAGACAATGCCCCATGCTGAGACTTTGTACACCACCTTTCATTCTGTAGTACATCTTTATAGCTCTGTTATAAACCCCTCGTAAATGGGTTTTGTAGTAAAAGTGCTGACACAACTTTAACTATAGAATCTTGAACAGCAGCAATGCAATAAAAGATCAAACTGTAATGCTGGAATACAAAGAATCATGATATGCAAAAAAGAGCAAAAGGTTTTCAGAAGTAATGGATCCTAATACAAAGATCCTAGATATGGACAAAAGAAATAATCTGACTAAGTCTTAAACCAGCCCTTGGAACATTTATCATTTGGCTTTTAGACTGCCTGCCCAGGAGGCACTGGGCTGTTGGTACACATTTATCAGGTCCAGAGAACTGCTGAAGCTCAGCTCACCCTGGTGAGTTGCTGTTGCACTGCACTAAGCAGTCAGTAAACTAGGGACCTGAGAGAGATGTGCAAGGGGTCTTTAGTGGGACAAACCCACTATAAAACATTCCCGCAGCAATGCAAGTACTTGCTGTCCATCTGTGTTCTTGACAGCAGCTAAACCAGCATCCGTGTCAGTACAGCTGTCTGTATTGAATCCTTCCGGGGTACCATATGCCAAAAAAGTTTTTACTATTGCTTTGCATTTGTCAGATTAAAGGTCTGTTTGAATTAGTAGAGATGATGAGGAAAATTATCGGTTTAGTCCAAGAGAGATATATAGCAATTGCCTATTGTAATTGAAATGGCTGGGGGGCCCTTTTGGAAGCAGTCTGACTATGTCAAGTCACTTTGTTGTTGTTCAGCTTGGATGTACCTGTAATGTAGTGTACCTCATGCAACCGAAAATCAATTTGTTTTCTCTCAATTCTAAGCTACCTCTCAAATTAAGCCCTATAAAACATTTCAAATAGAACAAAGAAAGCTGGCTGAAATAATATTTCATCTTCTGCAATAAGGATTTGTCAAAGCCAGCTGCATTACATGTGGCCAAGGAGGACACTGTTCATTTGAAAGGCTATTGAGAATCTGAGAGCTCATAAGTTCAAGTCCATCTGCTGCAGACTTCATGCTCTACTAGCTATTACAGTAGCTTGACAATAATCTCAGCATCATCTTTTATTCCAGTCACAAAGGGCTGTCAAAAACCAAATAGTAAGAATTACTATAAACAGCAATGATTCAGTCTCAATGGCAATGACTCTTTATAATCTAGCAATGTAATCTACTGCTCTACCCTTAAATTGGATATAGCATATGAAGTCCGTCAGCCATGCAGAAAGTGAAAATGTATATTGTCAAGGCCCTTGCTGTCTGTGAAACTGCTGATGAAGAGTCACAAAAGGAGTTTTAAATGCCCTAGAAGAAATTCCAAGTAACATTAAAGTCACAAATAGCAAATTTGACAACTCCCTCTGGACTAAGAAACTGCCTTCAAAAGTTTTATATTAGCTTCATGCATCATTGTTATAATTTATTAATGTACAATTTTTAGTTTTTTCAGACTGCATGGCTGGGGAATGGTAACTGTAACTTCTTTTTCATGATAAACAGCTGTTGAAAGATTTGCCAATATTCCCTCCTCTTATAATTCAGAAATGCGTGCGTTGCTTTTCGTATTTCTGTTTCCCCAAAAGCATAATAAGATACTATATTTATGATTTAATCGATGAAACCTGTACTCTGTGGATATTACTACATTGTTTAGTTTGCTAATGTGCATATTTGCACCTAATCTATTAAAAATCAGATATCATGGCTGCATTAGGGCATATACTGGGTGAAAGTCATTTTTAGCACTTTGGCTTTTTCAGTATTCAGTAATTCTCTGGCAATTCCTATTCATCTTTGATTACAATCTCAAGAGCTTGGAAGAAAGACAAAATTGATAGGCAGTAAAAATACAGAATTTTGAAAAGGTCACCTGCTAGCAGGATTAAAACTCTGATTCCACCTGCTCGTTATAAAGAATGTACCAAACATGAAATGGCATAACTTGAATCTATTCTTCCAGCAGCGACTGGTTTATATGACCAGCAAATGTCCTACACCATTCTTATGGCAGTCTGTGTGCAGAGGAACTTTTGCCCTGGCTGGGTATTGAGTCCAGCATGTGCTGTTATAAGGAGGGACATTTTAAATTGTCCAGCCAAAGTAGCTGCTGCTGTTTGCAATGCAGGTCTGTTCCTACCCCCTGCACGTACAGTGTCTCACTTGCTGGTTTACATCTGAATTTCTCCATGACCCGTAAGACACTACTCCCAGTGCCCATAAGTGGGCTTATGGTGTATGTGCTTGATCTTTTGTTCATCTACGTGCAGCTTGACAACCAAAAGACCATGGCATTGTTTCTGTGAAATATGTTTGAATTATAGGATCCTGAATTGAATCGTACAATAAAACTCAACACTGGAGGTATTTGCCACATTCCTTCAAAAGGAAAGCATTGTTCAGTTAGAGGTCTGACTAAAATACTTTAAAAGTTAATTAAATGTAACGATCTTAATATTTCACATAGGCAAATTCTTCATTTGATCTTAAGCAATTCTCAGGGTAGATTCAGGTAAAGAGGAAGAGAGAAATCATTAGGGGAAAATCTACAATTTTCTATCAAATTCCACCCAAAGTGTTGTAAAAGCTAGATAGTGCATGTGTCAGATCAGTCCCACTAAACTCCATGACAAAATTCTTGATTTTATTTCATCTTTTGTGTACCAGTTATTATGAACAATCTGCTTTTTGGTAATAGTTATTTGAAATCCTTATCTCTAGTCCTGAAATAGAGTGCTGTAACTGGAAATAGTTGATCCATGGTATAGTGTGATTTAGCTACTGATACAAAAATGTAACACTTTTCTGCTTCCTTGCATCACTGCACATAACACTTTCTGCTTCCTCTTGTGCCTCCCTCAAGGATGGATTCTTGTTGTATTCTTGCAACCCCTTACTCACGTAAGGAAGTTCAGGAGATAGCCCTGAGGATTCTGCATTACAAACCCTGTTGTTTGTATACAAGCTCACATTGCCCTTCAATATGGAGTGAAATTTATCTGTGTCGGGGCAGTGCTAGAGAAGAAGCCTTCAAAAGGTGTTTGAAGGAGGAATGGAGTCACTGCATAAGGAAATACGCAGTGGGAATGTGTGTGAAACATGAAGAGGGTGGCAAATATTTTTCATTATTTATGTGCGTATCTTTAAATAGCTTTCATTTCATGATACCATTACAAAAAATGAAAGGTGGAACCCTCACTTTTGGGGCTTGACACTAAGTCATTGTTCTGTAAAAGCATTTAACTAATATTCCCATCCCCAGGCTGTTCCAGCACATATCATTACAATGATACTGGAGAACAAAGATAGAAGTAATTGTGGCTTCTGTTCTGCCATAAATGAAACAATTCAAAATGTTTCAAAACGTTTCCCCAGTACCTTAGATCAGCACAGTAACAGCAGCTATCTTAATAATTACCCAGGGACAGATAAACTAGTGGTGCAAGCAAATGTTTTGCTGTGTAGGCATTTAAGCAATGGCACTGGTAAATTACGATAAAATGAAGTAATATTATATTTTGTTTTCATGGCACTGGCCTCAGGAATTGCTGTGCACTCTATCCTCTACCTGCTCACTCACCCTAGTGCTAAGGTCTACTCATTTGGCTTATACAGCCAAGACATGCTGGCATTTCTGGCCAGAATTCATGTTCTGTTTTCACTGACCCAAATTTGAGGTAATCCCATAGATTTTATTGGCCCAACAGTGATTTAAACTGAATGAATGTTCCAGGATTTTATCGTCACATCAGGGACTTGGCAATGCTGTAAAAAATCCCCAAGATTTATATGGATGTTGCATCCATTAACACTGTGTCTGGGACCCAGCAAGTTTTGGTTTTACTGAGAGATTAAAGTTAGTAACTGGGAGAGGAAAGATACCATTTCAGTTTTATTATGACTTCTTAGAGACTGTGTCTTGGGTGGGGACTACCCAAATCTGAACATAGCATGAAGATCATAGAGGGTTTTAATTATGTCGCTGTGAAGCATCCTAGTCAGAAAAGGGATTCTTCTGACACTCCAGCTATGTAAGACATGAGTATTTTTGTTTTCCTGAGGATATGGGTAAATCACAGAGAAGCCAGTAGAGATGCACAACTGAATTAGGACAGTTTGGCATTTTGTTTTCCACATGTTCTTGCTGTTTATTGTCTTGGACCTCATCACTTCCTTTCTTTCTAGCATATGTTACTACTTTAGAAGGGCAGGAAGCACAGTCTGCTTTGATATGAGCTCCATTCTGTCTTTATTTTAGAAATTGCTACATCACCAGTGGATACAAAAGAAGTGAAGGCCATAATCTGTTCACATTTGAAAGTTAGGTAAAATGACTGAAGTTATTCACATAAAAGAAGGTGGCTTTGGCCCTGTAACAAAGTAATAAAAAAATTAAAGACAATGATAGGGAGAATCAGATATTTAGGTAACTTTCTAGAATTTTTATCTGTAGGAGTAAAAAAAAAAAGGCTGATCATATCTATTTTTGTGAAAATAGGATGAGAATCTGAGCTCAACTCACATGAATTCTGTAATCTGTAAACTAAATTATTCCTTTACTGTTGAAGGAGCATCTGACCCTGCCTCCTTATTTCACCTCCCACCACCTTCCACCCACTTCCCAAGTCAGACAATGCATAGCTCACACCTCCACATCACTGGAGATACAGAACATGTCAGGAACACCCTTAGTGCATTTCTGAAACAATTCTGTGAGTATCTGTCACTCTTTAATACCTGTATCCTTTTCTTATGATTGCAGAACAAATAATTAAATGCACTAATTTGTATTGTGACAATGCTTATGTTTAAGTATTTTTTAAAATAATAAGTAGTGCTTTAAAGTTCTGCTTTGGTTTACTCCATGTTCTTCTTTGCCCTCTCACTAAAATCGCTTTTGCTGCTTACTCTTCATTTATTTTCTTCTCATCCACAGTGCTCAACCTCCTTACTGTCTTCTCGTATCTTCATCCAGTTCACTTTAATGGTTACTGTGCTGTGCTCCAAGCAGTCAGAGCTGCTGTATTTTGGCAGTGTGTGTGTGCACATTTACGGTGGGCTCCTTGGGAAGGCCAGCATGTATGATCTGTCACAGGCAGAACTGGGCACCTTTTGATCCAAAGTTAGCTGGGTGCCCAGCCTCACAGGGCAATCTGAAAACAGAGGAATTTGCCTCAAACATGCAGGCACTCTCAAAATAATGATAGTTCTAGGGCAGATAAGTTTTCTCAGACAATTCCTTCCTCCATTCAGCTTCTCAGTCCTGCCTGATTGAAGTCTAGCCACCCATATGGTATGAAGATGTCTGGCTGGGCATAGCTGCACACAGCTGGAAATCGGGTCGTCTTTTTCTCACCTACTTTCCAGAAGTTTCGTGCTGATAATGAATAACCTGGGAAGAATCCTGGACCAGGTGAGGGCTCTGAAAGTCAAGAAACAGATGCTCAGGAGGAACCCTCATTAAATACAAATAGAGCAAAACTTTTTGATGAATTAAATTAAAAGCCCACATAAATGTCAGGGACTAATTAGTGGTACAAGAAACACAATAACCGCCTCTTTGCACATGTGACACGGAGTACAGCAACACAGCTCGCAGCATTATAGCCAAGATCCTGTTCAACGAAGGCAGTGGTCAGTAAGAAACCTTAGAATAGTCCCTGCTCTTAGCTTTCCACATTAAGAATTTTATTTATTTGGAGTGGGCAGCTGAACCTATACACATCTTTGGGCCCTTTTTTAAGCTTTGTATCAATGCTACAGACAAGATAGAGACTGACCACGCCACTGGGAGGAGGTTTGGAGAGTGACTCACTGTTTTATTTCTAATTTGGTAACGTATCATTTTTCCCCCACGTGCACTAGGGTGCCATTGCAAAGCAGCTGAAGTGATTGCCTGAATGAACAGGCTGATGTCAGATTTCCAGAGTTAATTCATGGAAATCTGCAGCATAGTCTTGGTTCTGGAGCACGAATCATGCAAGAGAAAATATGATCTCTCTCTTAACTGAATTATTTTTCTAAGAACCATGATCCAAAAAATTAATATCCCCCAGTTACCAGCCACAGGCCTGTCTTTGGTTGCATCTCATGGTGTCCTCAACACTGAGGCAAAAAGCTGTGAGCCAGTAAGTGTGGTTTCAAAAGCTGTATGATTTTAGAGTGCTTTGTTCCTTTCCCTATGGTTTTATTCTAGGTGAGTGCACATGAGCAATTACAATTCTTTCTGCAGATAATTGGCATTAATGGTATTCTTAGTTGTAATTATGAAACAGCACTTTGACTGCTCGTACAATGGCTGTAGGTACAGTAGTGTCAAGAATCCTCTAATCTGGCTCTAAAGCAATTCTTTCAAGCAAAGCTTTCATGATTGCTATTCCTGTACATCTTTTTCCCCTCTTCTACCCTGTAAAAGAAAAGGAAGCATCCACTGGACTGCGGTGTTAAGTCATTCACAGAGTAAAGCTATTTGTTCATCTTAAATGAATGTAGTTCTTATACTGGTTTGCAGTATACATTACTCTGACTGTAACTGCTTTACTACATTTCAAATGCCTATTTCAGTAGGTATGAATCACAGAAAGTACTGACAACTTGTTAGAATTGGGCCTATAAACGATGCTTTGGTTTTAACCAGGCCTTTGGAGGAGAAGATATAAATAATACAAAGTGAAAACCCTTTATACTTCTTTCTCAACTTACCCTGAATAATGCCCAAACTAATATCACTTCTTATTATTTCCAGTTGTTTTACACAAAGGCTGTTATATTTAAGGCCAGAATATGTGCAGCATATGTTAAGCTATTTATAGATTTACAATTACCTCATCAGACAGAATCAGGCAGATGGTAAACATTACTACTAGGCATAAGTACATTTAGAACCAGACATTTAAATAAATTCAGATCTGTCTCAAGCTTATTTAAAGGGTTTTATCTCTTAAGCCATTTGAGGTGTCTGGTTCTGCTGAGTATATTTGTATCACATTCAGATATCAGCATGTATGACCAACAGCCTATAGATAGCTGTAGAAATCAGATTACATTAATTCTTGTTTTTTGAACCCCACACGGGCATTTCAACTAGTGAGCTAAATTAATTTGAGAATAAAGAGAATAAAACTTTTAGATTGAAAATGACAATGGCTGACTTCTTTTATGGCGTTGAAACAGTATATATGCTTCAGGGAACATCAATTGGTCTTTCTCTAAAGCTGAAAGACTTCATATAGAGATTAAAAAACTGACAAAAATACATGCCAGAAGTCCAAATTATAATCTTTCAACTTCAAAACCCCAGGCTATGGTGGCTTTTCACATGAATCTTCAAGAAGAATAAAAATAAGAGTTCAAACTAGATCTCAGAACTGAGTGAGCACTTCAGTCGAATGTGATTAAAGTTCCTCCGGACAGCTTAAAAACGTCTTTGGGTTCTTAAAAATTGTTATATTTATGCAATTTAAAAATAGATGTACAATTAAATGGTGTTGACAAATGAAACCAAGCAGTCACAAAAGCAGATTTTGTCACTTGAATTGAGCTACCTGGGTTTGGGGATTCTATTTTTAACTGTCAGGACTAATTTTCTGTGTTTGTCCAAAACTCCTCACCTGATGCAGTAAATACAAACCTGTTAACCTGCTTTTAATTGGATGGCGGCGAAAGAATGCAATGATCCACATTCTGTGGTTTGTTACTACCGTGGTAAGCCAGAGCAATGCAATGCAAGACAAAGCAATTCCTTCAGAACAGCTGCATTGTAGCTGAAAACAGAATTTGGCCTGAGGTCTCTTCAAGACACAGCCTGGCCCAGGGGCCCAAAAATACAAACCAGAGGAAATATGAAATTATCTATCTAGAAATCCACTCTCTTAAGGTAGATAGAATTTCCCCAAATGCTGGCTGCAGGGAGGAGATGGATGGCTTCCACATCAGCACTGCTGTACCATCCTCACCTGTGCAGCGGCTCATACAACATGAGGGCAGGGTCCCGGCCCATGGGAGCTGGCTGATGCCCCTGCGCACGGGAAGGAGCCCTTCCAACAGGGCCCTGGCACCCAGCAGGGACAGGCTCGTAGCTGCTTGTCAAAGGGGGCTAGATCAGTCCCAACCCTGGCCACACCCAAAAAGCTACTGGCACCTGCTAGCATTTTTAGTTTGGTTAAAATAAATTTTAATTTTAAATTTCTAGTTTACTACAAATTGCCCTGAACCACTAACCCTCCCAGCACTGAGTAACAGAGGAGTGCCATGGGAGCCAGCAGTCCAGCCCCCAGAGCTCCCCTATGCTGCCAGCACTGGGAGAGTGGAAGAAGGTTTGCACAACCTCCCGCTCTATGAAACAGGTCATGCAGTTACGTCTACTATGTCCACCTGTGACACCACGGCCAGTCCTCTTCGTCTGCCTCAGATAATATATTTTATGCTGATAGCTGATCTATACAGTGCATATCCACTGGGACATTCCCATGGGCTGGAGGTATACCCAAATGAACATTCAAACCTCCTGGCCTTTTGAGATACCCTCTGAGTTTCTTCAGTGCTGGACCTCACTGTTAAGTACAGGATGCACTTCACTCTCTATTTGAGGGGTAATGCTTGTAGATGGTCTTACTGTTCTTCGAGTATTTTCTAGGACTCTAGTTACTCTTTGAAAGGTCTCACTTGTATCCCAGAATTACTAGGCACAGAGTACTTCCGCACATCTAAAAGGAACCTAACAGTGATGTATTTGCAACCATTTCTAAAATGATTATGGTAGTTTGCCACAGTAATTGCCACATAACTGCTAGGATGTTGAAATTTTTTTTTTCCAATTTGCTGTGTAACTATATTCTAGAACCTAAACTTTTTCTGTAAGTCTAAACCTTTAGCTTTTACAGTTGCAAAGTAAATCTTTGAAACACTAAATCTATCTAAATGTGTAAGAAGATAGTGAGCACTGTTGTGATTGTACAGGTGTTAGTTTGAGAAGGGTGATGAGGAAGAAGAGCATGAGTGGGGCCACTGCTCTACGATGCAGCAGTCTCTGCATCTCTGCACCTTACTGTGGATACCCGCCGAATATTATCACTAAGAGTCATGCACTCTGTCCAATCACATCTTGAAAACCTCCAGTGACCTGGAGTCTGCCCTGTCCTGGGAGGTTGTTTCCATGAATGATTGCTCTCACTGTAAAAAATGTATTTTTTCTATCAAGATCAAATATACTTGGATTATATATTGATACAGACTTCACAGGACACAAAGCCATTCTAGACACCCTGTGGACTTACACATTCAACACCAAATACATATTACCATCACTCTTTCTGCACATTGTGAGATAACAGACAAGATATCTTTATTTGGTCCATGTGCGTGTTAAATACTAGACAGAACTGAGTCTGAATACAAATAATATTCATACTGCAGCAAGTGATAAATATAAATTGTTTGTCCAGCACCATCATATCTATCAAACTCTATTGTTAAAAATACAAATTAGAGTTAGTGTGGAATGCACTAATGTGTTTCTTATGCTTGGTTCCGTTAAATGTCTTGCAGGTCTGTCTTTGGATATATAGAATTGTCTGGGGGCTTTAAACCATTTTATTCCATACAGCATTAACATGCTAAACCTAATCGCTGCTGCCAAAGATGGGGAGTGACATAACTCTCTTACTGCAGGTGGCTCAATCCTCATTTCTTGTTTGAAATTCACTCTGGTCTTGTGTTGCTGTACTTTGAAACTTCCCATTCTTCTTCCATTGCCTTTTTAATAACCGAAACCATATCAGGAGGGGCAAAAACCAAATTAATGAAACTTCTACAGATAAAAGAAGTAATAATAAGCTTACCTTCAAAAAGCTGCCTGATAGTACAGATAAATCACGAAGAAATAGAAAGCAGAGTGTAGTCTAGCTAATTATAAATGGATTAATACTGCATGTAGTCAAACCCTAAATATTTGCTTTTGTGATCATAGTAAAATGCAATTACTTCTGCTGCAGTTTGTTACTATAGAATCAATAGGATCACTGTACTAATATGCAGAAAGCATTTGAGAGATGTAGTTTAGAGAGTCAAGTTTTGTAGTGGTCATTTCTGATAAGAAGCTGCTTTTTCTTTGCTCGTAAGGAAGATCTTGCTAAATAACTAAACCAACATTTCTTTCTTCATGTAAATATAAGAAGTTCTAATTTAGAAAATGTGGGGTCGGTAGTATGCAGTCTTGCTTTAGTAAGTTGTCAAAATAATTGCTAAATGTAAGTTAATCATTTAGGTCCTTGATGTGTTTAGCCTGTTTCTTATTAGTTGCTTTAATTTGTTTTTATGTAGTTAAGAGCGAGCTACTTTGATCTGCGATTGCTCTATTTCATTCGGTATCTTTAACTTATAATGAGTGTAATTTTAGCGATAAAAGTGGTTTGTAGCCAAAGTGTTGTATCAAAGTCTTTATAAGGAAATAAAGGAATTCACTGTTTCTGAAGAGAGCTAATCTTAGTTTTCTTTATGAATCTGGAAGAGAAAGGGGGGAAGTTACTCTAGTTGTCAGTAAACTGGCAACAGCCGTTTTATCTGAGCTTTTGAATAAGAACTCTGAAGAGTATAGAAAGGAAACTTTCTGTTTATAGATTCTGAAGTTTTCTGAGGAATGCAGAAAAACTATTCATGGAGAAATTGAACGAAACATTTGTATTTTATCAAGTAATTATAAATACTTAGTGTAGTGTCTGGACTATATTTAATACAATATAGTTTTGAAGCGTCCAAAACCAATAACTGTTTTCAAAGGAGTTCAGCTCACTTCTAGGTCCTTGAGTGGAAAGTTTGGAAATCTGGCCAGTGGTGTCACACTGAGAACTTCAAGTGGCTAAATGCTTTGAAAAGTCTGTCCTTAATGTTGTGCCAAATGGGAAGTGAGCTCTTTTGATAATTTGGACCAGGGTTTTGTAGTTAAAAGTTTGGTTGCAAGTCCATTTGGAAATGTGGCCTTTAATGAATTTCCTAAGCTTATTTCCTAAGTTTTCTCTATTACCAAATGCAGTGATGGGAACTGGAAATCTTCTCTAATGCTAAGATTTAAAACTAGGGATGTTGAAAAATAGTTGTGTTACTTTTTGGTTTTTCTTACAAGATGCACACTGGAAATGAACCGTTCCAGTGGGGGCAGCAGTAAGATGCTGTGGAATCATTTTCAAACAGTGTACATAACTTTCTCAACTTCAAGGAAAACTACTTTTTTTCACAATTATACTGGCTCCATGCAGAGCATAAAGCATAAATCAGGAGAAGAGTTTGCATATTTCATATGTCAGCTGCAGACATGTGCAAGAACAATTTACAGAAATTCTGGGACATGAAGCCAGAAAATATACCTTTTGCCTCCAGCAAAAGTGTTTGATTCTAAATGAAAATTGGTGAGAAGAGATGAAGGAACAAAAGAGCTATGAGCAATCTCTTTGCACACTGTCTGCCACAGAATCTCGGGAAAGTCCCTGGAGATACAAAAAGATATTGCATATCTTTGCACTATGCACAGCCTTTTGGTTGTTGCTGCTGAAATTTTTGGTGCTATCTTTTTGCCAAAAAAGGTCTTGTACAATAAAAGTGACTTACTGCTCCCCTACTCACCAAAAGTAAGATTGTCTGATGTTGACAGAATAAAGCTGGTGCTGTGCCATATAGGCACCTCACATGAATTATGTTGTATGTATATGATACAACATAGATGACAACACTAGCTGTGCGCTGAAAAATATAACATGGCATACACATCAATTTTTAACAAAAAAAGCCTGATGCCATTTCATTTTCAGATGTAATAACTCAATGTGCAGGTGGAAACCAAATGTTTTTAGTGATAAGCAAACCTGCACTGGTTTTCAAGGCTGAATGGTAACTTTAAGATTAACAGCAAGGCTATCTTCTGAATATATTTCTGTTTATCTTGATATTTCACTGATGATATTGGAGTCATCAAAAAGGGAAATGTTCAGCCTGCTGTAAGGAAGAATATGTGACGGGAACATGTCTTGCCACAGAGAGATTTCACAGCTGAAGGAAGTTAAGCACAGTTCCCAGAGGCATGGCTTCTTTTCAGAGGCCTGTAGACTACAGCACTACTGCTTCATGTCCCAGTAAGCTGTACATGCAGCAGTAAACTCAGCCCTAGGATGGGTGATTCTGTTAACTGGGATTGGCAGGCACAGTGGGGCTATGATCACAGTCACATTAAAATGATGCATACTGACCGGGCTGAAAAAACACCCACATTAGGACAACCCCCTAGTGACATTCCTCATTTTTAAGGATATCCGAGAGGACACCAGTAAATGTATTCCTATGTTTCTCTCGTGATTACTAAATAAGCCAATTAGAAATATCAAACGTAGGCTATTTGATTGCTAGAGATTTAACAGCACCTGCAAAAAATTGTAAGAATAGAGGCATGTGTTAGCCTGCCATATGTATACAGTAAACAGTAACCAGAAACTTTGCATACAGTATGCAATCGCTGAATTTTGAATGGATAAGGAATTAATGGCTATACTTAAAATGGTCATCAAGGAAAATATAGAATGGTTTGGAAGCCCATTTTTTTATGTACTTTGTCCCATGAGGAAACCTTCAATGTCCTGATGGTTAGGATAGGCTTCCACATGGGAGTTTTTCCAGTGCGTTTTTATTTAAAACTTGGGTTACTGGGTGACACAACAGGCAGATGTATCTGTAGAATTTCTGAAGGGGTGGAAATCGCAACACCAAGGGCACAACTGTGTGGTGGTTCAGGAGAGGGAGAGCTAGAAATCTCTGAAGCTAGCCTTGTCTGTGGAAACAGTGTCGCATGAGGCCCACCCTGAGGCTCAAGGCAAAGTGCAGCTTGACATATGAAAAATGCACATTTCACTAAACAGAAATCCAAAGTCTATACTAATACATCTTGCTCAAAACCAAATATGATCCACATAGATAAAAACAATGAAATTACAGATAATTTATTTGGAATGTAAGGTAAAAGCACTAATGTATCATGATATTTAGGTAAGTATTATCAAACTTGTTAGCTGTGGGTCTGCACAGAACAGCTATGTTACAAGATTTCTCTACAGGAAAAAGTAATTTTATAAATGGAGTGGTGCCATTTCAGCATTATTACTTGACAAGTGCAGAAATTTGCAGAGCAAGTGGTAAATTCTCAAGTGATGGCAAGTTCTGCCTCCCTGGGAATGTGCATTACAGCAGGCCCCTTGCTGCATGATCACACAGTGGCTCAACCTACCACGCAGTACTTGTTCTTACTCTTACTCCACTCTTTAAGGGAAAGGGCTAGCACCTGTCATAAGTTTCGGTTATCCATAAAATTAGTATTAGATGACCATGGCTGCACCCAGGGCTTCGTGGACAATCCACCATTGCACATCTGACTGTTCACACCACGTGCTGAGTTGGCCACAGGATGGGACCCAATGTCAGCTGGTCCTTGTAGGTATCCACAACCCCTTAGACCTGTGCGCACTCTCATAGCCAAGGTACAAGTGTCATTCTGGGGATAAAGATGCCCAAAGATGGGGCAGGGTAGCAAGGCTGGTGGCTAAGGGTAGAGCGTGTACGTAGTCTTAGAGGCCATCTGTCAACAAAGCTGTGTGGGATCTGGGATCCTTCAGCAGGCTCTGTCGAGCCCAGGGACCTACAGTTCTTCTCACTCCAACACGGCCACAAGCAGGGAAGGACCCTGGCTTCTGTAACACAATATGAATGTGCTAATACTCTTTTTAGGACTGCAGTTGCACCACAGAATAAATTAGACCACATTGTCAGTTAATCTTATGCCTAATTTCAAGCACATGAGTAATCGCGGTGAAGATTTCAGTCCTTAGCAGAACTGGGATCTTAAAGACATTTGTTTTACTGGGAAAGTTTCTGCTGTTTCATCTGTAAAGTTAGCTAGATTCACTGATGCAAGAACAATGGAGCAACTGTGACTTATTCCAAGTAAGGACAGCAGTGTGGAGTGCACAATCGCAATGTGATCTTTAAACACCAAAGAGATTATGTCAGGGGCTAAAAATTAAGATGTTCCCATCTCTCCCCCTCCCCAAGAAGATAATTCAAAAGAAGCCAAGTGGTTTTGCTTCTGCCTTTCTCCTGCATGAAAAAAATTGTCGTAAAAGGTTTTTTAAAAGTGTTTTAGAATGTGTGAAGTGACAAGGTAGAATGAAAGTGTCGTCTCAGCGTTAACTCTCAAGTCTTTATTAAGTCACAACTTGAATTTCTTTTTAATTTCTGTTAACTGTAAAGTGTCAGTGTTGGAGTTTTAAATTATAAATAAAATGTTTGGTTTGACATATTTAATAAGATCTCATATCAACAGCCTGTCTGAATTGTTAATAGTTACCATAGCAACTTTGCAATTTTTTCTCTCTATGATTATTTGCAGCCTTTGGTCACATCATTTTAAAAGTTTGGTTTCTGTGATAGCATAGCTTAGTTGCCAATTTATTCATACCTTTTTTTTTTTTTAAAGGGCTGCCCATTTCTGTCTCTGCAGAAGCGTCAGAGTCCCTAGCAATTAAAAGCAAACTTGCCGTCACTTTTACAGCATTACACAGACAGTGGCTAAAATAGTGGCTTGGGACTAAGCAAGGAGCGAACTGAGTCCATGGTTGATAACTAGCTTGTGGTTAACTTTCATAACCTTGACAAAGTGCCAAGTCTGAACAGGGTGATTGTCAGGTTTAGGCTTTAATGTCTGTAGATTTCAGTTTTCCATCTATAAATATTTGAAGAAACAGATAACTCCTTGTATGGATAACTGCTTTTCTTTCCTCTGTGCTCACTCTTTTGTATATTAAACTGGATATTTCAGAGAAAAAAACTATCTTCTGTATGTAAGTACAGCACCCACTTCATGTGGTCCTCACTTCCTCCTCCTCTCTGGGTCCCTCTCCAGATTCTCCATCCATCAATCCAAGATGATGGATGATCAAGATGATCAATTTAGGTGATTGAAGGGTGGAGATTTTGCAGTAATTAAGAAACACATTTGAAGTGATTTTGCTAAACTACTTTTGTCTCGGGATAGTTGTTTCATGTTATCTGAGACTTCAGTTTAGTTGATTTTTATGGGATGTGTCATAGCCAAGATTTCTTTTTCTGGGCTTTTTGTTTTTTAAAGAAAAATTAGTAGGTGAAGGTGGTGGTTCTTTTGTTGTTGTGTTTTTTGGTGGAATATTATTGGTAATTATGCTGCATTGATTGAGTAAGGAAGGATTTAATAATTAATCTGTGAGATTCACAAATTTTTCTTCGGACACATGCCAACTGTGAATGGATGGCTGCAACTAAAAGCAAATATATGAAGCAAATAAATGGCATAGTCAGTAAGCTTTGCTTACTATTTCACCTTAAATAATCCTTTCTTTGGCTCTATTCCACTCCTTGGGATGAGAGCACAATCAATCCCTCTAGTCCTTGTATTTTTCAAACCCCACACATCCCCAAATGTATTAGTACTTACACCTAAGTAATGCAGTTATATATACATACTGCTTCTGGCATGTCTCACAAAATCCCTCTGTATTAATTTACTCTTGCCTTTTATTCTGTGTCATTTCACCTACGCCTGCCATCTTCCAATAATGACCTCAACATGCATCCACCTCTTATCTACTCCATCCACTTCTCTCCCAAATATTTTTGTGCTTTTAGACAAAATGATTACAACATGGATATATAGTCTTTAACTCAGCCACGTGGGCAATCTTATTCTACTGATCCCAGATTTTCTTTAAAGATTCAACTTAGCAACATTTAACCATTTTTATGAGTTGCAATGTATGAAGTCCATAAATGGTTATAAATGCATCATATTTTATTTTTATTTTTTCTCTACACAGCATTCTCTTCTTTGTGAGTCTTAAGGTAGGATTAAATCTTTTAATAAGCAGCAATTGCCAGGCACATTGTGTCTTCCCTAAGACACAGAAATAATAAGAAATATAAATACCTTCAAGGCACCTTTTCTGCTGTATACAATAGCAGATATTTTCATTTTTTTAAATGCTTCTAGAAGCATTTGAAGGCAACTGAAATGTCCTGCATTAAATGCTATACCTGTTAGCACATGTCACAATAAACTTCCATTGCTTAGCTGTTTTTTATTGGCCTCCCCCTGACACATTAGATAAAACAAAAACTAGACTGAGTCACACTTTACCAAGATTATCAGGTACTGCTTCTTAGAAGGGTATGGTGCTAGAGGGAAAAAGCCCACAATGACCTTGAACTGCATTGCCTGTTACTTGCTGATTCTGTTCCTCCCCTGGCTGAAGTCCATCTCAGCATCATTGCAATCTACCAGTGGGTGCTGCTATGGACACGGGCAGAAAAGAGCCAAGTGTGAGATAGAGAAAAGGCAAAGACAAAAAAAAGGGAAACCCTTGACTGAAACAAAGAGCAAATATGTGATGGGTGCTATGGGTACTAATGGAACAGCTCTACAATTTCAGTTTAAGTCCTGCCACAAACAAGATTTTCTACTGCTCTTCCAAAAGTGTTGAAAAAAGATTCTAGTCTTTAAATAGCTAAATGTTACATCTGCAAATCATCTGTGGAAATAATCCATCTGTATTTTAAAATGGAGAAGTATTGCCCTCATATGTTTCAAGAGCTCAGGCTTTAAACTGTTTTCGTCTACAGCTGTATTCTCCTAGTCCTCCAAAAGAACAGCCAAGAGTGAAATGAGACAAAAGAACTCGAGTTTGGTTTGCATGTATTTTGTGAAGTGCTGCTCTGAGCATAGACACGGAAGAGTATCTGAGTATTTTAACAGATCTGATCATCTTCCTGAATATCTTCATTCCTACAGCTGCTTTCCCTTTAAAATCCTCACATAGGAAATACTTTCCATGTCCGTTGACATCTGTTTCCTTCTGCACCCTCACTCACAAGCCCTTTGGTTAAAAAACTGTGGAGTAATTACTTTTGTTGCTACAATACTGTGATAGATGAGACTGTGTGTAGCTCCCATACAGATTCACCACAGAAAAGTACTGTTCGTATTCGAGGACATTTTGAAGATTGTTTTCCAAGCGTAAAATCCCACAGAGCTCTATGTATCAAGTCTTGTAATTTTGTGTCTTAAAATAGCTTTGACCAAAAAAAAAATGGACATAGATCAGATGGCCTGCACCACACAGGAGAGGACTCTCAACAGTCTGTTCTCCCCTGCCCCCACGTAAAAATAAAAAGACAGAGCTAGGGTAACAAGAACAGTCTCAGCTGCAGACACCGGCTCTGCAGAAGCCATAGAAATGAGCTGGGCAATTACAGAGAGCTGCCTGGGAGGCACCAGTTCCTTTTAGCTGTCCGTGCCCCCATGCCAGTGGGCCCAGGTGGGGTGTGGGAGGCAGAGTCTCAGGGCACGCTGCCCCGCTGCCCTTTGCCGAGAGCTGCTGTGCCACACCAGCCCTGCTCTCCCGTAGTGTCACTGGCCAGACATGACATTTGGCACATGAGGTCACAGCAAAGTGCTGTGAGAACCTAATGGCAGTGGGATGGGTCTGTGGGGGTGGGCAGGAGGGATGAGGGTGGCCTGCAGGTTGTTTCTTGTTCAGATCTGCCCGCACTGTAGTCATTTCTTTGAGTGATAAAGAGAAGAAAACTCACATGTTGCAATTCCAGCTCATGCGTATGTCCAAACCCCCCCATAGTACTCTCATCCCAGTGCCAGGCAGCATCTGGCACTTCCCAAAGATGAATTTGCTGGCAACAGTCATTTAAACACTGACACCTTGCTAATGCTAGTGCTGCCTTTGAGCATCTCTAACTTATTTTCCCCAGGGGACTAACCGGGTGCACAGCGAATGTTGGATCTAAGGAGCTCAGACCTGGTACAGAGCAGCGTGTGCAGGTGAGCACGACCTACCAGCCGGCTGCACGGTGCCACATGGCCCTGCCCCGTGAACTGTCCCGAGGGTGTAGCTCGAGGGTCTCCACCCTGCAGATGGGGCTGGCAGTTCCCACTGTGCTTCACTCTATTTTGATCTGAAATCGTTTTTTGTTTTTTTTTTTTTTTCCAAAAAAAGTGTAGGAAATCGATTTGCAAATTAAGGTAAATCAAGCTGGTCTGCTACATTATCCATCATTTTGTGAATAAAGCGGACATATATTGATTTACATTGTATCTTCTGGTAGCTTTTCACAACTCAAAACTCTGTATGTGACTAGATAGGTGCCCTGGTCTTGAGGACATATTTAGGCTTTTCATATCTTGTTGTGTTGTTGATTGTCTTCTGTCACATCCCTTCATGTTACATCAATTCCTGTGCCAATGTGACTGAAGGTCAGCAAAATAATATTACATAGTGGTAAAACTGGAAGGCAAATACACCTGTCTGTGGATGAAATATTGTACCTACTATCAGCTCAGATAGTGAACAGTCAATCCCAGTTTAAGGCAGATAGTTAGGATTCTGTTATCTGCTAAAAGTGGGTAATTTTCTCTAACCTTGAACCATCCATGGAGAGCGAATACCTGTCCTCTCTCTCTAATTGGTACACTGCAGATGTGGCCAGTAGTTTTGTACGTTTTTCCCCCATCAGAAAAGATAAAGGAAAAATAGTTATTGCATAGCAATAATCATTCCACCTCCTACCCTCAGCTTCCCAGGAAGGGACTGAGCACATGTGCGGTACAGCCCAGGCAGCATGCAGAACCCTTAGTGTAAAGGAGGGGGAATCTTTCCCTTTCTGCCAGCAAAGAAAACAGGAAATTGGGCAGAATGGTTATCATAAATGCATGCTGGAAATGGAAAACAGTTTGCAATGATGCTTCCACCATTAGGCCTCATTCAGGAGCAATCTATAACACAAAAGTAATTTTGGATGATTGCTTACTTATTTTTCTGCTGTGTGTACATTAGCCAGAATTTTTAATGTGTGCGTGGTGGGTTCTTCGGGGTTGCATTACATTCTTTGTGTTCTTGCTTTGTTTCGGTGTTTTTTGGAGGGGAAAGGTGTTTGGCTGCTTGTTTGCTGTGGCCAGGACTTCAAAATAATGCAAAGAAGTCCAAAGGGCTTGTTGATAGTACACATAGGTCCCCATAGCATCGGGCCTGTGGGCAGTCCCCTAGCCCAACAACATCTAATACCACACCTTCAGGAGTCAAGACTATTTTTCAAACTTAGTAAAATCTAATTTCAGCCCTTTTCTCCCTCAGCCAAAGCAGGCTTCACAAAAACCTCCCACTGCACTTGCAGTCCCTCAGCCTTTACAGGAACCACCTGACCACTTCCCACCTGGACCTGGTAATTGAAAAGAGCTGACTGGCCCCGAGCCTTGTGGCTTTTTATGAGGCAGACCACCCCTGATACACATGCCTTTTTCTCAAAACAACATACTTTTTTTTGGAGAGGAGAGAAACTTTTAAATGAAAGATGGCAAACACTATAAAAAATACCAATCTCCAAAAACATGTATATGTTTTTTGAAGCTGTAAGATCTTCACAGATGTTTTTTGGAAAGTAGATATGCACAGCATCTGTGCATACGTGTTCATGTACGTACAGGCACAACTGCTTGACTGCACTGGTCAGGTTCCCGTGAGGAGACATCGGGTTAAAGAAAGCAGGAATTGTATAATCCCCCTGGTGTTTCAGACATATAGTTGTGAACCTGCTCATCTCTTTCCATTTTGTACTGCTCTGCATACAATGTCATGAAAGGGCTCAGAGAGATTGAGTCCAAATGATGAAAATTTGATGAGCTGTCTCACTCATTCCCCCTGTTTCTGACTCAGCTTAGCACTATCTTTCATGGCACCAATATGGATTGAGAGTGCTGGTTTTAGGTACTAAGAACACAGTATTACCTTCCTTTTTCTAACCTGGTGATTTTCACATTTCAGCTGTAGTTGTCTCCTCTTTGTATGGATTTTCATCCCTATGAGAAGGGGGGGGGAAGCTCAACTATATTTTATATATATAATTTGTAAAATAGAAACATACAGTTATAAAACTCTCAGAGGGGTTCTGATCCTGGTAATACTCCACCAAAATACCTAGGAATCCAAGAAAAGGACAGGTTTCACAAGGCCACTTGCTAAGTCTAAGAAAAAAGAAAAGGCATCTAAAAGAGAGCATCCAAAAGTCAGTTAAAATCACTTCCAAAGTGCAAAGAAGACAGGAGGTCAGTAGTCAACAAAATGACATTTTGACTGTCAGGAGTCTGTATTGCACCTTGCTCCTGTATCTCATGAGGAATGATAAGGGCTCTTTTCAGTGGGAATGTCAGCTTTGCTTCTCTCTCTCCTTTTTTCACCTTAAGTGCCTCTCTGCTGTGATTCTTCCATGGAGGAGCCTTGAGTTGTCCCTGATTACTAGCTGATATAACTTTGCCTCATGTCATTTTTTTTTTTTCTAGACTGTGAATCCAGAACAGTCTTGGGGCTGTGTGTGAAGATTAAAATATTTTTCCCATCCTTGTTCCCCTTTTCCAGTGATGTAATATTGCATAAGGCCTTATGAAGGTATCACAGAGCACACTTCATTGGGGTGTCTCGTCTCTGTAACAGTGGTATTATCTAAGAACAAACTGGTAAGAAGCAAGTGGGAATGTGACAGAGATGCCCAAATAACCCACACTGGAGTATCTTGGTTCTTTTTGCTGGCAAAGTCAACAATAGCCAGTTGTTCCTTATTCTTTTTTTTTTTCCTTTTTTTTTTTTACCTAAAGGAAATTAAATGTAAAAGATATGTTAGCATGACCTTAAAGCCGAGATTTAGACGTGTTTTCCAGGGTTATGATTCCCACAGCAATTGTAATTTGACTTCACTGCACATTCTACTGTAAGGCATAAAAATTAACATCACACTGTATACAGCAGAATATATTACCATAGCACTCTGTGAAATACTGTAGTAATTTGAGAATAGCATTAGGTTGTGTCTACTCCAAGCTCTTGAATGAGTGTGTAACTTTAAGCATTAGTATAGAAGTTATTTGGTTTTGGCTTGTGTTTACAGTCCACAGTCCCAGGTTAGCAAGATTTTGTACTTACTTGTAACTTGCAGCACATGTTTTTTGATTTTTTGTTTCTTAGGGATTACTCAAGTGCTTAAGATCACATGCCAGCTTAAATACCAACCTCCTGAGACCAAGGCCATTTCCACTCAAGGGTTATTTGAGCAGCTGCTTATATCTTTTGAATCTTTCACTTTTCAAGCAAAAATTTCCAGTCCATGGTGACTCTTTTTTTATTACATTTAAAAATTAATTTTAATAAAGCTTGAGCAAAAAATGGTTCATTGTTTTTGAGAGTGAGGTGAAGCAAGAAGGTCACTTTTCCCATTATAAAAATTGCATGTGTCTGTTATTGAACAACCCGAAAGCCACAGCGGTTGGGCTAGGAAGCTTAAATTTGGCAGGAAGACAGGTGTTTGGGGGAAGAGTTGCCTTCAACTGTTCTGGTAAAAATTTATTTTGCTTTGCTGAGTGCTTGGAAACCATTGCTCACTCACACTTGGTAGTCCTTTACCAGCAACCTTCTTTCTCTGCTGCTGTTCCAAAAGCAAATGGGCTCCATGATTAGTGAACAATGAGTCAATTAGTGACTATGGGAAAATACAATAAATATATGTACTGGAAGAAGTAGAGATGAAAGTCATTGCACCCATTTCTACTACTTCTTCAGCTCTCCCTTCCATTCTTAATCTACTGTGGCATCAGACCTTACGCTAAGTAAGATTTTACACTATATAACCATGCCTGGCCTGTTGCTCCCACTTAAAGTGTATAAAATATTGTAGAGTGGAAGTTTCTTGAGACTGAAGCCACTACTGTACTGCTCTAGCAGACTGAACTTAAATGTACTCTTTTATTCTGCATCAGTAAACTGTGTGGTAACTCAGAAGCACAGATAGGGTTGTAGGCAGTTTGTAGACCAGTTAATGATTTTGTGCTTGATACACAAGATATGGAGGCCCGGGTTTTTAGAGCGGAGCTTATTATTGCAGCATGTGGAGCCAGCTGGTGCTCTGCTGAGAGGACTGCTGGTTTCTGCATCTTTTATTTCATAGAATACATACTGGAGCCAGAAACACCTCTGCCTGGACTAACTTCATTTCTTTTTCTGGCCTCTTCATGCCTGAACTGTATGAATATCCTGGGGAATGTGCACACATGGCTAAGACAGCTGTACATGAGGAACACTGGGTGGTTAGTCATACGGTCTGTTTCTGGTAGTACGGTAGTGACTGAGCCATGCCGGGCCAGCAGTCTCACCAATCCTCTAAAGGGTTTTCCTCTGTCTACACGACACGGATCAGCGTCCTGAGGCAGCACAAGGCTCACAGCCTCTCTGGGACAGCCCCACAGCCTCGGTGGCTCTGAGGACACGGGGAGAGCACAGCCTGTGTGAAACCTGCTGCCAGCTGTTTTGCAGCTATAACCTCTCATGGGCCAGGTTGCAAAGACCAAACATGAAGGAAGAAGCACAAGTGTTTCTACAGAGAATCTTATTACAGCAGATTCAGGGCTCTAACCCTGACAGCACAAGGCATGGGAATTGTTGGGTCTTGGTCCAAGATGACATGAACCCTTACCCATTTGCAAAAGCAGCTTCCTCTGTAATGATCACCAGCAAACAAATAACTGAAATATGTCTTCGTGTATTGTTTAGGAAATTAGAGCATTCACTATTAAAATAGTAAAGTGAAAAATTAACAGTTTTCAGTTAGATTTCTCTGCAGAACTGAGGAGGAACAGACAAAGCGTTTCAACAGTATTTTAGTCCCCCAGTGAACTTACCGACTGCAGAGTTCATGAACAGATGAACAAATAGTGCTTTTCCACAGTGGAATACAATGTTTTTGGAATTACAATAGCATATGAATTTAATATCTCTAAGAATAACACATTTTCATTACTGGGTGGATATAGAAAATCTGGATTTTTCAGGAAGGGCTGAGAACATGACAGGGTATAAAAGAACAGGCTCGGAAGGAGGTTTGTAGAGCTACAGGCAGTTTCCTCTGGAGAATCCTCAGAGCTTGCTCCTGACAATAGTGGTAAATATGATATGATTAAATAGATGCCAGTTTGAACCCTGTTGAGGCTGATAAAGGTAAATAATTATTGTGATTTGGGTTGTTCACAGTCTTATCTGCAGCAGGCAACCCCCAGCCTCATGTGCCAAACATCTGTTTAAAGAGCCAGGTGCTCCAAAGGCTCCCAGTGCTCATTGCTGGGGATGAGCCGAGCACGTAAGGAAAACCTTTCCAAGGAAGTTGTCTCTGTGGCGCCCATAGAGCAAAGACAAGAAGGTTCCGGATTCCACGCAGCTTTCTAGGGGACAAAATCAAAAGAAATAATTATAGTCAGGCAAAATAGTTGTGGGTCCAGATGAGAATAGTTTACAGCTTTAAACTCATTTTTTCTAACTATTCTGCAATCTCTTGTATCTGCATTGACTGACAGAGAATTGTTCAATCGTGGCATTCTAGACCAGCTTAGTAATCCAGTTCTGAAGTTGTTTGAGCAACATCATCTAAAAAAAAAAAAATTGGGACTTTTATATTTTTATCATGGATTTTTGCACATTTCTGATGTTCAAATTATTGCTCCCCTCTCCAAATTAGTATCAAGAAATTATGACCAATAGCCATCCAAAAAGTCATGTGGAGTTAAAATTGCATCTCCACCATGTCTCAAGGGAAGCTGATGAACCAGAGCCTGTTGGCCATGTATATCACTTCTGTTACAAGCCACAGTACTTGCAGGCATCTACTATTAATTTACTTCTTTGGGTTAGGCATTAAACTCAAGTAGTACCTCTGCATTGTGGGTTTGACTATTTTCCTTAGAAGCTTTTTTGACATCACTTGTATTTTGAAGGGATTCCGTCTGAAAGATTTCTTCTCGCAGCGTTTATACTGTAAGTCACTGTTTATTCTGTGGTGCTCTGAAATGCACTGGTATATACAGATTTTTCAAATTTGTATTTCTTATTAGTGTTGGAAGTGCAGTGAGTGGGGCAGACTTGAAATCATTAGATTTAGGGAGTCTTCAATATTCAGACCCCTGAATAAACAGCTGCACTCTTCAGCAGATTATTGTAATAATAAATACAGTTTTTTATGGAACATCTGTGCCCAAAGGCCTCTTCAAAAGCACATTTAAAATGTTAGCGTATTGCAATCTCTTCTGCTTCTCATCACATTGCTTTAGCTGAACTGGGAAAGAACTGCCCACAAAATACTCCTGCCAAAATGTCACAATAATCAGAGTTTACAGGAAGAATGGTAAGGTAAGGGAATAATGGATGAAATATATATGATTGCAGAAAATTCTTGGTTTCCATATAAACAGCACTCTATCAATGTAAACTGCCCAAAAATATTGCTAATGTAGGCTTAAGGTTGCAATGTAATGCTCTTGCCTTGCTGAGAGCAGGACAGCTGGCTGGGGAGTAAGCAGGACAAGGGAACTGATCTTTCCCTTCTACTTGGCATTTCTGAGACTGCAGCTGGAGTATTGCAGCTGGTTGTGGGGTGCCTGAGGACAGCAGAGAGTCCAGTGGAGAGCTGCTAAGATAGGGGCTGGAACATTCAACGGATGAGGGAGCTAGGTTTGTTCAACCTGGAGAAGAGAAGGCTCAGGCGGATGTAATCAGTCTGTCACTACCTAAAGAGGGGGTTACAGAAAAGATGGAGCCAGATCCTTCTGAGAAGTGCACAGTGAAAAGACAAGAAGCTATAAATACAAGTTGCAACAAGAGAAATTGTAGTTGGACATCAGGAGATCATTTTTCCCTGTGAGAGCAGGCTGCCCAGAGAGGCTGTCGGATCTCGGTGCTTGGAGGTTTTAACACACAGATGGACAAATCCTCCAGAAACCTGATCCAACTTTGAAGTTAGGCTTGCTTTGAGCAAGAGTTTGGACTAGATGATGATCTGCAGTGGTCCCTTCTAACCTCAATTTTTCTTTTCTCTGGTTCAATTCAGTTAAGGTTCAATCTGACCCCCTTAGCTGTACACTCTCTAACATTCCCTAAAGTGGCAAGACTCCCCACAAATTGGTCAATAAAGGAAGTGTCAAAAAACTACAGAGAAGGAAACAGCATTAACAACCACCATTGCATACATTGTCTCGAACGCCTGCATTATCTGCACACAGTTTTGTGTAGGGAGGTGTGTGACCAGAATATGAAGACTGAGGTATTCCTGTCTTGAAGGAGTACACTTTAAGGTTGAGTCCATGGTGTCAGTAGAAGTGCGCATGATTTTTTTTCACCAGGAGACTGGCAACAGAGTGAGGCTGTGTTGGAGAATGGTTTCTCTTGGGCTTAGCAAAGGGAAAGGTGGAAGACAAGGTGAGACTGATGAGAGGATAACAGCCTGCGAGTCCAGGGTGATGTGAAGGGAGCAGGTTCATTGAGCAGATGTAGTTCTCACTACTTACAGCTGAGATTTAGTAAAAAGGTGTTAGACTTTATTCCATAGTACTCGTGCTAATTCCGTAGTCTTATGGTAAATGTTGCAATGCAGATTTAAGCAACAGGGAACGGTCAAGAAATCTTAAGAATTAGGAACTCTGATTCTTTATTGCTGGATATCCAAGATTTAAATTAAAAGTACATGATACTCTGAGAACTTGTGGCACACTAGTGAAACTTACCTCTGTCGTAATAATGATTTGGGGTAGCAAATACAAAAGAAAAATGTAGGGGGGTACTTCAAACCCATCAGTCATGACTGACTTGATTCGTACTAATATCTTCTGCTGCTGTAAAGGAAATTCTTTATAGTTTTATCATGCTTCAGATTGCACTTGTGCAGCTTTCTTTTATACATGTAAGGATATAAACGTTTGGTCCTCTCTGAGATTTTGCTGCTGTTAACTACCTACCAGCTAATTTATTTGAATCTTGACTTCTAAAAATATTTTATGGCAAGAATATCTTGCTGGAGTAGTGCAACCCATCAAAGTTTTTTGGTTCATAACAACATTTACTGACTTTTAATTACTATTTTTCTGCTGTACTCATGTTAGTAACATAATCACAGAGCAAGCTTAACATCTTATCGCTGGAATAAACTATGCCAACGATCATACTTAAGACTGAGAAATAAAGAATGCATACAATAAGTGATTTTCTAGCAGTCAGTTTTAACTGACAGTAGGGGATGTTGCCTGCTTTCAAACGTCATGTCCAACAATGAAGTATAACTTCAAAATATTTTGAAATTGTCATTGCTAAAATATAGTATTTCTGATCAGAAGTGAAAGATGTGCCTGTAATTCATAATGCATATGCCCTAGATAGTATCAAGCTAACCAGATATGACATAAATGCAAAAGGGTCTCCAAAACCAGCCAGGGATTTGTTCCACTCCTAAATATCTGCCCTAAGCTGCCACAACACTACTGTTGGAAGTGCCTGTACCTTAAGTGATCTCATACGTGGTTTGTTACATTAAGAGCAGTTTACACGGTTTTTCTCAGGAAAAATAAATATACTATGATAATGCATCTACATTGCCAACATTTTTAATTGAGGGGGTGATGCTGGTTTTAATCAAAATGTTCATGATTGTGGAGTCTTTGGGATAAAAAATGCTATATGTAATTAAGTCTGGATGGGCCAGCCTCCATCAGCTTACAGATCCCAACTCATCATAACATTACACCTTGTAATCTTACTGAAATAAATGCTCAGGGCTCTCATTCTGATCTGGTAGCCTTTGACGCTGGCCTTGCACTAGGATAAATAGCTGCAGTGGCAGGGCAGTGATGAGTTAGTCTTCCCGTATTTTTTGATGGACTGGAGTTATATAGGGCCACTAAATCAGTTAGCTCAAGAGCCTCTAATTCACTGAAATGTCCTTTACTTTAGAAAATAGCTAGGTGAAACTATTGCTTAAAATTTTTAGTGTTCACTGAGTACTTCATCCAGTAAATCCCTAATAAAGTCATCACAATGTGATATGCACGAGAAGGAGACACCGCCTTCATAAACACAGCAGAGAAAGAACCAAGATATCTGAAACTATTACTCTGTGGAAGGCTTGGGTGGATTTTTTTTTTTTTTTTTTTAAACCACAGCACATTCCATGTGTCAGCCTGGCTTTTAGGAAGCACTATTGTACCTTCCACTGCAGGATACAATATTGTCAAACATTCAGATGAAAGCAAATAGGGTCTGAGGATCTGTTGTCTCACTTACAAAATCAGCTATAGTCATGCAGATAAGCTTTTGCTTCAAAACGAAGGCATGCCTGCTGCCTCATTAAGTATAGCTAGTATAAGCACTGCATTAACCGACTAATGCACAGCAGAATGCCAAATGGAGTCTAATCAGAGTGGATTCCAATTTATAGAAGAGATGAGCCAGCGACTTGAGGTTGCCCTCATCAAAGAGTGCTGATATTGTCGTTAAATCTTACTTACTCATCTCTGACATTAAATTATAATCTGAACTGTGTTTTCTCTGGTTTTGTGAAGGAAATCAGATATGGTGCAAAGGTACTTACCACTTTTAATTGCGCTTTCTTGCTGAAAACTGAGTTTATGAACCTCTGATCATAAAACAAAAAGCAGTGGCTCTAAGAACTAATAAAGGTTTCTGCTTTAACTGCACAGTTAATGCACTATGTTGCAGTTAACACGAGGAACATGTATGTGTGCACACTATGTACATACATTAAAGAGTATGAATGAAAGGGAAATGTCTATAAGCAGGGTGCTGGAAAGGACCAAAAATATGACACCATCTCAGACTTTATTTTTGTCCTGATGTAGTTTTACCAGCCACCCAAATTTGTCAGTTCATAAATGGTCCCTGTAGCCACAGATATTGAGAGTACAGAATATCTCCTAATGGGTCACAACAGGCTGTCAGTTTTCCAGTAGGAAAACTTGATTAATCTCTTTTTACAAGGCACATTATGTTTGCATTAGCATGAGCTGTTAGGCAGGCTATGTTGTTATTGTCCTCTTGAGCTATTACTCAACGATGTATTTAGTGCATCTTACATGCAAACTTTTAAGACTTGAGCTTTACCTTTCCTTGAAAAGGTCATGAGTTCATTTCCCAGTGAGAATGACTTTTCAACCCACTTACCTGAAATACAGTGTTGCCATTTTAACTGCACTGCCATGTTCATTCCACCGAAGAGAAAAACATCTTGGAAGAGCACTTAGAAATAAAACAAAGAGCTGACCTTATCATATTCTGCTTTGTAGGGGCTTACCTGGTATCAGTGTAAATGGTCCCTATAGCCACAGCTATTGAGAGCACGGAATACCTCCTAATGGGTCGCGACAGGCTGTCAGCTTTCCAGTAGGATGCTAATTGATTATACAGCTTTCAGACTCACAATATGTTCATCCAAAGCCCAGCGTTCTACCTTTTTGCGTTGAACACTTTTCAGCCATACCGTGCTGGTTTTTATGGTTTCAGAGCCAGAAAACAGACAGAGGTGCATTCCAGGATTTTTAAAAAGTATATATTATTCAAACCTAAATTACGTGTTTTTACAGTCAGCTGCTGTGAAACTAATTATAAGGAGTCTATGTGCATTCAGTTCTGCTTCTTTAAACATGCAAATAGCTCCCTTGTCATTACTATGGTTCAGTGAATAGGAACAGGGGTAAGGAGGGAGTTTAGCTATTGATTTTTGTGGGGCAGGAACTTCACTACACAGCTCTCACTTTCTGACTTGGGTGGAAATTGTGTAAGACCGTGACAGCAATTATTCTCATCTCTGCTACTTCAGCAATGTTTAAACCCGGGCTTCAGGTTCCCTAATTGCAAAATGGGGACAGTGATCTATGCATCCTGCTGAGGAGGGGTTAGGAATGATGGGTGATTTTTGCATCCGTGCCAGTGGTTACTAATCGGGTGAACAAGGTGAGCAGGATACTTAATTAGTCAATGTGAAATGGCAGACTGTTGTATTCTCTGACTAGCTATTTCTTAGTAGTGCGGTGCCAATGCTTTCCCTTGCCGTACACAATCAAAAGATGCTGCAAATTAAACACAATGATCGTAGCAGCCACAATTAACTGAATTTAATTTGCATGTTTTTTCTGAGAATTTCTTCTGGGGGGTTTTATTTTCAGCAGCACCTAACTTTATCATTAATTCCACAAACCTGGCAGGGACTGGAGTGCATCCAGAATTATTACTGGTCTCTAACAGGGGAGCAGGCAATGGGAACTAAAGCCTATCCCTGGCCAAGATCCCACACCATGGGTCTGCTGCCTCAGCTGACCACTTGCATTCTACAAGTGTTGGGTTTTCCAGTGTGAATTTGTTCAAACCAGAAGGGGAATCGCTGACCCAGTAATACCCATTATTGGAAATTAATATAGGGAAGCTTCAGTCGTGCTAGAGAGAACTGGTACTGCAAAATGTCCTGGTTTGCCTGCCTGGAGAAAGCCTTTTATAAAAAAACCCATGTATTTTAAAATGTCTCTCATAAACCATGTATTTGTAGTGTTGACTGTCACATTTTTTGTAGCACAACAGGATGTGGCACCCATGTTTTCTCCATCAGGAGGTAAAGAGCGTTCCCTGGCCCCTTGTGCAGGGAGGCAGAGAGCAGTGCAGCCCTCCCTGGGGCAGGGTTCCTCCGTACCAGCGCTAGCTGCCATAGCACAGGGAAGCTGTCTAGCCTATCTGCTTGCAGGCCAAGGGCAGAGCAGGTTGTCCTAGAAATTAAGGAGTTGTAACGGGCTTCTTGATGGCTAACTACCAAAGTGTATGAGCACAGGATGAGTTATGATTCAAAATAGTATAGCGATATTACAGTATACACACACTTAAGGACTAGATTTCTTAGTGACCATCTTTTCTGTGCATCAAGCTAAAGGAAAGTGAAAGCCTTGTGATTAATATACAATATAGAACAATAGTTAAACCTGAATAATAAGACCACGTGGTCTTTCTTTGGATGCATATTACTAAATGTTCTGAGCTTTGTCTTTTGCATCTGTTTATGTCAGCTCTGAGCTATTGCCTGAAGGAAGTCTGATGTGACATGACAAAATGCAATGTTCATGTCACCTCGTGGCGCACTCTGAAAGGGACCCTGATTTTTTGAATGTGTTATACTTGGAGACTATTAATTGCGGTGCTTAGCTGCTGTATTGTTTTGCTGCTAGTCACAGCTGTAACAAAAGCATCCAAGATTTTATGGCTAGTACAGTTCAGCTTTAAATTTATACATTCTATAAATGCCATAATATTGTTATTTTAATCTGTAAATCAGGTTTGTCATGGGCTATACATTGAAAATGGCTCCTGTGTCCAATATAACTCCTAGCAGCCCCAATTTTGGTGGATAAGTGTTGATTTTAAGAGGACTCTTATGCCCTGAGCTCATCATACTCCTGAATGCCACAGAGCAGCCATGCTATGGAAGATCAAGAGGGAAAAATATTTCTGTTAGTGAAACACTTATTCTTGGCAGGCATTGAAACTTAGCTAGATTTTTAGTTCTACCATTCCCCAGAACCAAGTCATCGGTCTTCTTTTTTTAAAGCTGAAACAAGTGGGAGTGGTGAGACAAGCCCAGGCAGTTCTGTGCTATTTCATGAAACTCCTTGAGCTCCTCCACAAGAACTGTGAGGCTGGGGACATGCCACAAGCACCTCCCATGCTGGCCAGTTGCAACCCAGCTCCACTCTGAAAGGTCTAAGCAGAGCACTAAGCCCGGAGAAATTAGCTTTATTCTAGGGCTGGCAACAGTACCTCAGCATTGCACTGACATTGTCAGTCAGAGGTACAAAGCCTCGAGACCAGAGCTGGCCTGAGTGCAGCCAGCCTGCAGCATAGAGAATGCTGGTGTGAACAGAGGGACGTTCAACAGCAGAGGGAAAAAACCACCCTCGGTAATTTCATATGAACATGGGGCAGAGGAGGGTCAAAAAAGTACAGGAGCCGCTCAACACAGGGACCTCCTGTAGCAGAGCTCATAGGCAGAAGTTGAAAATTCACCCTCCACTTGCACGAGCAAGGCCAGGGAGAAGAGATCTAGATACCAAAAGCAGGGGAGGGGCCAGAGAACACAGGTTAGCTCAGATTTTACAAGCTGCCTTTAAGCCTTGGCACACACAGTGTGCCCAGCCACAGCAGCTGGTGGGTGAGCACGCTGGCTATGTGCTGGGAGATGGGACCCGACAATCTCTGACAAGGGAGACCTGCGAGAGAGGAGTCTGGCAGGGAAGACAGCAAATGGGCAGGTGCTGTGTGAGGATGTGTGTTTGCTGGTATTCCATTTGTGTTGCCTGCCCTTAGTGCGCCATTCAGGAGGTGCAGGTAACACTTCTTCTTGGTCCCTTGTTTTGGCCCATCATTGTCTTGACACTGAGATCAAACTACAAAGCAGTAGGTTGAGGCTTCTTGACTTAGTGAGATGTCATTATATCTGAGAAAGGCAATGGGAAACGTATCACAGTGTGTGATAGCTGCACCGAGGGATCAGTACTGCCAGAGCTGAGCGAGTGGCTAGCGTTCCTTTCTGCCATCAGATCTAGATCAGTATGTCAGCAGTTGTTGAGTTTCTTTCAGTTGCATCCATGAGTATTTTAAGATGCTCCTGAATTAATTTTGCATACTACCTGTTCAGAAGAGAAGATTACTTATGAAAGCAGGCTGCTTAATGATGAGTTGGTGTGAATCAAAAGAAGTATTGTTGCTCACGGGTATGAGCTGATCATAGATTTTCAAAACTTTCAGGGAACCATGAATTTTGGAAAATTTTGGTCTGTCTCTTTCTGTTATTGATGTTACTCCTTTTCCTGCCTTTTCAATAAACAGCAATTCTACCTGGTCAGAACAAAAGCTTTACAATCTTATTTTTTAAAGGAAAAAGGAAAAATTACTCTCCAGCTGGTGTTTTTTCAGATAAGAGTTATGGACATGGAAATTCCCTCACTCCCCTGCAAAAGAGGATATTGGGAAACAAAATTTAGTGTGATTTTCCCTCAATTTCCCAAGTTATACATGGCCATAGTTACTAGGGAAAAGTTCCACTTAGTCGGATTGTTTCCTTCCCTAGAAGGACAAAGAAGGTGTTTTGCAGTTGCTGATGAATGTTGCTCTGGTCACAGCTGAATAAAGCGGGACACCATTCATTTGAGCAGTGAAGCTAATCCTGTTATTCAGGACAAGGGCCCTTCATCACTCGGGCTGAAGGAAGGTTCCCCAGACCTTGATTCCTCTCCCACACATACTCACAAAGCTGGGGCAGTGGCAGCACAGGACACCCTGGCAAGGGCTGGCACCAGACCCAAGCCAGGTGCTGATGCCTGGGCTCATAAGCGATTCAGTGAGAAGCAGTGGGCACGGGACCACCTTCCTTTCTCAGGTCTTATTAGTTATTTTCCATTCAGGCACTGTTTTCCTGGCTAAAGACAAAAGCCGGTATTTCTTCCTATGTAATCAGTTTTCCAATTTAGATGTAATTTCAGCAGCATTGAACGCAAAAAAGTAGCACCTTTGGGGTAGCCTGTTACTGGGAAGGAAACAAAACCCCTGTTCCCAGCGCAGGACAGATTTTAGATGTTTCAAACTAGAAAAGGCATTTCCAGTAGGCTGCATTTGCAAATGTTCTGTTCATAAGATGCGGTGGTAATAAAACAGAGTGTGCTCTGCCTGTGCACCCAGTTCTCAAATGCTTTATGATTGTTTTGCCTTCTGATGCCAGCATTCCTTAACCTAGAAATGTTTCTCCTCCATCCAGATTTCAGAGCAGGGTGTAAAACATGGTAGATACACTATTAACTGTATTTACACAGTAATCGCTCTTTGAATGTTTGACTAAGAAACATGCAGGTCTATTGTGCGGTAGTTAGTGAAAATTTTTGAATGGGCATATGGGGTGTTTGGCCAGAGAAGAGAGTGAGAGAGAGAGCGTAGGTGCCAAAAACCCAAATGTGTGCATGCTGGCTCACAGTGTGAGGAAGCATGTAACCTGCGTTGCTCTGCTCTGTAGTCATTATGGTCAAATCTTGTTCCCTTTGACTTAAGTATAATTAACAAGAGCAAAGTTTGGCCTCTGAACTGCAGAAACCCATGTGTGGTAGTCTTTTTAAAAATCTCATATCTGTATTTGTGGATAATTCTGATATTTTAACAGTGTATATTTCTGTGCTCCATTACTGGAAGATGTTTCTGACCTTAGCCCTCTAATTGTGCAGTAATTAGCATCTAAATACCATGCAGAACTCCCTGCAAATCAGCCAATTGGAATATTAATTCTTAATCTAAATATATCCTAAAAAATTGTAGAAGTGCAAATTCAGTCAGTAGAAAACTGGTTTCTCTGCATCTGGTATTTCTGTGCAGTGAGGTGGTTTGTATTTTGAGTGTATGCATAGACACAGGAAACTGCATCTGAAACTGAGTGTGAGAGATCTGATGCCTCCCCATAGTCTCATGGGTTTAGGCCCAGAGCCCCAAGGAGTGTCATTCTATATATACACTCCAAGCAAGAAAACCAAAATGTGCATTAAGTCAGATCTTAGATTCTATTGTTATTGACCATAACCATATGGCATATCGCAAGGGGTTTTTTGATTTAGTAGAACAGTTTTAGTGTCTTATCTAGACAGCTCTGTGACAGGTTATAGTCAGGAGTACTAATCTCCCAGGATATATCCGAGTAATGAATAATTAAAACTAGGATTCCTCATCTCACAGACCATGGGAAGATTGGCATGTCCTTTCCACTACCTACCCATGAGCTAGAGGAGCTCTCACCTGGTGGATGGCCTGGCTCTTCCTGTAGTCTGGGTTCAAAGAATACCAGCATCTGCTTTGTTTTACTACTGGAAAGGCAAATTTAATCTAATAATTTCATGAGCAGAGAATTTTAATTCTGCATTGTAGTTTTGATTTTTAAAAAGACAGACTTTTCAACTGTTCAGACTGCAACTATCAAAGATACTGGAAAGGCAAGGACATAGAGAAAAAAAATTAACCACAAAGGTGAGTCAGCTTCAGAGCAGATAGTGCCTAAGGGAATTTTCCTCATTGAATGCAAGGTTAATTCAAAAATCTACACTTGAAAATTGAGAGAAAAACCCAGAAATGTCAAACTGTAAATAAGAATATTTTTTTCTGTTTTGGACACATGTTGCTATTTTATCAGGAGACAACCCTAATATTCATTACCATTTACGTAAACCCACTCCCCCCCCCAAAGCTGTGCAAATACATTGATCTATCTGTACATTATGATAATCAGCAAGGTTTGGGAACTTTGGTCACTTTAATAATGTGATTGTTGTATTTAATATATGCAAGACTGAAAGCTTTATGTCGTCAGTAGCAAAACATGAAATACTATATAAATTAGGAAAAATCCAATAACAAACAGCAGGATGCTCCATGCATACATATCACTGTTGTGGTTACGAGCAAATACAAGACCGTACATGATTAACCACGATTTATTCTTACTATAAACTCAGCAGACGGATGCAGAAGACATACTATAATTGCATACACATTTCCTCCCAGAGCTTAGAACCAATAAAAATATGGTAATTTTGTATAACTTAAGACACATTTTTTACTGTTTTTAAATAAATAATAGGGTTTTAACATTCCATTGTTTTTCTTTTTCAGTTTTTGAAATAAACTGTGTTTTGAATGCTGATATGTAATGAATTAGAAAAACAATCGTACCTACAGGGACACTGATACTGTTGTAGAGAAAGATTTTCTGAATTAAACTTTTATTATATGCAGTCCCAGCTATTTTAACACTTTCTGGTTTATCCAGTATTGAGAGTTTTGACTGAAATGAGGTTTTTACATCACATTTTGCCATCTCCGGAAAGGATATTTCCAATTGCCCAAAGCGTCTCTGAATAAAGACAAAACAAATATTCAAGCCAAAATCAGCCTCCAGAGCTCAGAAAGTGGATACAAATTTTGACAGTAATTAAAACTACGGAAACATCAATTGTCTCAGTGTTATTTTAAACTAAACATTTCTATACAGAGTCCAAAAGTGTAATAAGAGTATATCTAAATATACAGTTAATTGCATCAAAATAGCGCATCCATCTGTGAGCTTTGTTCTAAGCTTGCTGAGCGAGTTGAAAATACGGAATGTGATCTGCAAACCAAGCAAGTTACGAAGTAGCTGTGGAAAACTTATCTAAAGAAGTTGGTTTGCTGAAGTTTCCTCTTGCAGTTCTCCCTGCAGCCGTAAGGAAGGTATTTCAGGATGGTCTCAACAAATTCAACCTCCACAACATCAGTTATTATATGAACTTGACTCCCCTCCCTCTCCTTTCCCCCCTTCCAATTTCCTTGGAAGATTTTGTCCAGTTGGTAAGGTGAGCACCTCTTGAATATTCATTGCCTTGGGCCAGTGCATATGAGAAACTTCCATCAGCCATCTATGCCTTTCTGCTGTGGCCAAAAGGATCTCTTCACAAGGCGTTAGTGTGAGCCTTCTGGAGTCCACAAAGTTACTTTTTTTGTTTGTGTTTGTGAAGTGGGCATCCAAACAAATAAAATGGAATGTAGTCACTGAATACTCAGATCTTTAGCTGGAGAAAGCCAGTTTTTGTCTTTGGTTTTCCAGTCTGATTAATCCTTTTATGAAACTGAAAGCTGCTAACCTCTGTAGCTGGATCACATGGCAGCGCTCTTTTGTCTGCCCCTCTAATGCCGCAGTGCACCTTCAGGAAAGCCTGTTCTTCAGGGAGGGTTAAAGCAGGTTGCCTCCACAGATCACTGTAATGTTATATTTTAATTACGGTTTCAGTGCACTTCAGACACTCCAGCAGGACTGCCTAATTAACAAGGTTGTTCAGCTTTCACATAGTATCAATCAACTAGTTGCTGAAAATGTCTTGATCTCATTTTCTGAGATTAAAGTATAAACGAAGGACACTTTGCTCCATTGTTGCTAAACTAAGACACTACCATCTGGTTTGCAAATGTGATATTAAAATCTCTGGAAAAGTCTGAGGCCCCAACTCAACAAAGCAGTGAGCACATGCTTACCTTTGAATATGTAAGTAGAACCATTTATTTCAAGGGAATCACATGCTTAAGGCTGAATGTATGCCTAGGCATTTTCTTTTAATCAGGGTTTCATAGACTCATTTTTTGAGATACAATACCAAACTTTTCAAAATAGACAACAGTGAACTAACCTATTTGTAACATTAGGGAAATCATAGTTTAAATAGCTTAAATAAATTGAATATCCCCAAGAGCTTCTATCATATAAGGTGCAGTAACAGTACCTGATAAGATAATGTAATTTTAATTCAAAAATCTTCCACAGTGTTTTATACTTACAGTCAAACTGTTAAAAAAGGTAATTGCAAGTTATACACAGAAAAAGTGAGTGAAAGAAGATGGCTATAATTAGAAATCATTTTTATCCAGAATATATGATATCCAAACATTTACTTTTAACATCTATTTGAAACAGGGAAATTGTGTTGAGGATTGTTATTATACTAACACCCGAGTAATGTTTTAAGTAGATTCAAACTAGGTTTGAGCTGAGCTATAAAACTTACCTCTCCCAGTTTGTTACATTATTTGGAAAATTCTTACTTGTGAAATAAAAAACCCAGATTTTTTTCCCCAAAATCTGGGAGCAGTTTGTGGATTTGCCACTAGCCCGAAGAGGCAGTACACTGGATCTGAGGATGTGTGATGAGGAAGTAGTTTAGTTCTCAACACTCACTTGCTGTGATGGGCAGTTACCATGCACCTGCCCTTTTCCTGGCACAGGTCTCCCACCACAGTGGACTGAGCTGTGGCCTGTCAGAGCTTTTGCCTGCTCTCCCCCAGCCACTGCTTTGTACTGTGCAGGCCAGGACACAAGTTGCAGAGGTAGTGGCCAGGAGACAAGTTGCAGAGGTAGTGGCAAGAGTAGCAGTTCCTGCAAGGACCACTCTTTCTTCCCACTAGAAAGCATTGCATGGAGAGCACATGCAGTGGAGACAGATGGTGCTTGCTTTCTCTGCAGTGCCATCACTTGGCACTTGCAAAGGAGAATGTGATGGCTGCATGAATGCAAAACTGCGGATTTCAATACTAGAAACTCAAATTCACCCCTCTGCAAAGAGCAGGAGCAAGACCTCTTCCCCACTAGCATACCACTTCAGTTCTGTGGTGACAGCATATGTGTGAGCGTAAGTGGTGCTCAGGGACAGATTTTACTCATAAAATCATAAATGGATTTCATTAAACCTATGTGGTCTTTAATATATCAGACATAGTTGAGCCTCGGGATTAAAAAAAAAAGAAAAAAAAAAGGAAAGAAGAGAAAAAGATATATTGGTTCATTCTCCTCTTCCCAAAACATGAATCATAGATATTTCTAAATCAGTGCTGAAAAATAAGCAAAATTAGAGTAAAAGCTGCATAAAACCAAGGTGAATTGGCCTTCCTGGGAAACTGAAGTTAATACATGTACGTAGATGTGGTTTCAAATCAGCAATAACGTTTTTAAACCTAATTAAAGAAATACATAATCCTTCCTCTTTGGAAACCTCAACAAAAGCCAAAACAAGAGTCCCATGACCACAGAAGGCTGAGTATTCAGTGAAGCAGATTAGAATATTGTCTTCAATAGTTTCACTAGTTTTGAAAATAAATGTTTCGGCATCCTTTTACCTTCAAACACACTTTTTTCCTTTAAGTTACATTCATTGTTGATGTGTTGCAAACCTAAAGAGAGGCCAAATGCATACAGTTTCCTTGTTCTTTGTCCACGTTCTTTGAACAAGTTTTTATAGGCATAGCGTATGTTTATTACGTTGGACTTTAAAAAAATTTAAAGAATTATTCCTATATTTAATGCATGATTTTGAAAGGAGATCTTTTTCTTATAAACACCGATATTTTATTAATGTTCTGCACATGAATATTGTAGCAAGTACTGGCAGTTGTAATGTGTTGAATACCTAGTACCTATTTAGGTTAAAAAACCCCTTCTGTGTTTCTATAGTGTGGTTATCTTGAAAAACCACGTAATGGTAAAGCTTTGAGGATTAATGCCTTTGAATCAGCAAAGCTGCTTCAGATTAACAATTCTTTTAGCTGGTGCCATATTTTTTTATTCTATAAAATAACAAACATGATTAGCACAGAAGTACTATGCTCTCCATAGCCTATTTGTAATTGGGAGAATCTGCACTATGTATTCTACAGTCCAGCTCACATTGAAGATTGAAGTGTAATTACAGTACGGGCGATCTCATCTCTAGTAATTACAGTTGTCACCATCGATGCAGTTAACCAGGATAACTAACTCTGCTGAGCCAGAGTTGACAAAGCTTTCTGACTAAACCCAGATTGCTGTATAAGAGGTTTTGTTGTGGTTTTGAGACTTTCTGATTGCCAAAACGCTGGTGCTTGAAAAAGTAGATAACAAATATTGTGGATTAGGAAGCCAAAAGCAAAATCTGATTTCACTTCATTCTCAGGATTGAAATTTGTACATGCACCTTGCAAGGCAAACAATCAAAATGCAAAACAAGCCCTTACATAAATGAGCTGGATGTAGAAAAGGGCAGGGCTACTTCTTGATGTACAGATCAGGGATGCGCTTGGTCCCCACAAGGATAATACAGCGTGGAGTAAGAGACATTGCCTGCCAGAGGGCATCTCTGCAGGTCCAGTGTGGGGTGTTGCAGGGAGCCTCGGGCCTGTCAGGCCTGTAGCCTTGGGTCTTTTACAGCAAAGGTCTTCAGCAGTTCAGCTGCAGTGCTGTGCCAGCATAGCTATGCAGTTTCCAGTTTATGTGTTAGCCTTGCCTTACTCGACAGCATTGAAATGCAGGAGTGTGCCAGCTCAGCTAGCTAAGCAGCAGACCCGGGATCTCTGTGTCCTGCCGCAGCCCTCAGAGAAGATGTACATGCCTGTTTGATGCTACACCAACATGGAATCCTTCCAGCTGTGACTGAAAGCAGAAACTGGCCCAATCCATGGACAGATACTGCCTCTCTCCCCTCTCTCTCCACACACTGATTTCTTAGAGATGCTTTTAGGTATTCATCAAAAGTATGCCACAGTCTAAATCATTTAAAGACAAAGACAGACCTCAATGTCAGAGTTCTAACGTGTAGGTCTTAGGTTTGGACAGAAAATTAAACCCGGAAGATTCTTAGTTCTGACCAGGAGAGGAAACATTCAGATGCCCCTTCAAAAGCAAATTAATATTTCACAGAAGTTTACTAACAGGAGTGCAACTTTCTTCACTATACTGCAGTAGAATTGTTTCCTTTTTGTGCTATAACCCAAAGGCAGTCAAAAACTTCTCTACATGCGGCTTGACTGAGCCACTACTATAGATTCTGCTGTATTACAAACCGTTGCCTTGCACACCTTCTTGATTGTTGGCACTCTAGATTCAGGACAAGATTGTGAAATTTTGTGTGACTAGGTAATACTTCCTTCACAGGTGTCCGTAGTGAGTTCACTGGGACTACTTGAGGTGTAAAGTACTCTTCTGTGGGTTTAGACTAGATTTTTGATAGTGGAGAAGACTTTCACATGCTTTATTTCAGGCACTTTTCCAAACCCAAGCTGGACTGTTAAAATATGATGTAACTAGGCTGCCTGACTTTTTGTAAAAACAAGCCATGAAGATGTGAGCAATGAGATTGGATACTTTCCTCTTTCAGAGGACTCCACAGTATTACTATGGTAGGCTAAAAGCTTCAGTGTTGTATTTCTGTGCCTCTGGCTTTTTAGGAAAGAATACAGGTTTTGAGGGGGTTTTCTGTTTGCAGAATTTTTCCTGGATTCCAAGAGTAGGACTTGACAGAAGGTTTTGAACAAAACAGCAATTTACTGTTTTTCTCACACAGTTTTGTCTAGATCTTACTTGACCTTAGCAACACTCCGAAATATGCAAAATGGCCATCATGCCAGTGTTAGCAATGAGAGTGACAACTGTAAACTGTGAAGCTGGAAAGTTCCAAAATAGTTCACCATCAGGCTTAACATGTATCCGGAAAAGCCTTTCTAAAATGTCACCAGGAGAAACCAGAAGAAAGTGGCAGATCTTACTCAAATTTGTCTTACCTGCGTCCCAGACCCTAGGGATAGCAGAGCAGAAAGCACCGTGGGTAAGCAGTGTAATTGATGCCTCAGAGATTTTCTTTGGAACACACTGCCCATGGAGAAATTCGCCTTTCCATGAACAAAGATATCAGTTTATTCAGTATGCTGTAAGAGAGAACGAATCCACACAACTAAAGTCCACAGCATCTTTCACTTCTCACTAAAGCAATATATAGGTACCTTATGTGCAGTACTTTGCTTTTACTTGTATTTATAGCCCCTTTGAAGAAAAAAGTCTATTGGATGTACTCACCGTGGGACCATATATACTCCAGCATCTGAGCAGGACATAAAATTATCCACCAGATGCAGTGACTGGCTGTGCACTGCGCATTCCTCTCTGTGTAATGTCAAAAAAAGTAAAATATAAAAAAAAGAATTGTGAAGCCATGTCCCATCAATAATACAAGGTATTTTAAAAGGGCCATAAATTGAGAGGACAGCTTGTTGGTTTGGGCTTTGGTTTTGTTTTGTTTCTTCAGTGAGCGTGTTTGTCCAAGAAAAACCTTGCAGTGAGTCAGTGTTGTGATGGTAGCTGTTTTTTAAGAAATATTTTCCAGCTTTTCTCTGAGCAGTGAAACTAGCAGCTAGGTTAACAATTAGGCATTTTAACATCCATTCAAGTCTTTTTGGTTTTCTGCATTTGCATACAGAAGACTTCTAATCAGAAGGACACCTTAGAGGTGGGTTCGCTGTCAACTACGCAGTCTTTCCTTCCGCTGTTCAACTCTGCTGTATTGCTGCGGCATCAGTCACTGGGTCTTGAAGTCTTTGGGGAGCACTGATGAACCTTACCAGAGAAGGATGGCAGCTGCCAAAGCACAGGAGCTAGTTCTGCTCCCACAGATGTCAATGGGTAACATTTCCATTGACTTAAGCAGAAATGAAGGCATGCTTAGCACAACAGAATATCCTCTTCCAAACAGAAAAAAACAGATGCATGAACTTGGTCCCTTTCTCAAATGACTGTACACAACACAGTGATAGATTGGGTTGAAAAATTACATGTGGAGGATGTGACAACACAATGCTGAACCTATGCTGATGTCATTCTTTAACCACCATCTCTTCAAGATCTCTAGAACAGGTCAGTTCCAACTAGTTTTATTTCCTTTGCTTTAAGTTCCCTTTACTTTACATGGGCTAACCCTGTTCAGTGAGATATTTTTCTCACGCATGAGTGTTTACGTATGCACCTGCATCTTAGACTTTTTCAGGTACATTCGCTGTTCTACATAATGTTAGTGGAGCACAGCTAGCACATTAAACTGCCTCTGTGATACTATGCTCCACTGTGCATGTTCTCTGGCTCTACAGCTTAGTATGCATGTTTTATTAATATTCAGAATTAGATCTGTAAACATCTTAACAAAGGGGAGGGGGGATGTGATCCAGTATCTCTTTGTTCAGGTTTTCATTAGAAAAAAATTCTATGACTTTTCTTTCTCCCAAAATGTAGATCCATAGCCTCTGTGAAAAAATACTGTCTTTCCCTGTTCTGCACAGCTCATTAGCACTTCCCTCCATACACTTATTTCTGGTGCCATTTATTTCTTCTGATATCATATTATGCAAATGTAATACACAGCCTCGCTGTATAAATAAGAAGCCTTCCTTAGCACTTTTTTTTTTTTTTTTTTTAAGCTCTACAAAGTGCATTTCACAAGCACAGTTGCTCTAAAACAATTGCACGAATTGGATAACGGATTAAAAATATGTGTGAGAAGAAAATCCCCAAACAGTTAATCTTAAAGGTCACAGACTAAAGTAGTTTAACTTCATAAAACGGGACCCTGTGTCCTGAAGACTGGCCAGGAGAACCTTGGAACATCTTATGTGAGGAGAGGTGAAAATCTCTGCATGTCTAACAGTGGATTTATGGCCAGACAAGCTCTAAGGAAGTCTGGGGTTGTTTTTTGTAATCCTAAACACAGCTGTTTTGGTAATTGGAAAGACCTTTTAATAAAACCGAATGGTGGGTTCTTTTCAAGTAGCCCAATTCAACAACTACATCCTTGCTTGAAAGCTGAAGCAACAATGCTGTTTTTCCCAGTAGTGTACATATTTGGAAACAATTGTTCAGTTTTATACATTTACCAGGATGTGTCAAGATTAGAGCTGTATTTTTCTGCTCGTTTCTAGCCTGGAAAAAATATATTTAAATGTCAGTCTCAGCTGATGCAAAACATTTTGCTTGACCTGAGACAAAGAACTTTATTTTGTAAGAGGGTTATTTACCTTTTTTTCATCCCAAAAACCAAATGGGTCTGTCAGTTTGAAAATGCAATGTCATTTTGGAACAAAAAGTCAAAATATTTCACCTAGAAAATGTCAATGAATAACATTTATACTTCTCTGATTTTACTCTTTTGGCCCAACTATTTTACAACATGATCTTATTTCTGAATAACTTGATTTCCTCTGAAACCGCATATCTGTGAATTTTATGTACCCTGAAAACATTTTCAACCTCCCCTAGTTAACATGCAGGTACTGCTAAGATTTGCATTAACTTCAGTATCACTCTACAAAGGCCCATCTTTCAATTGTAAGGTCTCACCCAGGTGCCCCCAGGGGCATGGCTGAGGGCAGTCGTTAGCATAGCTTGTCTGCAGCCGGGCAGGATCAGGCCCAGGTTAGGATCTCTTGCTTTCAGAATGCATGTGCTAGCTTGCTCTGTGACTCTGAACCTGTTATCTCCAGCCAAAGTTTTGTTTCCACTCATATCTACACATATTTAGGGCCTTATCCTGGAAATTCTTGCTCATACCAGTAAATTTTCATTGCCGGGAGATTCCCTCTGGAAGGCAAGGCAACCGTTTCCAGTATGCCCAGAAGTAGGTGGGAACAGGATCAGGCCTACAATCAACACACAAACGCTTGTGCAGTCAAACATTGTATTTGTACATGTTAATCTTTTACAGTGTTGAGGAAGTTGTGCTAGAAAAGCTCGTTTTCCCTGAAGATTGTCAGCCTTAATAAGAACTAAGAAACTAGAACAAAGTCATCATGAATTCTAATGTATTTGAACATATGGCCCTAGGACCTGTTATTACCATATCAGTCAGATAAAGGAGTGGGAGAGTGGTTGCAACAGCACAGAAGGAAAAATGTTAACACAGCAAAAGGACTCTTAATTTTAAAGAAATAGTCTGTGAATTTAGTTTCCAACTTTAAGAAAGTCTTGTGGATATTGTAAAGTTCTTAAAATTCTTGTTTAAATAGTATTTTTGTCATTATGGTTGAAGCATTCCTTTTCTGGCTAAATTTGAGGCTTTTCTTTAAATCTACCTTTAGAGTGAATGAGGGTGTTTGAAATACTGCATTTGCTGGTTGTTCGTGGTAGGCTAGGAGGGTAAGTAAAAAAAAGCAGAGAGAGTGAATTCAGGTCAGAGTCCATTTCCAAGGCACATCTAAAAACCTAATCAGTTCATTTAGTCTCCATCCTCAAATGTATATCAGCATAGGCAAAGGTAGAGTTGCCAGGTCTCCAAATCACAGTCAGCTGATTCTGCCAGTTGCACGTGTCTGTGTGAGAGAGTGGGAAATGTAGGAAACCATTTAATGAGATGTACCTGGAGCAAGAACTGGACCTGGTGTTGCTACAAGCTTAATGCAGGGTTTAATAAGGTACCCGTATCTTAAGATCATCTAGAATTCCAGACCACCTGAGACATGTACAGTGTGACTTTTTGCTGTTAGTTCATTATAAGTATTATGGTATTTACCGAATTTTTTGAGGAAGCAAAAAAAGGCTTTCTAAATGCATTTGATAATTTTATACAATTTGCCGTAAGCATGGATGCCTGGCAGCAGGTTAGTGAGTCAGGATAAGAGGTCTGGTAGAGTTTCATGAATGCAGATGGTGCAGAGCCAGGATGGATGGTAGTGTCTTATGATGAACTACTACCACCATGTTCCAAAGCATATTGCACCATCTGGATTGTGATCATTTGAAAATTTCTTGGTTTATATGTCATTAAAACATTTCTAAAGCTTTACTCGAGTTTTATACCAATCTTTCTGCTAATTTTACAGCTGAGCAAATATAGAAACATTTGGATAATTGCTTTTAATACTTACATTAGCTTCCATCAGCTTTTTTTAAAAAAGGATTTTTCTTTGACAGTGTTCCAGTGTCTTCTGTCTTTCCTTCCACAGATACCCACAGATCCACAATGAGTTTGCTCAAGATAAGTAGGATTTGTCCAGTATCATTTAAGTACCATGTTTGTCTTTCAAATAAACCTGAAATGACATCTAAATGCAGCTTAAGAGCTGCACAGGCTTTGAGATGGCCTTCTACACCCAGCTGTATTTCATCCAGCTTGTTGTTTAAGTAAAATTCTGGTAGAGCAGAGCAAAGAGTGGATTATCCCCTGATTCACTGGTAAAATTGAGAAACTTGGGGTAATCATTCTGACCAATGACGGTCACTTTACATAAAGGATACAGTGGCAAAACGGATGTTTAAGGGGCCTGTACCTATTTGGGAAGGGTGCATTTACAGTATTTATATTAATAAGTTAATATTAATAAAATCTAGTGCTAAGACAATGACTGCATTGTGCAACCAAAGCAGACAGCAGGCTGTGTGGTTTTAGTTGTTACCCTGTTGTAACAGTTTTTAAGTGTTCATATTGTAGCTCCTGCAAAAGAAAGGAGAGGATGAGGCAGGAGCCTGGAAAGAGCTGTACTTGCATTAGAACTCCTTATCCCACAGCTACAGTGGGGAAAGGTGATGGTGGACTCTGGTTCTGGGTTTGCCATGCTTGCTGGGGACTGGTGTCTGGCATCACCCTGGCTTTTCCAGTGTGGCTACATCTGCCACTAGAGAACATAACTTTTGCACTGAAATATGCTGGTCCAGTCAGTCCTAGTTTGCCAATAGGATTTTCAGTCCTAGCTTTTGTCAGTGGGATTTTAGATTTATGTAGTAAGGAATGTGATTTTAGCTCGGGAAGGAAAAATAGGAGTTATTTTCTACTAAACTGAGGGTTACACTGAACAGCTAAGTACTTTCTTCTGTTAAGATTTAGTCCAACAGGATTCACAACAGGTTGAAACCTCGCTCTAGGAAAGACCTTTAGGCTACAAACCTGTTTTGTTGCTTGTGACTCAATTTTGCAGTTAAATCTTAGTGCAATGGTCATTGGTTTTGTTGGGCTTTTTTTTCCTTTTGTAGCTGCCTTTGTAACATACATTTATGCCTTCGTAATGTTTTAAGGAAAAATTTTCCATTACCCCACAAAAAAAGGCAGGCAGAAACTTCGGTGGAATGCTGAATATGAACAAGCTTAATACGAAGACTAATTGTCACCTAGTCAAAAGAAAGGGACAGAAGCCAGTGCCTCCATTAAAATTTGTTAACACCTCTTTGGACTTAAATATCCCAAAGACCTGCAAAAAATTCACCACATACAAGTGTAGGATTATTTGCCGAAATGCTTTGCCAAAAGATTTTGAATTATGAATGAAGCAACACAAGCTGTAAACTGTTCACCAACAGATCACAAACAGAATGAGAGGCTAAATTTGTGCACTATAAATTCACTATAATTTGTTTACTCAGCTTCAGTCAGTTTATAGGTTGTGCTGGAAAGCTGCCAGGTCCTGGTATGGCTGAAGCTCAGTAATTCAAGAAGAAACCTTGTTACCACTTATGATAAGAGGTTCTCAGTACTCCTCATGATGGAAAGTCAAATGAAATGAAAGTAGATCTTGATATACTCCATGCTGAATTTCAATACGACTCATGGGCAATTAGGTCAAAACATCATTTATGGTCCTTGTAGTGGCCTTCCAGTACTTAAAGTGGGCCTACAGGGAAGGTGGGGAGGGACTCTGTCAGGGAGTGTAGTGACAGGATGAGGTTTTAAACTGCAAGAGGGTGTATTTAGATTAGATGCAAGGAAGAAATTCTTCCCTGTGAGGGGGTGAGGCCCTGGCACAGGCTGCCCAGAGAAGCTGTGGCTGCCCCCTCCCTGGCAGGGTTCAAGGCCGGGTTGGACGGGGCTTTGGGCAACCTGGGCTAGTGGAAGGTGTCCCTGCCCATGGCAGGGGGGTGGGATCTTTAAAGTCCCTTCCAACCCAAACCATTCTATGATTCTATTGGTGTTGCCAATACAGCCTGTAGGACAAGTGAAAGTGGTAAGCATATGTCAAACACTGATGTCCAGGAAGGAATGATGATACCCACACAGAAGCCAAAGAAGCAAGAGTCTGATAACGAGTAATGGACAGGAATGTTTCCTAGAAGATTATTATAGGGCCACAGGACTCAAGAAAACTATGAGCACAAACTCTTGGGAAATTTCTCTTTATACCTTTGAAAAACATGCCTGATTTCTGCACATGCTGGATAACAGATTGCTGATAATACAGCAGAGGGCAGCAATGGAAAATGACCCTTTGAGATCCCACACTCTGTATTTTGCAAACAATAAACAGGCACAGGGTAAATAAAACATAAAAAGAAAGACCAAACCAGAACCAACACTAAATAGATCCTCCAGGAATAATCCTACAAAAGCAGAACATTCAGACAATGGTACAACTTAGAAAATGTCAGTGTAAATATCATCTTTTTCTCAGCCTTAAGCAAATCTTCTGCTAAAAGAGTAGGGTTTTTTTACTCCAAACATCAGGAAAAGGGGTGACACAAATCAAAATGCCTCTGGGGCACTTGGAAGCCCAAGTATCATGCTATTGAATGAAAAATACTGTGTGGAAAAGAGCATTCCTTTTCCATTGTCTAAGCAAGAGGAATGAAGAAAGCGTATTCATAGCAATGAGAAACAGAAATTTAGTATTTAACTTCCTTGCACAGTAATAATTGAAGAGGATGGTAACACAGATGACCAGCTGATGCAGCCTCTATAGTTCTGGTGGTTTTAGTGGCCACTTGCTGAGGAGCTACCCCAGTGTTGTTGCTGTGCCTTAAAAATCTATTTTTTTTAATGAGACAATGTCCCTTGGTTAATTAAAAGAAATTACATTTATTCTGACAATCTGAAAATTTAAATCTGATAAAGTTTCAAAAGCACTCCTGCATCTAAAACCCAGGTTTTTAGGGTTAAACTATTTTCTGTGAGTCACCTAAGAGTAATCTCCTGCTACAATCAGAGCTCTGGATAATGGCTACATTTCAGACATACATTATGTGCACTTTAAGCAGATAAGTATTAGAAAACGAAGTTGAAATAGCCTTCCTGTGAACTGTGCTAATACAGAATGGGAAGGATGGTCTAACTGTGAAACTTGAACAAAGAGGGAAAAGAGATCATTGGAAAAACTTAATTCTGAAATGGTAAGTGTGTGTGAGGGACACAGGAAGACAGAATTATTACTATGTCCGAGCACTTCATGCCCTGCAGAAGCAAAGAGGGTAATCTGGATCCATTTTCATTTACCAATCATCCCTTTTGAAGTGATGGAGTTTGGCAAGGATGTTTATGACTTGTTTAACAATTACTAAATGAGCCTTTTTATTAAAAAAAATATCAAGCTGACTGCGAAATGTACTCACCTTTCTCTCAGACATGACTGCTGTTTGATTGTATTAGATTAAATGATGTCTGGAGACTAGCATAGCCCTCAGAGAACTGTCATTTACAGTATTTAACATTTATTCAATGAACAAAGATTATGCTGATCAAGAAAACAGTAAGCAAAAAAAATCCTGGGTGATTATAAAGATAAGTGTACCAGTATTTGATTTGGAGAGCTCTGATCTGTCTGCTCTGACATGCAGTGGAGATTTACACTTCTTCCCCAAATGTTTTTTTGGAGATATTTACTGTACCTACAGCAGGCTTTGCTGAAACTGCATTCTGAAGGATACATGTAATGTGATTTGAAATCACTAAGATAACTCCAGTGCTTCATTTTGAAGATGAAACTTTATGAATTTTAAACAAATTCCAAGTAAAACGCACTCATGCGGCAAATATTGCATAAATTGTTCCCGAATTTTATCTTGATTGGATGGCAACTTGTTAGCATCACTATTTCCCAACACATTTGTTTCATGTGAATGACAGAGGCAAATGACGCTTGTTAAATACATACATTGATATTTTTTACCTTCTGTTGCTACTTGAGGTAATCTTAAAATATATGCCTCACCTTCAAATGTGACAGCTGTTTCAGTTTGTTTCTTTTTAAGAGCTTCAACCCATATTAAATTAGTCAGTCTTTGGTGTTGTACAGAAGCTGTCTGTATTTCAGGCTGCTAAAACAAAGGGTATTTTGTATTTAGCATATTAAGTCAGCATATTAAAAAATCAAGCACAGTATCATCTTTACAACATAAAACGTGTGAATCATTTATACGTCTTCTGCTGTCAAATGATGTTTGACAATCATCATATGATAATGAAATGTATAATTAATAATAAAAATGCCAACATCTGTTAGCTTGCTATTACAGACTGATTCTAAGGGTACTACTTGGAATATGTCATCATTAACTTAATATTAAAATCCTTTAAATACAATTTGTTTTCATTAGTTGCTAATTTAAGTAGGTACAAGGCATCCAGAGGAGGTTCTATTTTTTCCCTTTGTCAATAACTGAATTTCACAAATGTCTTAAAAGTGTTAAATCCCCGTAAATGTCCTATTAGCAGATTAATCCAGTTAGATGAACGGGTTGTGTTCAACGGTGATTGACTTTGGCTTAGGTTTGCCTTTTCGGGGGAGACCCCGTCTCTGCAGGGGGGATGCTGGTTTGCCCGATAACCTCTTCAGTTGTTCTTTCTGCTGGTTTGCTGCCAAAGTAAAACACGTTCAGGTGCTCGTGCAGTTCATCACTGCAATATGCAGAGCCCTGAGCTAATTTTATGCAGTTATACCATGCATGTTTATAGCCCTGAGACACTCTCCTGCTCATTGAGGAGAAAAGGTTCTGAGGTCAGGCTCCCCTGGAGGCCTGATCAGCAACAGATGCCTTCGGTGAATGAAAAAAATTTCCCCGAGAATTTATACATACATACATACATATAACTATATATGTCTACATACACTTACATATGTACGTATGTGTGTATATTTAGTACATTAACATTTGCCAAGGGAAATATTGGGCATTTGGAAAACTGTATGGTGAACAAACACAGGCTGTTTGTTGTAGAGAAGAATTTCCCATTTCTTCTATCATGCCATCTGCAGGGAAGGTCTTACTTATGGGGCAAACTCTGAGGGACTGCAGAAAAGCAACCTATAAAAGAAGTCTGCCCATCTTTTAACATGCAAATTAAAGTCATCCTCCAGTAGTCTGAAAACACCCTAGGGATTCACAGAGGCCGTCTGAAAGCTGCTAAGCTTCCCCATAATGGGGAGGAAAACATCTGGCCATGGATGAAGATCTCCCAGAAACATCTCATTCTTCTGCCCACAGCTGAATTCGGAGGCATTTTGTCATTTTTGTGCTTGGAGTCAGTTGGTGGTGTGTGTCCCTATAGTCTTACTCTGAAAAGTTATTAAGTCTATTGAAAACAGTAGAACCAGCAGCTCAGTATATAGATGCACTTCTTTTTGCTTTATGTTATCTAAATATTTGTGATAAATGATAATTGTTTTTAAATAATCCCTACATTTATGCAGCAGTGGATGTTGCAAATTTTCATAGGAACAATGCATACAGCAGGGACTGATTACATTCTTCTTGTCATGCAATTAAAGCCATCCACAAAAAGTGCCCAGTTCTCCATTTTCTGCCCGGAAAGGGCTTGACCTGAAATAAGTGAGAAGCCACATTTTTTTCACATCCTTTTTCTCATCATTAAATTCTCCATCTACCATTCTAAGCAGCTCTGCTTTAGTGAATGCAATAGAGAGCAGCTATTGCTGGTTTTGTGGAGTTACAATATAGAGTTCACAAGTTAGAATTAACGGATTGTGAAAATACACTAATTAGGAAGATGAAGAAAAAAAGGAAAACCAGCATTTATGCTGACCACAGAGATAAGGCAGCTTTCTTTAGTGCACAGTGATGTTAAGGAAATTAAAATCATACAGTGACATTTTGTATGTAATTTAACAAGAGCAATGCCATATTTCGATATATCTGTTCAATCTCCTATAGTATAATAGTTCAATCTCCTATAGTATCTTCTTTTCTTTAGTCTTCTTCCATCTGCAGCAGGAAGAGGCTGGTACCATCTAATATGAAACTTTTCAAGCTAAACTGGTTCACTTTGATTGGCATAAATTTGGGGTGTTCCCACATGCAGCCGAGCTGGCCAACCTGAGGTAGCAGTAACCTCCAGGAGAGGGAAAATAATGACCAGTGGTATGGGCTGAGGGCACTCATCTCTTCAGCCATATGTCTGTATGTCTCTTCAGACCTATATGTCTATAAAATTCCTTCAACATTGCCTATGGCTGAAGTTAGGTGAGATGAATCACATCATTTGTCTTTATCATTCATGTGAAGAGTGACTAATTTCTCCTAACATCACTGGGAGCTGCACGTACACAGCCAAGAGAAGTTTAAGACCCATATAATTTGTAATAGCTTTTGTGAACATTAAAACAAAAAAAAAAACCCAACACTAAAACAAAATAAATGGATGCAACAAGCAGGTTGCTCCTAGGCTTTGTTTTCACAAGAACAGCTTCTTTGTTGTATGATTTGTACATAGCAGTATGATGGAATAATATTTTCAGGCAGGCTGTTGCTGTGTTATTAGCAGAAGGCCAGAGGTTTGGGGTTGCTTCCACTCCAGAAATTTTTAATACTAGATCGTAATTCAGTCCTGGAAATAAAGACTGTGTGATTCAGTGATTATTGAAGCTATTTACCTTAATGAACTTTGGAGTGGATTTTTTTATGTGAAAATATGGAGAAGGGGGTGTGGGGGGGTGGGAGTGGTGTTTACATTTAGTTTGCTTTTTTTCCATCTTGATTTTTAAAAAATCACAATTCTGGGCACACATTCTCTACTGCCTCCAGCGGTTTGTTACAGCCTGCTTGCAAGAAGTTACTGTTCGCTCCAGGCTGCCAGTTGAACTGCTGTGTCAATGCCTCCCTCCTTCCTTTCAGCCAAAGCAAATCCTCACTATGGAAAATGTGCAGACTTGAAGGGTTAGAGGTGGGAGGTGACTGGTGAAGAAGCTCAGCTGGCTCATCAGAGTAAGCCCTTACCTGCTGAACTAGAAATGGAAACATGTCCCCATCTAAGCAAACAGACCAGAGAGATGCTGAGGATATGTGAATCTCCCTGTGCCAAACCCAGCTAGTCCCTTTTCCTTCCGTCTCTTCCCTTCCATCACTTGAAGTGGGAGCAGCTTGGTAGGCAGCAGTTGATGTTGGGATTGCTACTGTTCCAGTATATATGTGCTTTTTAAAAAAGTTTAGAAATGAAGACTAAAATTTGCACAATCTCTGGTATTGCTAAATATACTTTTGGCATGTTTGATATATTACCCCTTTGAAAAGTTTAGCCAGTAAAGTATGCTTATTTCTAATGGAGGTGAGTACCCTTTAGCTGACCACATTCTTTACGCAGAGGAGAGCAGTAGTATTTACTGAATTTGAAAAACTGGATAAATACAGTATTCTACAGGCAGATAGTGCTGGAACTCCACCCTGATACCACTGAAGTCAAAACCAAAATTTACTGATTTTAATGGGAACAGGTTCTGGCCCTGGAGAAATAGAAATAAGGACAAAGCCAAATCCTTTAGGTATTCTTCAAAGAATAAGTATTAGAAAACATAACACTTACTGTAAAAGAAAAAAAAAAAAAAAAGTAATAATATTCCTGCCAACTATATTATACTCTATAGCAAGTGGAATACACTAATGCAAATACAATATTTCCATTGGCCCACGGATCCACTTTATCTCATACATACATATGCCTAATAATCTGTGTTTTCTTAGCATGACAGAAACTCTGTATGGTCTGGCTTCTTTCTTGCAGAAGAGAATCTATCCATTGCACTTCTGTCACTATCATTATTACTTGTGTATCAGGTTCCCGTCATGAAAAATGCAAGCAAAAAGACTTTTTATTTCTACGTTCTATATACAGAACTCTGCATCCTCTACCCTTTCCCTAATCCAGTTAAGATTGTTCTATTACAGCCTACTGTTTAATCAGTGATTGAAATGTAAGTAAATCACATTTTCCCTTCGTGCTGTTAACAGTTACGGCGCATCTTTGCAGACGGATTTAGTACTTTAGAAAACAAGGAATAGTTTCTGTGCAGAAAGCAAAGCATTGCACTTTGAGGATGTATCATTAGCAGTTTGAGGATACGTTTCAAAGCACCCATGAGGTCTAAAGGAGAAAGCTCATCACATGAGGGACTGTAACCAGTATATCAGGTTTCATTTGTGGGTGTTTTGCAAACCACCTCAAATCTCCACATTCCAGTGTCCTGACAGTTCCAGAGTATTCTTTTCTACCACCTCATACTGTTCTAAGATTTCTTATCTCTATATATTCTCATATAACAAAAAAACTTCAGCATGCAGATGGAATCAGCCAAAAGCAGGCATTTACTAAGAATTCTCCCGTCTGTCAAAAGTTTTGCTAGGAGACAGACATCCTCATAGAGGCCTTCCATACCTGAAGGGGGCCTACGAGAAAGCTGGAGAGGGACTTTTTACAAGGGCGTGTAGTGATAGGACAAGGGGTAATGACTTTAAACTGAGTTTTTTAAAGAGGGCAGATTCAAGTTAGATCTAAGGAAGCAATTCTTCCCAGTGAGGGTGGTGAGACACTGGCCCAGGTTGCCCAGAGAAGCTGTGGCTGCCCCCTCCCTGGCAGGGTTCAAGGCCAGGTTGGACGGGGCTTTGGGCAACCTGGGCTAGTGGAAGGTGTCCCTGCCCATGGCAGGGGGGTGGAACTGGATGATCTTTAATGTCCCTTCCAACCCAAACCAGTCTGTGATTCAGGTGAGTGAAGTGGACAGCCATGCCATTAAGAAATCTGCATTGCCTATTTAATATCACATTTCATCAGTGTTTGTAAAATACAGACCATTCAGTTGTAGCTGTATAGCTCTTCCCTGAGCACACAGCAATTCCCAACCAATGCTGTAGAATAAAACATACTAATGGACTAGCAACTAAAATTAGTAATTTTGAGAATAACTTCACCCTGCAGATCCTTCCTGTAAGATTTTCAGATCTGGCTTCCCTGGAGGAAGGTTCCCAGGTTTGCAGCGTGATTGTGGTTCTCCTGCTAGAAACTATGCAATATTAAAAGGGACCCCTAAATGACCCACTCCCACTCTTGGAATGTCCCATCACCCTATCCCCTTCTCTCCCTCCCAAAGTAGATGTAGCTCATATATTTCTAATGCTGAATGTATTCAAATTGAAGACACCAGTTTTCTAGGGCTTTTAGGAATTATTTCTGCTCTGAAAGGAGTCAGATCACATGTTTAAATGCCAAAGGTTCAGCTATTTTGAGAGATGACCCCAAATCCTACAGAGAGGTGGATGTGAACACAATCAGGCAAAGAGCAGGTATATCAGCGAGATATGCTAGTGCCAGGCAAAGTTTGTGTCTGGCCTCAGCAATGTGTGTTACCCCTCCGTATCTGGACTCAGGGAATGAATCTTAACTCGTGGTAATTGGAAGACACCTCTCCCCGATCACATTTTGAAAACCACAGTCCAGTAATAGCTGCATGGGTAGATGAGAGGTTGAACGTGCATTAAAATAAGATTTCCTGGGTGTTTTGATGTTTCATAACAAAAGCAGCAAGTGTAGCAAACCACATCAAACCTGTACAGCTGAACAGCAGCAAGTCATCTGTGCACTGAAGTCCCTAAATATTAGTGAGGTGAATTATTTCCTCCTGGGCTTTAAAGACCACCACAAGCTGGAGGAAACTGGTCCATCTTCATAAACAGGATACATACTAAGAATATTTTCTGTACATCTGAGTTGGCATGGCAGCATGGAACTGAAAGCATAGGCAGGAATAAGGAGTAAGAGTGCCAGTACTCCTCATTGTGGATTTATTTATTGCTTTGCTAGGCCAATGCACACCCTTTGCATGAAAGTGGTATTAACTGAGGGAAGTATTCATCATCTCCTTTGTTTGACAGAAGATATGAATGTAGTTGATAGACTGTTTAAAGAAAATTATTTTTGAGGATTAAGTAAAAAAGCATCTTGGTTTGGTTTTCATCAAGGCTGCAGTTACAGCCACAAATAGCTAAGTAGAATACCATTTAATTGGGCTGTAAGTGACAGGGCATTATAATCCCCTAGCTCCAAACCTGCGTCTTGGGCTACCTGCTTCTGATGCAGTCACACCCATCTAGCTTATGATGGCTATTCAAAGATCAGATAAAGCAGTTAGCATTACTGTATTTTTGGAGTCTAAACTTTGTGATTACAGTTTTCCTGAGAGAGTAATATTTCCTATGTAAAGTATACTTTACAATGTATTGGAATTTAACTACAAAGATATACACCTTCATAAGTACAGGCTATTAAAACAATTTACTAGTATGTCAACAAGTACTGATATGTACATAAAAACAGAATAATTTGGTTTGTTTTAATGCACTGAGCCAATCCAGCAGTGTGCCGTCAAGTGCTATTGAGAATCACTTTGCACTAACAGGATGACATGACTGGAATCACATTCACTGCACATCTTAGTTCTATTGAATGATCCAGAGTTGAAATGAATGAGTGACACTTTGTGAATAAAGAAATAAAGTGATTGTGCCATTCTCACTGCACCGAGGGTGAAAATTTACTTTCATTATATTGAGTATTAAGATTCACTATATTAGAGTTCATTAAAGTAGGTAGGAGAATGGGACTTAGTGAATAATTAACAACAAGTCATTTATCAGGGAAATTCAGTTTTTCCTTCTGCTTGTAGAAAATCCATAAGTAGATCACATCTGCTTCAGAAGTGTTTGCTATTCAAACCTATTTTAGAAATAGAATTATTTGTTTTTCCAATTCTTAGCACTTTGGATTGATTATAATTTGTCTTTGAGGCTATAAGGTACTTGTTAGTCATGTGGCATTGATTAACCATAGTTTGTCATATAGGTACATGATTATCTGTCTCCCTCCTAGTTGGATATGTTTGCCTACTTTTCCAGAACAAATATGAGCATGTACACATGCAAACGTAAATTTTTTTCTTCACCGAAATATGTTCATTGACATTTGGAAGGCCGTTTACCATGAATATTGGTGCCCAGAAAAATGAGGTTTCTTGAATTTCGATGAAATGTAAGCAAAAAAATCTGGTGTACAAGTAATTCTTTCAAAGTCATTTGAAATAATGACAATATTTGCAGAGTATTTTTGCATTATTTCGCTTATTTTAATAGGTTGTATTGATGAATATTCAAGTTTGAAAGAACTTAGATAGACAAAGAAGCCAAATAGTCAAAACCAGTAAGTCTGACATGCAAGATATGCAACAGATAGCGAACATCTGCATCACAGTTTGCAGTGCTTTGCCACAAAAGGCATATTCTGAATACAGAGACCATGACAATATTTTTCACAACACTTTTTTGTGTTTATGTCTCCACTGAAGTCATTTTGCTGTTAAGTAGTGAGATCAGTAAGTTAACCCAATACAATTGACCATTGTCCTCTGTAACAGCCCAGTGCTGTGTTCTGCAGGCTTCCTCCTTCAAATGATAGGATCCCTCATGCCACATATTTAGCTTTCCTCTAGTAGTAAGTGCTGGTATCTGGTTTGAGATCAATGGATTAAAAGCTTTACAGGAGTGCTGAGAATTATTATTATCTTAGTTATCACTATTTTTCAGAAGTATTTCCCAGGAGTGCAGAAACTCTGGGCCTCTAGATTGCAGGGTCAGACAATGCTGAGTGCCTGACACTATAATAACAAGAGAATTCATTCAAATAGAAATGGTGGTTCCCTCCTACTAGTTCTGATAGCACTCAGGTAAAGGAAGGATGTCAGAGGATGCCTGTGGGAAGAGATCCATCTCTAATCAAAAGCCATCCAGAAAGTCAATAAAATTAATTTATCATTCACAGCTGATAGAGGAAAAGGTGCATTTACAGTAAAATACAGATACTGAATCCCATTAGCAAAACAGCACACACCTTACACTTAAAAACATATAAAGCTCTCTTTGAATTCCTTTTCAGAGCTCGTGTTGCCAACAATTATACCTTAACTCTTTTATGTAATAAACATGCCTGCACACCTGGCAAGTAGCGAGCTATGCTCTTAGACAGAGGTGGATTGGGTTACAAGGAGGGGGCAGTGCCGGGAAAGTGTCAGGAGGGATGTCTGAATTATTTTTTAAGAAGAAAAGCTTCAAATGGAAAGTGTAACCCAATGCTTTCTAAACGTGGAGCCATGCTTAAAGAGCAGTGCTATTTGGTTTCTCTCTACTTCAGAGAAATTTAAATCCTCAGTAAATAAATCCTACTCTTCAAGTACTGAACAAATGGAAATCGCCTGATCAAAATTTAGCGAAGCTCCTGCTGCACTTTCCAAGAGCAGGAGGAACGGGGAAAGAGCCAAACTTGCTAAAGGAGAACTAAAGCTCAGCCTCTAGCACCAGAGATTACAAGGAGCTCAATTCTGTCCTTGGGTCAAACTCAGTCGAGCTGGGATAGCCTGGGTGTAAGCTGAGAGCAGAGCCTCACCTTCCTGGAGGAAGATCACAGCCAAAGCAAATGTGCTTTCCCGTAGCAGAAACAGCTACTTTCAGAATAAGAGTCTTTCTCACTTTGAAGCCTACACGCACGACAGGCATAGGCTTAGCAAAAACAGACAAGGGGAGAAAGCCAGGAAAACTTAAAATTATTTGAAAATTTTTAAAGCACCTAATGTATGTGGAAAAATTCTTTCATGTTCTTGTGCAGTTGTGATCTCCAGGCACAGGTGTGAGCACAAACACATTCATTCCCCCACAGTGGAGGCTGTCAGCATGGGAGAGGAAGTAAAACTGTTCATGCTGATGAAATGCTCTTCTAAAACGCTGCTGGCTGAGACATGTTCTTATAATATTTTTGCTTGAGTATGATCAGGTCTGTGGTCAGAGTCTTAGCAGGGACGTGGTAGGGCTCATGCAGAGCTGGTCAGGGTTCTTTCAACAAACAGTTTGGTTTAGGGTTTCTTTTTTTTTTTTTCCTCTGGAAATTGTCAGTCAAGCGAAAGCAATCCCAGTCCAGCAATTCAGCTGTGCTTGCTTGCTCTGAGGAGTCATTGGAGCAGAGACTCAAACCTTCATCAGTGACACTGAAGGTGAATGCTCAGACTGCTGGACTGTAGAATCCATCTCTCATTAAGTTTAATGAATATTTAATTATTCCTACAAATTGGAACAGCTCAGGGGTGACAGAGAAATCTTCCTTTTGAGTGACCAGTTCCTGATAGTTAGAACACACATGTGGTATGTAAAAGTTCAGGTTTTGAGTCCTTGTTTTGACCCATTCTGGGCAGACTTGAGACTGAGGTGGTGGAAGATCCTAACCATGAGGCTTACTGGCTAATACATTGTCAGGCCTTTTCTCTGTTCTTTTAGGGGGGGAAAAAAAAAAAAAAAAAAAAAAAGGCAGCAAAAGCAGAAGATGTAGTTCCTTCTCATACAATAGAGGATCATTTGGAATCTCCCAAATATCTGATAGATATAAAATCTTTCACACTCCCCTTGTTCTGGGCAGGAGCACAAGCAAGTGCTTCAGGTGCAGGGTAGCTAGGACAAATGCAAGGTCCCATCTTGCAAAAACCACACTTCTATGACTGGGATAAACTCAGCCTTGTGTTGAAGGCTCAGGAAATTACTTCTATACTATTTGCTTCATCTTTAAAGTCAAATAGGGGTTTAACTTTTTCACAGAAAGATCTTTTCCCCCTATCCCATGCCCCATTTTACCTTCAATAGCAATTCTCTTAATGATTTTATCTTCCATCACTGTTTAAGATTAAAGTAGTTGGGAATTAAAATCGAGAAAAGAGATGCAGAGGTATGTAACAGTGCTACAAGGCACACACAAACTAAACTTACTCTGCATAATCTTGGCCCTTAAAGACTATCAAAAGAGGGCCAAAAGAAGTCCCACAAGAGTAAGGGGCCTTTAGTGTATTCTTCATGTTTCTCCCACAGATAATTTGGAGGAAATATAATGTACTTTTGTATGCCCCCAAAGTAAAATTACAACCAGCTGATGGAACTATCTCAGCAGCAACGAGAGTCAACTCAGAAAGGCAGGGTTTGTTGCCAAATAACACAGATTGTTTATAATGAATATAAACAATTACACTGCTGACCAGATTCCCAGTACACTTCCATCCACAGAATATGCAAAATACTGCTCTGGCACTGGTCTCCCAAATATTTGCCACATATTGAGCATTTTCAGTGAATGAAATTCAGTGGAAATGCAACAGAGGGAAATCCACATCACACTGCTCCCATTCCCCAGCAGTTTTTGTTCCACGTACTTAATTTTGACTTTCATATTATAATCCTACCTAAGCAAAATGCTTCTTGGTCCACCATAGATTTTCCCTAATTCTTTGATCTCACATAGGTTTTCCTTGTCTTCTCGTGTAACAGTATAACATGGAGCACAGACAAGAACACAAGGAGAGATATTGTGGGAGCAGATACCATCACACTGCAGCTTCCTTGGCCATACTGATAAGTTTTGCCATTTTCCTTCTTACCTCTTTCTCTGTCACATCTCGGTGCAGATCTTGACAATATGATCTCTTGGAGCTGAGACCATATGTAAATTGGTGATAGTACAAAAAAAAAAAAAAAGACTTTCCACTGTAACATCCACCCAAGTGCACTGAGCCTAGACACCACCAAGCATTTATCTGAAAGCATAAGCTTAAGAGGTTTCTAGTGCACTGTAAAATTTAAACCCTCCTACAGGACAGTATTGAGGGAACAAAAGTATCCACAACAAACAAGAGAAGAATCTGGCAAAAGAAAACTCCTTTCAAAGGTCTAGTGATAGAAATATATTATGTATGATGTTAACACAGGTAATTTGCAAGAAAGATCCATAAATCATCATTTCAATGGGTCATGAACTTCAAACTGTGCATTCAGCTCGGCAATTTCATTAGAGCAGAATAACCTTATTTCCATAGAAAGAGCAGTCACGGTGCTAATTCTGAAGTAACAAATTGTTCTTTTGTTTCAAAACTTATTAGTGCTATCACTGACAGATATGGGGAAAAACAATCGAGGAAAGCTGGCCTTTCCAATGTTGTCCACAGAGGGGAATATGAAGAATGATGAAAACGATGGCCCACTCACTACAATTTTCTGTTGGCTTCGAAGGAATGTGTTTTGCTAGCAGAAGATAAGTTGCGTTGGTTATTATTGGAGTCAAAAGCAAACTCTATATATACCAGTTTGGAGCACGAGTTCTATCAGCTCCTTACAGATTTGAGTACTGTAGCTCCTGAATCACACCGAGATGCAGACAGCTATCAGTCAGTACTAATCCACACAATGTCAACTTGCAAAATAATATTTCTTACCCATAAATACCTCTGACAAAGTGTTATAAATAATAAACAAGTTGATGTTTCCCAGTTGCTCCCTATATAAAATAATCATTGAATCACACGGACTAGCGGAGGTTGGAAGACACCTCTGGACATTGTCTAGTCCAGCCCCACCTCTGAGAGCTGGATCAGCTAGAACAGGCTGCCAAAGGACTGTGTCCAACCGGGTTTTGAGCATCTCCAAGGATGGAGACTCCACAACCTCTCTGGGAAACCTGTTCCAGTGTTTGACCATACTCACAGTAAAAAAAGGTTTTTCCTTATGTTTAAATGGAATTTCTTGTATTTCTGTTTGTGCCCTCTTTTCCTTGGGCACTGCTGAGAAGAGTCTGGCTCTGTTTTCTTTACATTCCCCTCATCAGGTAATTTATACACACTGGTAAGATCCCCCTGTTCTCCAGACTGAACAAACCCAGCTCTCTCCTTGTCTGGCAGATGCTCTGAGACATTAATCATTTTCTCGCTCCTTCACTGGACTCAGTCCAGTATATCTATGTCTTCTTTGTACTGGAGATCCCAGCACCGGATACAGCACTCCAGATGTGGTCTCATCAGTAAAATACATCTGTTAACTACCATGTTCTTATACTGTATATACATATAGTCACATATCTTCCTTTTTTTTTTTCCTTAGAAAGCTGCTCTTATCTCCAGACTGTTTTTCTCGTAAGAAACAAGAATTACTGTAGCACAACTACACGAAATATAGCTTTTCTCTGTGGTTTCCTCAAACCTCTCCCACCAACTTTATCATGAGTGTTAGGAAGATACCTGATGGGCGAGCTGTGGATTAAAGCTGCATTCATCTTTCTAGGAAGCTGTGTTTCTGATGCTGCCCCACCACCTTACCGCTACCCCTCTCCTTGACCATTTCCACCTGCCATCCCATTGGGGTCCAGTGGCCAGAAACAGGCCCTGATGTTCTGACCCTCATCGCAGCTAAGCTGACTCTTAATACTGAAGAGGTTTCCCAGTTTTCTATTTTTATTGAGTGCAGACCCAGTTGTGCGCTTACCAAAGCTGATGACAGTGACATTGACTTTATCAAAAACAGGACTGGGCCTGTGATACTGTGATTAAAGTTTCAGGTGAAGATACAAACTCTCTTGAAAATAACGAACTGTCATACAATATTGAGTGCCAACCCATCAGTCAAGTTATTTTCTTGTGTGCCCTGTAAAACACTGTATGACCTTGTGTATAGCAAATATGAAAACTAACGATAAAGTATGATACATTTGAGTCTGGCCTTGAAAATCTGCCGCTACTGCAGCTGTGGGCGCCTTACACTAACTACATCCTGTTTATAAACAGCCAGCACAAAAACGTCATTTTTCTGATTTGAAGGCATTTGCTGTAGCCAAATATGTATTTCACGATAACAAAAGTGTCTTAGCCAGTTAGAATTCATTTCTCTTCCCCTGCAAATAAACAGTAATCAGCTCACCCATTGGTGGCAGTTGCTCGGTTTGTATATGCAGCTCCATCTCCCTCCTGCTACGAATATGCAGATCTCTCTGCTCTCATTAGTTTCTGAAGTGCCTCTGGTCACCCTGCTTGCTGTAGCTGGCATCTCTGAGCTGTTTGGGGGACGCTACCACATCTTATCACCCTCTGATGAAGACAAAGATAACTTTAAAATTTATAAAGGGAAAAAAAAAAACAAAAAAAAACCATACCATGCCACAAATTAAATAAATTTTATTTTAATTTTGTGTCTTAGCAATGGATTTTCAATGCTAAGAATGGTAAGAAAACACTTCTTGCAGATGGGTGGCTCTTATCTGTAAGGACTAGATCAGGCAGTAATTCTGTCCCATGCCAGTAAGCCTGGTGGAGTGCATTTGCAGGGCTGGGTCTGAGTAAGGCACATTCTCAGAAACTTAAGTTTGTTCAATGTATATGCACAGACTTTTGCTCTCAACAGAACAATCTGCCTTCACACCACCAACTGGTGCTGTCTTCTCTGTTTTTCTGGTTTATTTTTTAATAAAAGATAGTTTAGCAGACTGCACTAAGTTCCAAAATACATATTTGTGTTATTAAGAAAACCTGAATCAACAACTCTTGTAGACTTATATGCAGGCTGCATGAGCAGGTTTGTGAAGGCTGTGTACATGCTGATCTTGCAGAGATTTACATCTGAGTGGAACCTCTCTCACATTCATTCATTCATTCATTCATTCATTCATTCACTCATCCTTTCTCTCTCTCTCTCTCCCCGCCCCCCTCCCCAAGCAGTCCCAGAGAAGTGGTTGTGAAGCCACAATACCAGTTAACAAACCATTACTGTGATTTAAGTCATCGCTGCTTTACCTTCTCCATTTACCAGTCCAGTGTCAGAAATTTCCCCACATTTAATCAGCAGAATGGTCTCCAGGACTTCTCCCTGTTTGTCCTCTAGGCTGTCATGGATTTAAAACTACATTAGGTTTCCATAGTTTGAGCAGGTGGTTAAGCCGGGCTGCCTCATTTTGCCCAGAGAGCACTGGGAAGAGGCCCGTGGTCTGTTCTGCCGGCAGAGTTACGGGGCAGTAATGGTTGGCAGAGGGGTGGTAAAAAGCAGCTGGGCCTGGTAATGAGCATCAGCACACAGGAGAGGATGCGTGTGCTCAGCCTGAGCACCTGGTCCTGCACCAGCACTGGTGCTGGCAGGCTCCTCTGCCCAAGCAGAACCCCAGTGGCCCTGGAACTGGTTTGGAAGTCCTTCGGCATATCTCATCACAGGACTGGAAACTCTGGTCTCAAATCAGGAAAACCATTCAGATCATTAATAATTCCAGTATACATCGGTGGGCCTTAAATGCGTGTTCAAGGGTTAGCCATGTGCAGATGGAAGGAAACATGTCCAGGGAATTTAAGTAAGCCACAGGACTTTGCACTGAAGCAGCTACCGACCGCTCACACGGCCTGCTCCATCCACTCCTTGGCGGGGCACAGCGTCTGACAAGCAGGTGGTAACAAACAGCTTGAGGAAATTGCTGCATCTGCTTTGTTAAGTGAGCATGTGCCTGAGCCCTGAATCCATCTTTCAATCAAGCTTTTAATAGGAAAATGTAATCCTGAAAATTATATTTCTGAATGGGACCCAGTAAGGAATAGATGGAAACACAGGCATGGTTTAGAGCAAAATCAAAACAAAAAGTCAGTCAAAGTGCTGTAAAAAAGTCACACTGTGCTGAAAGCAATCATAATTGCAACATTCAATTATGAAACTGTAAATTGAAGTTTGAAACTGGCCAATCTCCTGTATAGTTTCACTTGCAAGGCTGAGTCAAGCTTGAATAAAGAAACTCGGCCATAAACCAAAGAAAAATCATGGGGAGAAATGGTTCCAGTGTTTACATTGCCATCCCTTTCACTGGGCTATGATGAGAGAGAGGAGAAAAAAACAAATTGTAAAATACAATCTCATCTTGCTATTCCCCTTTCAGGATTGATAAATAATAAAAGCAATTAGCCAGAAATGTTTCTGAAACTTGTCAAATACATTATTTGACAAATATATTCATAAATCATGTATCTAGTCATAAACTGTGTGAGCTCTGAAAACTACCTCATCATTTTAAAACAACTTGGAAATCTCATTTCATCCATTGATGAATCACCTGCCCGCATTAGCAATAAACTGGCACAAGCAAGACAGAGACATTTTTATGCTTCATATCATATGAAGTGCATCTCAGGACACTCAGACTTTGCGGAATTTGAGCAAAGGCAAAAAAAGGCACATGTGTGTATGTGTTCTGAGACAGTGGATGCACACACATAGGTTTGGGGCAATTCTCTACATCTGTGTGAGCTCCTGTCCTGGTCTCTCTCCAAGGATTCTCCTCTGTGGATGCCCATAGGCACAGGGAAAGCTGAATCTCTCCTCTTGAGTGATCCCCAGCCAATCTACAACTTCTGAATTGGGAGAAGAGCCACTTAGTTCTTCAGGCAACCAGAAAAAGACATTATTATCACAGAATCACAGAATCATTCAGGTTGGAAAAGACCCTCAGGATCATCGAGTCCAACCCTCAGCCCAACTCTACAAAGTTCTCCCCTACCCCACATCCCCCCACAGCTCATCCAAACGGCCCTTAAACCCCCCCAGGGATGGGGACTCCCCCCTCCCTGGGCAGCCTGTTCCACTCTTGGACCACTCTTTCTGGGAAACATTTGTTCCTCATGTCCAGTCTGACCCTCCCCTGTTGCAGTTCAAAGCCGTTCCCTCTTGTTCTGTCACGAAGCCCGTGAGAAGAGCCCAGCACCAACCTCTCTACAGTGTCCTTTCAGGGAGCTGTACAAAGTGATGAGGTCTCCCCTCAGCCTTCTCTTCCTCAAAATAAACACTCCCAACTCCTTCAATCTCTCCTCACAGGATTCGTTCTCCGGGCCCTTCACCAGCTGCATTGCCCTCCTCTGCCCTTGCTCCAGCACCTCGAGATCTCTCTTGTACTGAGGTGCCCAAACACAATACTGCAGGTGTGCCCTCACCAGTGCAGAGTACAGGTGGACTATTGCCTCCCTGCTTCTGCTGGTCACACTCTTTCTAATACAAGCCGGGATGCCGCTGGCTTTCTTGGCCACCTGGGCACACTGCTGGCCCATGTTCAGCTGCTTGTCAATTAGAACCCCCAGATCCTTTTCTTCCAGACAGCTCCAGCCACTCCTCCCCAAGCCTGTAGCTGCAGGGGGTTGTTGTGGCCCAAGTGCAGGACCTGGCACTTGGCCTTGTTGAAGCTCATCCCATTAATATTAGCCATGGATCCAATCTATCCAAGTCTCTCTGTAGAGCCTCCCTATCCTCATGCAGATCGACACTCCCGCTTAACTTGGTGTCATCTGCGAACTTACTGATGACACACTCTATGTCCTTATCAAGATCATCAATAAAGATGTTAAACAGAAATGGTCCCAACACCGAGCCCTGAGGATCACTACTTGTGACAGGCCACCAGCTGGATTTAACTCAATTGACCACCACTCTTTGGGACCAGCCAGCCAGCCAGTGTTTGGTCCAGCAGACCGTACGCTCATCCAGGCCATGAGCAGCCAGTTTTGCTATGAGAATTCTATGGGGCCAAACTTCCCATTCTTGTGAACAGCAAATTTAATCTCAGCAGTAAGGTAGCAGACAGCGCATGCAAAGAACCCATGTCACCTCCAGTAACCCCAATGTATCTCCTTTAGAAGAAGACCCTTCCTCCACCTACTCAGATGGCACTGACTGAGGTTGAGAAACTCACTGTCCTCTCATTCACCTTCCTCCCTCATGCTGTAGGCCTTAACAACAGCTGAATTTGATAAAAGTGGGAAGAACTTTAAAATCCATATTCATTTAACTGTTTGTGAAATTGCAAGAGTGCATGTCCTGCACAGCTGACTGACAGTGTCCTTCAGACCTGGTGGATGCTTCATCTGGCAACTGTTTTTTGCCTCGTATACTGCTCGTGACCATGCATTGTCACTTAATTAGGCTGAAATTAAATAAATGGATCCAATCCAATTTTCCAATGTTATGGACTCCTATCTGTGTGCTGGATTGTAGTAACTGGTTGCTTTGCCCTACCAGGGCATGTAAATTGTGTGCTTGGTTTGGTGCCTACACAGCACGTACTGAAATCCTGCATGCTCCTCATGGAGCCCCTATGCTGTTGCCAAACCCAGCTTCACCAGGTACTTCTCCAAAAGAAAAGTTAAGATCTCAGTTCCTTGCAGTCTAAATACATCTCTGAATCATGGTCAGATCTTGGTGCTTCTATTATCCATTATCAGTAAGCTGATTATACTTTTCTGCTCTTTTTTTTGCCACATACTCAGTGACATTTGCAGATGAGCCAGCTGGAAGTATGATATCTTGGTGAGGGAGAAACTGTTCACAGAGATGCACTGTTTTTTGCAAAAATTTCAGCTGGAAAAGATTTGTATCTAGAAAGAAGGGAAGGAGAGGAAGAAAATAGAAGTCCTTTATTCAAAATAAAATATCTGAAAGAATTGCTTTTGGTGCAGAGCTGAGTGGGAACCCACTACTAAGCCTCAGAAGTTGCTACAAAATGGAAGTATTGCCTGCTGGATCATCTTCTCCATTTCACAGACCAAGAAGGTCAAGTCTGAGCTGAAAAAGGAACTCAAGTCTTCCCATCTTGAAGTCAAGATACACACACTCTCTCATGCAACTAAGCATTGTTCTGGCTCATCTCTATTAATTCACAAGAAGCCATCCTATATATTCCTAGATAACTTGGCCTTGGAATTTATTTTGCAGGAGATTTTGTTATTGCCTCATAAACACAAAGGTCTCTTAAATTGTCATCAAAATACATCACCATAAAATTACTCAAGCACTAGAAGAAAAAAATCTGCTTCGAGTACTATGCTGCTCTTCTGTGAAATTTCACTGTACTTGCAAGGATCTAACAGCTTTGACGTATTCTTTCACTGATACAAGTAGTCCAAAAGAAGCAATCACACTTCTGGCAAAAGATGATTTAATTTCCATGGAACTGTTTGCTCCAATCTAGTAGGACCATCTTAAGTTGTCTTACATGCAGCCAGCACTAACTGCTGTTCTTCACTACTCTGCACCTTAGACATTTATGTCCGAGTAAAGTAGCTGTAATTTATATCTGAGTAAAGCAGGGCTCTTGATTTGGAAGCACTTTCCATGGGTGTAAATGACAAACCCAAGGCAGCAGCAAATCCAGCCCAGGAGATACACTTAGTCCATTTCAGGGAGACTTTGATTATTGTGATCCGTACTGGGTAGGGGTTAAAGGCTGTGTGACACTTTGCAGGAGAAGAGAATTTTGGTTTTGCCAACATGCAGTGTGAGCAGGGAGCCCTGTGCACGCCGCAGGTGGAAGCATTTCCACAGGCTTCCCGCACCTTCCTCTGTGAAGGGTTTTGGGACCCTCCCAGATGTGCAGACACAGATGATGTTATGATATGAGCATTGCAATTCTCAGTAAATAAACTGTTGGAAAATGGCAGTACCAAATTAAATGGCAATAAAGCTTTTGTTGCTTCAGTTTTATACAGGTTTTAAGACAGAATCTGTGATGAACTGCATTGTGTATGCTTGCACCAAAATAAAGAGGGTGGCATGGCATATAAATAAGTTTAGCATTAGACCAGTATCATTTTCAAATTATGACTCACTAACAGAGTTTTACAGAAATTTGATTACAATTTTACTGCATGGAGGACTCTTTTGCATCTGTTTCACAGATATCCACCTTTTAAATTTTATTTAATTTGTATTGATTTTTCCTGCACTTTCATAAGCAGGCATCACACATCTGAGCACACACAAAAATGATTACTTAAGTGATGATTTAAAAATAATGGATGTACATTAGGACATGAATGATTAATTCCTTTTTGTGAGTACAAGCATCCAGGCTATGGCTGAGTAAAATATTGATGGTACAAAGGAAATGAGCTGTTTCTTAATTTAGTTTTGTTCTGGTAATGTGTAACTAATGTTGTTTCCTTCTAGCAGTATGCATTTAGTGACCCTTTTAAATTTTAATACCTAGTGATAGCTAAACTAATAGCTTCATGGGACATATAAGAGGGGATTTTGAAAAGATGCTGATATAGTTTACATGCATTAATTTGAGACTCTCTGTAACGCATTTAATACAAATAGGTACTACAGAAGAACCCAGATAAAGTCTCTGCACACAGGCTGGCATTTCCCTCGAAAGCTGAGGCTTTTTTTTGCATGAGACGCATTGAAAGGTGGAGATCTCATTGTCGTGTTAGTCTCGTGAGGCTGTGGCATATGAATCCCAGTTCATCAAGGCCCGATGCTCTTGTGACGCACTTGAGAGTGTGGGGATTTGTCAGGCTGGTACAAAATGAGAGCAGGACTGCTCTTACCACCTGATACTTGGGCGTATGTTTACACTAAATGTAGAGGGACCTGAGCATGGAGATTAACCCTGTGCTGGACTTGTACAGCCTGAGTCAGAGATACCTACATTGTGGTTTCTCACGGTTTCCACAGTGTTGAGGTGTTTCTGGAAGTTTTTGCCATGACTACAGCATCCTGAAATGCCACAGTGAGGAGAAAGGCACTGAAACACAAGCACTACCCACGTGGTTCTGCCCACACCTTCCCTTCAGAGCATGGCAGGCCAGGCTCACCCATCCAAAAGTTAAACCTGCTGCCCAGTCAAGCAGAGCAGTATGGGCTCAAAATCAAATAGAAACATTTTAAATACTCTAGATGTGGCTGGGCAGCACCACATGTGAGGACACAGGTTATGGTAGAGCACAGCTACAGGTCTTGAGGCTCTCAGATGGGAATACAACCTTGTTACTCCAGGTTGATATACAGACTGAATCACTGGCACTGCCTACCCACTGCCCATCTGTTAGGATGGCACTTTGCCCACCGACATGGTGACATGCCAGGTTTCATTTGAAGTAGGTGCCTTCTAACAATGGGTTTAGAAAGCAGCCTGTTGAAGACAGCAACTGACACTTCTTTCTTCAATAGGCTATTTTTGGAGTGGGAACACTTGCTGGCAGCAAGTGCAAAGGGCCTAAATCGGCTTCTGTTAGTCAGCTGCAAAAAAATCTCATTTGCTACAGTAACAGAAGGTTTGGGCTAAAAAGTAAAGCGATTGCTTCCATTTGCACTTGCTGGCCTTGCATGGGTATGTTTATTGTGGCTACTTAATCCCACTTTACCAAACTGCATGGCAATTTGCAGGTGAGAAAGAAAAAGTAGGCAGAGGAAGAGTGTCTTGTTTTTCAGACAAGAAAGGGTGCTTTTTTGTTTAATTTTAAACCATGATCCTTTGATATTTTCCACTGCTGCAATGGATATTATATGGTAATCCTGCCAGGACATTTTATATGTGAGGAAGAGTTTGAGGGTTGGTTCCCCAGGATGACATTTGAAAAATATAGTTCACATTTTTTTTCATTTGGCAACTGAGAGAAAAGGGGGATCTTCATACAGTCCCAAGAAAAGTCGACAGGCTTTCTGTCATCAGGTCTTTTTGAAACGGTTTTGAAGATCCTAGGGAAAATGTAGACTTTGGCTCTATTGAAAGTCCATGAAGGGGTGTAGAGCAGAGAGCAAGTTAACACATGCAGTTCTCCCTGGTGACATTCTGGATACAGGATGCCTGAAACGTGGGCAGGGTGTAAAACCACACAGTTTTAAGAGCAGCCCAGATGGCCAGCAACCCCAGGAACACATGCACACGTGCTATCCTGATCCTTCTAGGAAGGATTTTGAATCTAAATTGTCAGCCTGACATCAGTGCCATGACATTACTGATAGGCAGGAGTGATACATGATCCACCTTGCAGAGATCTACTCACTTGCGTCTGTAGTAAGAAGTAATATGGCCTCTTCTGACATGTCCAAAGCTCACCTGAGCTTGAGTCCTGACAGTGTGATGTGATGGGAGTCTGAGCTTGACCATGGCTCTGACCTGCTCTCACAGCCACCTGGCTGAGCACTGGACAGTCTGCTTTCTGCCCCTCTGCCTCTGCTGGCCTCCCCCGACCCCACTGCCTTCTTCATCGCTCTGCCAGGACAAAGCACTGTCCTGCCTGGCAGTGCACTCCAAGCCTGGGGCAGTGCAGGGGAATTGCCAGGTGGCCGGGTGCCAGCTAAGCCTGTGTTTCATGCAGCTGGGTCCCCCGTACCACATATAGAGAGTGTTTCTGTATGGCCTGGCTGAACAAGGAGGTGGAGACCTTTCCATCCCTCTCTGGTTTAATGTTGAGCTCTTGGCCTGATGCACATATATGGCTAATGATGACAGGAAGGGAAAGGACCAACTAGGCATTCTCGGCCAGCATGCAAAGTACATATGCACAAAATCAACAACCACTGAGATTCTTCTGAACACAGGAAGTTATTCCGGCAGCATCTGAAGTACTCAGATAAAATATCCTACTCTGAAACAGCTTTTGATAGGAAAGCTGAGAATAACCTGTAGTTATCTTTGGCTACTGGACAGTAGAGACTTTATTATAAAATGATTTATTTGCTATAACATGGCTGCTAGAATCCTGGCACCTTTTTATGCAACTAATTAAAAAGAAGTCAGATCTGTAAAAGGAGCTGAAAACTTTGGCTGGAGCCACAAATACTGTTTCTTCCATTGCTTCCCAGATAGGGAACCACTTTTCATGCCCTTCTCTTATCCACAAAGACACAGAAAAGAGAAGATCTGTAGCTAACAGCCACAGCAGCTATGACTGCATCACTCCAAGCAGCAGAGGGAATAGAGCGCCTGCAGCAGTCTCTGTGCTTGCCAAGAATGGAGATGTCATGGCTTACTTTTTTTTTTTGAGCCACGTCAGATAATAATGTTGGCATTCCTACCTGAGCCCGTTTTTCCAAGTCAAGCACTGTCCAGAGGATTTAGTAATAACTTGATCACCGGTTGCTTCTTTGTTGTATATTTTTGCTATGTTAATTCTCCCAGTATGTGCTGCAAATATTGTGGGATAGAATAGGTGCCACTGCAAAGTTATATTGCCTTGGATCCAAAGTGCTTTCTACACTTTTGACCCCCCCCACACCCCTCTTCTAGATCAAGCCTCCTCCCTGACAGCTCCTTTGCATGGCTGTTTCCTGCATGACTTGTCACAGACAATGGTATTTCCCCAGACTCCGTGGAGCTTTGCATCACTCAAGATTAGTGGGCTGACATGCACAGTCATACAAGCAGCTGGTGGACTGTGATCAGTGAAACAATGTGGGGATGAAATGTGCCACCTATCTCATTGTCACCTGCTGTCACCTCAAAGGTGAAAATGTGTCATCTTGCACCCACCAAAGAAGTAAGATGTGTCCCAGGTTCGGTAATATGAGAGTGTATGAGAGTGGCTCTCAGACACGGTGCACCATTTCAAATGTTGATGGGGAGAAGGCGTAGCAGTTAACTCCAAAGGATCAAAGCCACCTGCACTCACTTTTGCCTCTTAGTTTTGATAATGTGCTATATAGAGAATAATAATTGTACTCACCTGCTGTAAGTAGAAATTTTTCTTCTGCACTAACATGCGAAGCACAGAACAGGGAAAAGGAAACCTTTAGTGGATGGCTCTGTTACGGCTACTAAGTAGAAAGGATTTTGCAGCCCACAGCTAGCACACAAGAAGGAACACTAAAGTAGAGCAAAGCTAGAAGTCATTTTTCAAACAAACTGTAATATTAGATAAGGCTATAAGTGTTGAAAAAATAATTAAAGGTATCCACCTATGCCTCAAGAACAAAATATCCTAGGCTAAAGTCAGATACTGAGATACAATAGAGAGAAACTCAGGTTAACATGCCAAAGGCAGCAACTCCTGTCATTACTGATTGTGTGTGGGCTGTGAACTTTCTGTATGTGTCACAGAGGTAAAAGTAAATAGTTTGATCATCTTTCTTCAAACCTAGGATGAGACCTACCCTCTCGCTGGATAGGAATGCACTGGAGAAATGCGCTACGGCTTAATTTCAGAGTTCAAGCAGATACAAATTTACAAGCACTTTGTTTATCCTTCTATTCTTAGTGATTACTGCTATTTTCTAAGCACCCTTCCTACATCAACCGTGAATAATGTCTGTCTGATCCTTTACAACTGTTCTACTGTCACCCAAATGAGGCAGGTTTTTGGCTCCTGAGTCAGTGTTAGGCTGGACAGCTGCTTAGCTGTGACAGCCCAAGGAGCTACCTCAGGCTTGCCCAAGGGAGATTCAGACTACTAAATTATATTCTTAGAGTCTTATTTAAGGCCTTAATCCATGGAGTTATATTTGGTGGGACAGTGAAGGAGCAAGATTTATGTGTGTCTGTGGATCTGTCTGTGTGAGTCTATACATGCATGCATGCCTAACTGCTTGTTTTCTGTAATACTTAACCCGCCACGACTATAAAATGTTGTTAGCTGGTACCTGTGGACTCACCTGCGTGTAAGATGTGATTGTTGGTATATGAAACCAAGCTGATTCAGGTTGGGTTTTATGGACTCTGGAATGAGTAATGTGATACTAATCTATAGATAAACTAATCTGCTGGTATTTATAACCAGTGAGCAATTGCCTCAACCCTTAACTGCAGGTTTTGAGACGTGACAGTTACAGTAGATAGTAGCTTTACTGTAGCTACGAGCTGTTTGGGAACCTCTATGATTGGCTAAATTTCTAAGAGGCTATTTGATTTACCTTAAAGAAAACATAGGTCTTGTCTTTGGTCATTCTTACTGATAGGGAGTAATTTTTTCTTCTGGGCCAGGCCATAAAACACTTTAAAAATCTGGACCCAGTGAAATAAATAAAAAGATAAAATTATCGTCTGTTCCCATCCTACATTATCTTGTAATTTACACATAAATAACAGTGAAATAATAGAAAGTTTTCAGGCCCGTTCCTGTTCTGAAGGTCACTGGGTCTCCATAGGACAAGGGGGACTCATTACACAGAATCAATTACAGGATTAGGTAATCCCCTAAAATGGGACTGAAAAGTGATTTTCTGTAACAGAAGTTGCTATATATAATATAAACAGATAACATTAAGTGTCTTGTCATTTTGTGATTATATGCCATGAACATAGATTTGTTACTAATACGTCTTTTCATCTGTCTATGCCTGGAAAAGGCAGCACATTTTACTACTAGTAGTGAGGAAAAGTGTAGGTAAACACTGTGCATGGTGAATCTGTACTGAGTATGACAAATGAAATTTTGGAAATTAAAATTGTAGGCTGTGAGGAAGATCATCTATTAATCTTTGAAGTATGCCATTAAATCTAATTATAGTGTTTTGTTGATATTACCTTAGATGTTTGAAATGAATTCCCCATCAAATGATAGGTGATGTAATATACCTAACTGAAAAGCTAATCATTGTACAGAAAATGAGGTTTCTTGCTTTCAGTGATTCCTGTAGGCATTTAAAGTGCTGAGGGGAGTTAGCAACACCTACGACTCCACACCTGGTGCCAAAGGGCACCATGGCAATGCCTTCAGCTTGGCTTTTCGTTCCCAGCTCTCTGCCCTGTACAGCTGTCCCTCTCTGGGATTTTTTGTCACAAGATTATTCTTTTGCGAGGACCATGAATTAATCACATTTTACTATTGCAATGACCTTTGCAGGGAAGTGCCATGGCCAGAATTGCTGGCCTGAAAAGAGTTGGTTTTTCAAAGTTAAGTCTGATGGGGAGCTTGCAGGCAGGAAAGACCAGTTTTACAAGACTGTGCCCAGTTATGTTTATTGCTCGAATCCCTTTTATTAGCTTTGACACACAGTCATGCAGATTTCACTCTAAGCACATTTCAAGTAGTAAAATACACAGGACAACACATCACAAACGTTGTGTCCATGTCTTTTCCGTCTTTGCTGACACGGGGTTCTCTCTGCCAGCCCCACAGCCTCAACAGAGGAAGAATTTCTGGCCTTCTCCAGCCTCAGGTTCATCTGCGCAGGATCCCACGTGATCCCTGCTGGTTAACCCACGTAGTATACTGCCAAAGCATTTAAAAAATTACTTGTTTTCCAGTTATTTTTATTAATTACTGGCACATCTCCTCTCCCTCCCCAGAGGTAGATGGGGGAGTTGAATTTCAGTCAGACTTTCGCGTAAGAACTGAGAGCAGTTATTAGATTTATCATTTAAATGTTCGATATAGAGATGGTGTTCTGTATGCTTCTCAAGGTAAACTGGTGTTTATTGTTTATTATTTATTATTTATTGTTTATTGTGTTTATTATTGTGTGATCGTGGGTGGGCATGGAATAGTAGTGTGGACCCATTTCTTACACCTGCTGGAAAGATAAATGACAAGAGTGGAAGCATATGCACATGCTGATCCTATACAGAGCCAGGATAAAGTTGCCGAGTTCGGAAGCACAGCCCATCAGTGTTAGCAGAAAATTATCACTACGCCTTCAAGTGACAGGCATACAACCTGAGATTTCTACACATCCCTCTAAATGAGGAGGCAGATTAGAAAGATATAAAAAAGAGAGAACAATTACGTTAAATTGAAGTTTTGACAGTCAGAAATACCTTAAAAACAACTCTCAACACAGTACCCAAGAAGATGCTAAAAGAAAGTGTTGAAACCATTTTGTGTATTCCTGTATTTTACAAAATGCTAATCTCTTAAAAGCACCTCCTATAATTTTCTGACAAGAATGAAAAGGAGGATTTCATGTCATTTGGAAAATTTTGAGGAAATTATTTTCTTTCCTTTAAGCATTATAGAGAACTCCACTCAGGTGCTGCCTGAATTGGATACTATTTACAGGGATAAAATTATGATGACTTTTCTTAAACTTACCACTCTTTATATAGTACTTGACTTATAACCAATTATTTGCCTGTATCAACACAGCACAGGCCTGTTATATTAGCAGTTTGCTATTTTTAGCCTATTTGTGTAAATCCTGAACAACAATATTCTGAAATGTCTCACTTCTGACTTGTGTTGATACTGCTATAAGCTCAGGACTGAGGGAAGGAAAATGGTTAGCTCAGTTTTATTGCTTTGCCAGCCAAACACTGGGATTTTCAGATATTTCCCCAGGCAACAAGGTTTAAGGTGATCGAACAGGGATGGGCAGATTAAAGACCCATCTTCTTGGGATCTAAACCATGGGGTATGAGGGGGAGTAAGTGGCTACAAACAGGGCAGTGACTACAGTAAGGGTTCGTGGAGACAGGGTGCTAAAGCCAGGCACCATAGGGGCATCCACGGAACAGAGGTGAGCATCAGAATGCAGGTAGTTCTGCATGGCGCAGCCTAACCGTGGAATACCCTGATGAGCTATCAGCTTCAGCCTCTGTGGCTTTAACCCTGTCCTGGTGGTGAGCTATGAAGCATTATAGCTTGAGCTTCCTCTTTTCTACATTTATGTTCTTAAAAATCCAAAGGAGAGAATTCTTCACCAATCGATAGGGATGAAAAGCCTGTTTTTCTTGGAAATTGTTCTACGTTTATTCACCTGCTATACATGCCTGCCCTGCCCTGTGCAGTGGCTCCCCAGGTATTGAGAAGGCACGAAGGCACATAAAACCAGAGCTGTATGGAAATAACTTTTCTAGGTTGTTAATAGAAACTAATATTATCGGGCAGACTAATATTTACCCCTGCTATGGGAGCATTACTCATTGAATAGCACCTTAAATTGTCCGACTCATTTTATGCACTCAGAATAAATAAATTCTATTCTCTTTTATTATCAAACTTAATTACAGTTAAGGTAAGTCATAACATTCACACTTTGCAACTTAGATTTAAAGACACTGAATATAAAAACGATGCATGTCTACTTCATCGGAAATGATATATCTGATCCCTGTTAAATTCCCTACCGATTTCTCTATACAGTGCCATGCAGCAGGCAGATGTCTGCATGCACTGGTGAAATGTGCTGCTTTTTGGGGGGGGAAGAATAGAGAAGGGAAGAGGAAAATATTTAGCTAATATGTAATGACTCTTAGGAGTCATCCTGGCACTATTGTGATTTGACCAACCTTCTGTAACTGACATTTGCTGGTTTTATTGGAAATGGCACAGCTTAAATGAACATGTCTTCAAAATATAAGTTTCACATTTCATTCAGAAGCCATCATGTCCATGGGTTAGTGTGCTGAGTCACTGATTCAGCTCCGGCTCAGGCAGAGGGAAACCATCAATACCATTTTCCTCAGCACTTAGTATTTCCGAGGGATGCAGCATTTGAGAAAACTTTCCTGGGCGACCGTGCTCTGAAGGTAGTTTCTGAAATGTGCGAACTGCCCTGCACTGTGTGCACTTGCACTTTCTTACCAAATCACCGTGTGGCTGAAATGGTGATTTTAACGAATGCTTGCGCTTGCTGAAATCAGTTCTGCCTTGGTTATAAACCCAATGGAGGCGTTCAAGCAGAATGAAATGTCTGGTTTAAACACATATTAGTTTAGTATTATCCATATTTTAATGAAGCAAAACCTCAATTTGTTGTTCTAACAGATGGTGGTTCTTTTATCTGTATGTAAATTTTGAATATTTTGCTTACATTTTCAAATTCCTGAACAAGTGTTGCTTAAGTCTGTAAAACACTTAGAGGGTGAAAGTCCTTTAACAATAGGAATAATCCATAAACTATGCCTAAGAGATAGGGTGAGTAAGTGCTCTCATTACCATCTCATACACAGGGACAGTCTCACCGGAGCCAGAGCTGGTCCTCGGGCATTCCTGGCTCTTGGGCTGACACTCAGTCCATTTTATTGTGCCTCTGTACTTTCAGATTCTGCTGATGTGTTTCTTTTACAAATCAATCATTCTAGGGGTAATTAACATTTAAAAGCCAGGTTTCTTTTAATTCCATTAGTATATTTGTGACAAGAAATGTGCTGGCAGAATCCAAAGGTTAAGAGTTACAATGAAGAACAAGCTTTAGGATAAATGAAAGTTAAGGCCTAAAATAGCCTGACAATGCCCCATTAATCTGCACACTATTGACACAATAGTGGTCTGTTGTGTCAATGAGGATTTAAGAAGCTTTGCAGCACGTTACTGATAGTTTATCATATCAATAGGAGCCTGCATATATTTGTGTTCAAAAACCTGTGGCTGCGGAATTCCCTGACTGCACACATATTGTAAGCGCACATACTTTAAATCCTTACATAAAGTGGTTTCTAGCCATGCAGCAAATTTTGAAATCATAATAAACTACCATATTTAAGTGTAGACAGAAGATATTAGTCTTGGCTATACCAAAATCCTCTAAAATGCTCTACTTCAAACTGAAACCCTTTGCCCTACAGAAATGCGATCCAATTCTCAACATTGTGTCATCTGCCTAATTGAAGCAGAAGGAGATTTAAACCGTATTAATCTCTCATCCTGATATATGGAAGCCTTGAGTCAGCTTGTGGCTGAGATGTACAGTGGGGAAGAAAGGTCCCTTTCCCCAAGCAGTCCCTGTCAGAGCGGAGGGGAGTGCAGCCACAGCCCAAGCAGATGCCTCAGGCTGTGCCATGCTTCCCATGCCCCCGCTGCAGGGATAACCGAGCCGCATTGCTGAGGAGTTTCTTAGTGCCAGCCACAAAAAGGATGTATCGAATGAAAAGATAGCTGGCTCTTTTTCTAGGATGGCAGTTTTTATGGCTGGCACCACCATCAGGCATTTAAAAATCCTAGAAGCAAATCCCACACTTGTAATGCCCCGGTGTGGGCAGCTTGCACCTAGGTACCCGTACCCTCTATAAATCCGCACACCGGTGGGTCTGCTCCGAGCATTTGACTTCCAGTGAAAAGGCCACAGAGCTATTCTGTGAACCCAATCCTTTGTGAACCAAATCCTTCTCTTTGAGGCACTCTTAAGCTTTTTTGTCCTCAGGTTGCAATTCGATTCTTAACCAAGCGAGTAGTCTCGATCGCAGCATTTTCATGCCCTGTGCAAATTTTGATGGTTTTCAGATTAGGGCTGTTCCTGAGAAAGAGAAAATAATGTCCTTACACCTTTAACCAGGGAGCAGCTCCTGGGGTGCAACATAGCCATGCTGTGTTTGCTGTGAGGAAGCCCATAATGATCTCGCCTTAAGCCTGTCACCACTAGGAAACATCAGAGAGAGACAGCCAGGGACTGAGTTGCCAAAAACGTCCTATTCCCATGGCTGAGAGATTTTGTTGGCACCATCTCTAAAGAGAATTTACTATGGGCCAAACCCCGGCGCCCTTGCTTAGATGAATCAGTTCTCAAGAGGCAACGCTCCCGCTGCGAGTGGTGCGAGTGATCCTGCAGGATCAGCCCCCAAAATATTGCTTGGGAGTATCAAGCCCTCGTCTTCCAGAGGGGCAGGCGTGCGGTGGGAGCGACCAGCCCAAGGCCTCGCTGTGGAGGCAGCGCACAGCTGGGGAGCAGGAATCTGGGACTTGCTGTGAATGACAGAGATGTTTCCACAGCAAAAATCCCTTTAAATTATTTTTGCTCAGAATTTCTCTGATTTCCCATAAAACAAGCACAGATGATAAAGCTTGGCGAGTAAGCCTTTTTTTTTTTTTTTTTTTTTTTCCTTGCAGGGGCATCCAAAAATATTTCGTGGCACTTTAAGCCTTAATTAATAAATTTTTCATGTGAAGAAAAATGAATTAGTGACAGCTATTTCCTGGATTTAATTTCTGGGATTAAACCCTTTGTTTCTGGAATATTTGAAGGGATTTCGGCCAGACACTTAAAAAGATGTCATTTCAAGGACAACCCCCTCCACCGCCCCCCCCCACCACACGCGAAGTACTCGGCTGCAAACCCGAGTCTCGTTAGCCTGCAAAATGGCACGGCTCGCGGCGACTTTTTCTTTCGAAGTCGCAATGAAAATTTCGGTATTAAGGAGCGAAGGTGGCGTCGGCGATGAACAAAACGCCTCCTCGCTGCCTTCGCCCGGCTGTTTACCTCCGCGGAGGCGGGACGGGCGCGGGGCCGGCGGCAGGGGGGCAGCTTCACCGAGGTGCTTTGGCAGGGGTGCAACTACCGGCGAAGTTTGCCGGGGCTCCGCGCACGCCGCCGCGGCCGGGACCGCTCGGTGCCGGCGGGAGCGGGGCCGCGCCCGGCGCTGCCCGCGGCGCGGGGGGGGGGGGGGGGGGCACAGGGCCGGGGCGGGGCCGCCCCCGCCCCGCCATGGCGCGGAGCTGCGCCGCCGGGTGCGGTGAGAGCCGCGGCGGGGCCGGGGAAACCGAAAAGTTGGCCGCGGCAGCGGTGGGGCGCGGTGTTTGCGCGGAGATGGGGGGGCGGAGCGAGGCCGGGCGCGGCGGGACGGCGAGGGGCGGGCGGGAATAAATACATTAAAGACAGGGGAGGGGAGGGAAAAGAAAAGGGAAAAAAAAAAAAAAAAAAGGCAGGCGGGAAGGGGTGGGCTCTGCGCGGCGCGCCTCCCCCGCGCTGGCTCGGCCCCGAGCGGAGCGCCGGGATGGGGCGCCCGGCGGGGGACGGCGGGCGGAGGAGGCAGCCCCGCCGGCGGGCGGCGGCCGTGGGCAGCGGCAGGTACGCGGGGCCGCCGCGGGAGCGCAGCGCAGCGCAGCGGGCGGCCGCTGCGGGAGCCGGCGCTGGCCGGAGAGGGGGGAGCCGAAGCGGAGCCCTTGGGTTTCTCCCCAGCGAAATCGCCGCGGGGCGCTGGGGGTGAGTGGGGGCTGAGCCGGGCCGGCCCCGGCGCTCGGCGCGGCCGCATTTACGGGCTCGCCGGCAGCAGGCGGGCGCTGGGAGGCAGAGGGAGCCGCGTTTCCAGCTCCCCATCAATTATGGATGGAAACAAATGTTGGAGTCGGGTCGGAATTATCGCCGGGCAGGGGCAGGGGCAGCTCCGCTCCGTCCTCCTCGCCTCCTGGTGCAAACAATGCTCCGCTCAGGTGCGGAGCGGAGAAACTTTTTTGGGGGGGGGGGGGCTGGGGCGTTTCAGCGCTGCAGAAACCGATACAGCAGCTTTCAGGGAGTAATTAGAAAGGGTTTAAAGCCTGCTTTATTATTTATAAGCGCTGGCTGGAAATGAAAGGTCACAGATATTTCTAGGTGGATGTTATGCCCGTGTTTTAAAGGGTTGCGGGGTTGTGCTGGGTATGACTGTCATTCTGTTTTACCTTGTGAGTTGAAGAATGCGATTAAGTGTGCTTTTAGGTCGATGTGATGAAAATACTGTAGTTTCCGGTGGATATCCCACTTGTTAGCATGAATATAGCTAGTCTTAAATCAGTGGGTTTCTGCCAGTCTTTGAGTTGTTTCTTACTTCTGGTCAAGATTATGTCTGTATCACAGGCGTTAGCCTGTGAGTAATTTGAGGAAAATTCAGCCCTCGGTGTGTAAAGTCATTTGTATTTATATGTGTGTATGGCTTAGAATACATTTGCTTTTGAGCATAGCAGCAGCAATGATGGTTCATAATGCTCACATATGTGGCACTTGCTGTACAGATGGTATTGTAGCTTATCCGTGTACACACACACACACGCTTCACGCATAATGTGCAGGAATTACAGCAAACTTCCTCCAAAATACTGCTCGATGCTCTGTAAACGTGTGGCAGGTTTTTTTTTTCCTGGTTATTTCCTTTGGGCAAAAGCACACGTCATTTTTGGGATACCTTTGTGTTCTAAGTTGTTAGTCTTTCCTTAATAATGTTTATTAACTCACTAAAATATTATTTGAAGGAACAGCTTCCTACTGTCTTAGAGGCTTTTACTGCTGGTCTGTTGCTCTCACATACAAGTACTTTCACAGAGAATTTTCTGAGGTTCTCTCCTTTTCCCAAGTCCAACAGGAAGCTCATTGTAAAGCTTTGCAATCACTTTTGTGGCAAAAGAGAATAGACGTTTATTCGTGCTTTATTCACACTGTAAAATTCTATGCACCTCTAAAGTCTACTTAAGTTACTTCTCAGTAAATTAAGTTGGACGTAATCATGTTTAATGTAGTAAGTGACAGGCATATTTTGTTATGTTGGCAGATACTGTATAAACATTTACTCTGGCTTATATAAATACAAATTGCCAGTTGAGTGCTCTGATTTCTATATAATCATGAACTTTAACACTTCTTATATTAACTAATATAAAGCTCAGCTATTTTAAAAACAGGCAGAAAAAGTTTGTAGTAAGAATTTATTAGTATTCTGATTTATGCAGCTCAGATTTGTTTTCAAAAGGACGGCCAGAAACGTGTAACTCAGAGGCTTTAAATTGGTCTGTTTGGCTTCTCGCTTTGATCTGCACCTTTGGTTACAGTGAACAGCAACCTTCCTCCCTCCTATCCTGCAGTCTGTCGCTACCTGTTCTCATTTATGGTTGAGATGCAACAAAGATAACATTTTTCTAAACGTGCTTTGTGTGATGCAGGAGCGTGTGCCAGGAATACAGCGATGGCCCTGTCAAAGCTCCACAAACCAGCTGTATGGCTGCGGGTTTTTTCCCCCTAGCCTCTCGCGCCCTTTGAGCTGGACCATCTGAACGATTCTACCTCTTTTGTATGGCTGAGCTGAGCCGACTATTAAAGCAGATACTTTAGCCCTTGGAGCTGCCTTAACTTTGATGTAGACTTACGAAGAGCACACATTTAGATCGAATGCTTAATTATACATGTAGTTAATTCTGACTAAATTGGTCTTCGATCTGATCGGTCCTGTCATATGAGATATGTGAAGGTAAAGAAAAGTACGTCATAGAGGCTCACTTCAAAGCTTCTGTTAGGCATTTGTAATAACATATCTTCCGGTCTTGCTATAGTTGGTCACACGCAGATTGCAGCTCTTGATTTTTTATTGGGTTTTAAATTCTTTCCAAAACATTATTGCACTTGAACACAGGATTCAGCATCCCTTGAAGTCGGGTGAAGCCCAGTTAGCTGGACAGAAGCTGTATAGAAATGTTGAAATGCTTCATTCTGAAAAAAAGAAATTTGAAATCTGAAGTCAAGTGGAGATCATATGTGAACACGGTCAGTTTTCATCAAGTGTCGTACAAGTGATATGACAGAGACTGTTTCAGTTCTAGTCTTTCTCTGTAAGACAAAGGAAACAGTTACATCAACAGCTTCTGCACTCGTATTGGCTTATGTTGAGCTTACTTATGTTGCAGCCTGATATTTTTCAGGGAATATACTACGTGTTTGCTTTGCTTACTGAACAGAGGAGGTGGTGGTTGATTACAAAATTGTGTGTTAAACATACCTATAATTCCAGTTTGAAAAAAATCAGATGTCTTTCCATTAGATAAAGTAATAATTTGCTCCACGAGTAATTAAGAAAAGATGGAAGGCATATTAGCATATTACTTGCATTGGGTAGTACAAGTTATTTTCAGTCTTAGCAGCTCTATATGTAATTAAAACAGTTCAAATGTTGCTTTCGTCAAAACTGCTGTTAGAACAGATGATCTCTTCTTACGCATCAGATGAGCTGCTGCAGTTACCGTTAAAATCCATCTAAGCCATTTTATTAAGTTGTTACTTGTTCTGTGAATAGCTGCCAGCCTCGAGTTCAAAAGAAAGTAGGTTCTGGTTTGTTCCCATGTCACATGGAAGAGGTGTGCAGTGAAAATCGTGTCGCTGCCCTTCCGATGCTGTTTTCTGGAGCTGTGTGTGCTGTAGCCCACTTTCCCTCATTGTGGCTTGACAGTAATTACAGTACAGCTAATATCAGAAGTTGATTCAGTTTATTCAAACCGGAAGACTGTTGAATTGTCCCACTTCCAAAGTCAAATGTTTGTGTTAACCACAGAGATCGAATCTGTAGTGCACATATATAACATAGGAGTAGTGTTTATTTCCCTAACTTTTCTATTCCATTCGGCTTTTGTTAACTAACCCAGATTAGCATTTTAACAACCCTGAAGTGAACTTCTGCCATTCTCCCTGCTTGGACAGTGTGTGTAGACCATCCATCATCCTGTCCTTGGCCACAACAGGCTACTGGCTCCATAACCATTTGGAGCTACACAGAAACCATCCGACTGTGAACAGCACAGCTGGCTACAGCAATTTTTTCTTCCACACCACTGGCAGCATTGTCTGGCTATGGTAACTAAAGTTAACATCCAGAACGTGAAGTTTCTTTAGTTTTGGCACCCCTGCCCAGCCCCGCTGCAGCTCAGTGGGCACACCTGCAGAAGGGCTACAGAATGCTACAAAATGGCTTCGAGGAGTGAGGCAACCGCTGGACCCATTTCTTTTCAAGGCTCTAGTTTGGAGACAGCAACCTGTTGTTTGGAGTGGGATTACATTAACTCCGTGCTTACTCGAGAGGGAGCTTGCTAGCTGAATCCTGCGCTCTTTCAATTTGCAGGTCGGGGTGTGCTTTGAAAGCCGCCAGCTAAAGAAACAGAACTCGCTGCTTTAACTTAGCCACGCAAACTGCCAAAGAGCACGGAAAGAAATGGAGAATTTCGGCTGTGTATTTCACACATTCTTGTAGAAGCCTTTTTAGTTCCACAACGGAAGCCATGTGATTTCACAGGATCTGTGCCCAGACTGTAATACTTGCTACAGATGCTTTCCTTGGTTTGTTTTGCAGATCCACGAATGCAATAGGGAAGAAGTCGTTGCAGGATTTATTATTTTAATTTTGATGTGTGCTGTGAATGGCAGGTGACCAGCAGGTGAATGTACTTGTGGCTCTCTGTTGATTTTACTTGTTGAGATTTTTGCACAATTTAAATAAAACGGCCTAGCGTGGCTGGCTTTCATGTGTGAGCCATAGCTTTCTTGCTAGAAGAGAACTCTTGCTTTCAAGAGCAAAGGAGGTCAGGAGGTGTTACCAGGCAGGGAGGGGCTGGGTGGAAGTGGAGGAGCAAAGAAGTGGTGGTGGAAGAGGAGGAGCAAGGAGCTCAAGCAAGCAAGTGACATTTGTTCTGTCCAAAATGGTTACAAACCTTGTAAATGAAATCAGTCCCTGGACAGCTTTGATTTATATTCTCACACAGCAGATTGGCCTTGGTCTGCCTGACCTTGGTAACATTACAGAGGTCGTATTTGCACACAGATACTCTTCTTGCAAAAATGGTTGTTGTTGCTGTTGTGGGGTTGGTTTGTGTTTGTTTTTTTTTTTTAACTGTTGCATCTAAGAGCCAAATTGCAGCCCAGGTTTCTAACTTGATAGGCACTGGATAAACACAGAGTAGAAATAGGATCCTGTTCCCCGCAGTGGATGGTTTAAGAGAAGGGATGGCAGATGGGTACAGTCAGGCAGTGGCCTCTAGAAGCAGGAGAGCTGCGTTGGCCTGCATAATCAGCAGCCGCGTTAGCACAGGAGCTGCCTAAACATAGCCGAGCTGTGTGTGTTGGGGAGAGGGGGCACACATGCTTGGGGGCATCAGAGGTAAAGGGGAGCTTTGAAGAGGGCTTGGGATGAGAATGAGGAGTTAATTGGCAGATGCATGTTGGGGGGCTTTTCAGGTGCGTGAGGGACAGCACGGAAGCAAACACAGAGGTGCTCATCTGGAAAGGTAACAAGTGAGCAGCAGGGACCAGCATCACAGGCTGGCTGCCCACCAGAGGTGGGAGTGAAACCTCAGAAGAGATGAGAGGTGATCAGCTGGTCACTCAGCTCAGCTATTACTGTAATAATAGGCTTTTCTCAACGTGAGCCACATAGTTCATCTCTTTTATGCCAAATGGTCACGACAGCTGGCGCTCTGCTTTCCTCAGCAGCAGTAAGGTACCAGCTCACACCTCCACTGGGTGGGACCTTTCTCAGAGCTTTATTGTGGCATGAAACAAAAGGTGTTTCCCTCGAGCACTGCTGCCACACTTCCCAGGCGTGTTTATGGGTGCTGGTGGTGGACAGGGATTGCAGCAGCTACAGCACCAACAGGAAGTGTTGCTGCTATTTCTGGCTATGTCTATCATGACAGATGTACTTTGGGGTCAAAAGAAAATTCTCACACTTGTATTTCAAGCCCTTATATATATCTCTCCACTTGGGTACCCCCTTCCCATGTTGTATGAACGCTCACTTATCCTCTCGGGCTGTGTAACCATCCTGTCTTGGGAGACTACAGAGGAGAAAAGTGTGTATTTAACTTACAAAAGCCTCAGTGTATAGTTAAGGCTGCAGCATTAACATTGTAGATGGGTGTTTGAACGTAGCCGGGACTGCCTGTTAGTGTAATGGTAGTTAAAAACCAGAAAGGGCTGTAAGCAGTCCCGCCTGTTCCCTGAGCGTTGAGTGTTAAATAGCAGAGTAGTGCCTGGTGGGTCAGGGAGGCTCAGTGCCCTGTGGAAGCGACTTGAACCAACCAAGCTGCAAGGCAGGAGAGGGCCCTCTGGCTTTCCAGCAGTTGTCCAAGAGTCAGCATTGGCACCCCTTGCAAATACAGCTCTTTTGTGTGTTGCCAGCTGCAGACAAGTGAGGAAGAGAAGGGTGAGGATAACAGAGGAAAAGCAGTGGTGTGAAAGTCGTCAACAGTGTGTGAACAATGTCCCCAGGTGTCTCATGAAAGGAATAATAAGGGGGGGAAAAAAATCATCTTGCAGAGTTGAATGGTTTCTTTCAATTTGCAAACTTCTGCTCTCTGACAGTTTCTTTAACCCAGCACGTGTTTATCAAAGATTAACACTGAAAAGCTAGTAATTTGTTTTTGCTCAGTAAATCATATTTTCTCCATAAAGTAACTGCTGTGTGGATATTTTTAGCATTATGTAGGTTTTTTCCTTAATGATAACCCCTGACAAAAAGAATCAAATCCCATGCTTTGGGGATTAATCTGATTCCCTGCAAGGGTATGGATAGAATTTTTTTTGTCTTGTGTACTGCTATACAGATTTTACTGTGAGAGTGGATTAAGGCTTTTCCTCCCCCTAAAGCATCAGGTTTTCATCCTTGCCAAAGACTTAACAAGCACCGCTCGTGACTGAACAGTGGTCTTAACATGGCAAACTATGCCAACACAAACCTCAATGTATTTGGTGCGGCTGTAGAGGAAAAATAGACCTGCAGGCATATATAGTGTGTGGGTCAGCTATGATTATCTAGTCACATTTTTGCACTCGTCCAATATTACTGGTGATAACACAAGGATTTGGGGAAACATTGCAACTTTAGTGGGATCTGGGGAGGCCGATATGGAGGAGAGAATGGGTCAGGCTTTAAAGCCCTAAGTCTCATTCCCTGATTTGCCACAGATTTCCTTGTGACCTTGATTCAAGCACTCGCAGTCCATATGTTACTGATTTGAAATTTAATTTTTTTTTTTTTACTTCTAAAGATCTGATCTGTAGCTTCTCAGTGGCTCACTAGTCAAAATGCCAAAGTAGTGTGATGCAAATACTTTCCTGCCTTACAGGGTGAATGTTATCATGAGGTGATGTAGCCCAGGTAAAAGGCAGAGGGGAGGGAGAGCTGGTGCCCAGCAGAGCTGTGTCCTGTTCCAAGCAGCTGCCAAGTGTGGGCTCCACAGATTGTGTTTGTTTGTGGAAAGTGGGCAGTTCTGTGATGCAGAGAATTCCCCAAACGGATGTGATGCAGCACAGGGACAAGCTTGATGCTCAAGCTTGGGACCCAGACCAGGATAACCGTGGCTGCACATCGCACCGATCCTGCCTCCAACCCCAAACTGGCAATGATACGGGTATAATATACCGAAATACATTTATATCAGTTTAATAACTTCAGCAGACTGTAGGGCAAGGAATCAGCTGGATAAAATCCTGTACTAATATAGTTGATTTTTTAAATAAATAAAAATAAATTTTTCATCACTACCCCTCTGCATTCTTGATAAGCCAGGTGCTCCCAGAAGACCCTTAGCACAGGCACCTCTCAACATACCTCTGCTGCTCCAGCTGTACCCAGGGGCTCACAGCATGGGCACCACTGTTCCTCCCTCTCCCGTGTGAATATGTATATACATACGTTTACAAATACACACTCAGAGACTTAAAAAGCAGCAAATGTAATAATGTGATCCAACTGTTCAGTGCTAGGCTAGAAAGAAGTGTTTTTCTGCCATTATGTGAAAATTTAGCGTGACTGGAACAGAGTCTGCATTTGATTAGGCAATTTAAGAAATGTAAGAGACTTCATACTGTAGGGCAGTGCTGCAAAACAATTGCTCGGAACATGTTCTAAAATTGGTTTGCCTTCACCAGATTTCCATGTGTTTCTGCACGACATCTCAAATGGAAATATGAGCAGTCACGTGGCAAGTGACTACATTTTGGTATTATGGTAAATAAAAGCAGCAGTTTAAACAATTACTCCAGATTCTGAGTAGCCTCTGAGATGAAAAAGACAAAACTCTCCCTCTCTTTACTTTCCAGCCTGGGAAAGACATTTCATAACACATCCTTTCACTGGCGTAGTTAATCTTTAATGCTTAACAAGATAATAGTAATTGTTAACTTTGAGCTTAGGCTTCCTCCAGGTTTGCATGCCTGCATTTTGTACATGTAATTGATTGTGCCCAGGAAAGTGGCAGAGCACATGCTCTGCATATACAAATAGGTAACTGGGTGGCCAGCTACCAGATTTGTCCATGCAGAAAAATCCAAGACTAGTTACAAACATTTTGTTCCCCGGTTTCTATAGGCAGTGTTCCTGTGGGCAAGGCTGGCTGACCATTCCAGCTCCAAGAATGGCATATTGATAACACCAGCGCAGTGCTTAAGATGCTGATGTGTTTCTTGCCAGTTGATAGTCCCCCGTCTCTCCCCTCCCATTTTCCAGAAGCCATTTACTTTCTCTTTGAAGTGTGAGCGGTGGCATCCTGCAGCAGCAACTCAAGCCAGCAAGCCCCATGCTCCAGCAAGGCACAGTGCTGAGATGCTGGAGGGACGTTTATAGCAGGGGAGAGCGGTGGGTGGGAAGAAGTGATGCTTTCTGGAGTGACATTGACAGCAACATTGTCTGGGGCGCAGCCTGTTGAACAGCAGATGTGTCCTCCCCACAGTGCAAATCCCTTTTTTCTTCAGCTCTCCTGGTCAGGGCGTCTTCCTTCCCCTAAAGCTCCTTTCCATTTCAAAACATCCCATTGACTTCATCCTGTAGGCAAACCCTGACCTCCTGGGTTCCAGCCAGGTCTAAAATGGGCAGCGCTTATCTTGGGGATCAGGGCTGGAGCGCTGCTCAAGGTGAAGGCAGCTTTCTCCACTGCTGGGAGACAGCGGGGCTCGCAGACAGGAGACCCAGGGGTGCTGCTGGCAGCTCGCTGTGGCGTCAGCTGGACTTGTGCAAGTTGTGCCTGAGACCTTCCTTATGCCCTCACCTGCAAATACTGGTTTATACCTGTCCCAGAGCCGCCTTATCAGATGATGCCTGATCATGCTGAAATGAGTGCCAGTTTTGCTAGGTAAATCGTGTACTGTAGGCTTGCAAGAAGAACACTTTCTTACTTCACTTCTGGCACTTGCCCACATTTGTAGGCAACCCTCCTAGAGGGAGGAGAAGGTAGCACTTTGGTCTAGATTTGAGGTTATTTGGGGCTGAGGGGGGCAGTTAGGTTGTTTCTAAACCTGTATGTACTACTGTAAGTAATTAGATCTTTACCATCATGGTTTAAGAGTTCTCTCTAGTTTTCAGGATAAAAGTATTTCAGCCTAAAAACACTATTGAAAAGCACCAGACACCTCTGACAGAGCTGTGAGCTGGAGGCACTCAGGAGTTCACCCTGCCGCTCTCCCAGCAGGGTGGCACTGCTTTCCTTGGGTTGGGGTCAGGGCAGGTGTAGGAGCTCCGGCTACCAGCGTTGCCCATGGCCAGGAATTAATGGAGGATCAGTGCTGAGAGTACAGGACAAACCTTGAACATCACTGTATTGACATTCTCTGCACTAGTCCTTTGCCACTTTCACAAATAAATTCAGTATTCTGTAGGGCGGTCTCAGTTGGGCACAGGCAGGTTGAATTAATAAAATGCAGGCCTGCTAAAATGGTGAATCCAGAGCACTGCTTAAAGTACCTTTCCCTTTATCACCGATAGCTCAACCTTGGCAAACTTTCAAGGGGACCATGTCCTCCTCTCTAAAACAGAACAGATTGGACCATAGATGTGAGGTGAAATCAAAGGTTGGTTTCAGCTGGAGGACTTTTGTATCGCCCTGGTAAGGGATGGTAGTTAACATGCACTCTCAAAAATTAACTTAAAATAAACATAATTGAAGCAATCACTTACAGTTTGCTCAGCATTTTATTTCCTTTCCTGCTGAAACTACCTTGTGTTCAAGTAAATTTTTGATCACAGGAGAATTTAGCCCTCAAAGTGCATCTAATCAACCAATGAACACTTGCATCATTAAAAGTCACCCTATCCGTTTTGCAGGCGTTCTGTCAGCTCGTTCTAGAGCAAGAGGGGTGCGATTTCTGTAACGTTAAAAGCCTGCAAACAACTGAAGTGTAACTAGCAATACCATAAGCCAATTAAGATGAAAGCTGTGATACTCAGTGGTAGGGTTTCATCACTTTAATATTAAACTATTTTTTTTTTTACTTGGGCATAAATCAAGAGGTGTTAATGCAGAATCCTTAAAAAAAGTCAAGTATTATCTTAAAAATAACAGACCTGTTATTTGCACTTTCATGCTCAATTAATATCATGGCTCCAAATATCCTAAATTTTTTCCTCAGAGCTGCAGACTTTAAAGTTGTTCTAGAAAGTAAGGATGACTACATCCTGTAGGTTTAAATTCGAGCATACCTTTATAGGACAGGAACAGTTTTTCTTACCTATTTATTCATACAAAATAATGCTGTAAGTTTCTAAAAGGGACTACAAAAATCGTGTTTTTTATTATAACTGCAAATATTTTCCTGTGTTTTATTTGATAATTAGCTGAAACAATCTGTCACCAAACTCCACGATATGGGTTTATCACAGCATAGACAATCTCTGAGATTTGAATGTACAGTAAGACCCTTGTCTCGGGCATTGCCTTCAGGAACTTTACTGAAGTCAGCCTTCATTAGAAAAAACACATTTATACTGGAATATCATTTGAAAGAAAAAAAATCACAGTTACATTGATGCTGGCTGCTGTACCCTTCTTCTGGGAGGACTTACCACACTATAAAGCAATTGCATCATTGGAAAACCTATGTATAGATATGACCTAAAATGGGAATCTAATCCCCTGCTTCTCATATAATAGATACTGATACAGATTTTTAAGGCAAATGTTGCATTCTATGTGGAACACTTTCTGGCTCGTAAGCAAATGAGTCATTATACGCATTTCACACAGACATAGGAAAAAAAGGACCAAGACCAAAAAAATAGAGGTAGGACAAAGAATTGTCTGCTCCCTTCCCATCAAAGCCACCAGACCCTTGGGCCATGCTTGTCTTATATTTTGGCTTGAGTGAAACAAAAATGCTGCATTTTCATGGTTTGATTACCAAACCACGCTTTGGCCTGGCTCCCCCAGTGTGTGGCTCTCCTCTAAAGTTATTTTATTCCATGCACAGCAGGGATAAGGTGCTATTCTGAGTGAATATTCTGGTGCATCCATGGTTGCCAGTGTATACATTTCTACAACAGGTCTGGGGCACCACTGAAGGTGGCCCGTATCACCTTCATATCTTTTCTTCTAAATGTTGTATTTTCTGAAAAGATTCACCTGCTTGACAAACCAAAATTCAGCAACAACCTACCTTTCTGTACTAGTGAAGTGAAGCTCCAGCTCCTACACCAGCACCTTACTGGCAAGCTGTTGTCTCTGCAGCTGGCTCAAGAAGTTGAACTTCTCCCACCTGGTAGCAGTTACCATCATCAAGTAAACGTGCAAGTCCTTAACCCCCTAAAGCAGAGTCACTGCCAGCATGCTTTTTGACATCATGAAGCCCAGAATATGAACCATACCCTTTTCAACCCACAGCTAGTGAACAATAAGCGGTTTGTACAGCTGAAAATAATCCCTGAAGCTGTAGAAAACAATATTTTTAACCTGTTGCACCAGTCCTTTGCATCGAGAAAAACCTGGGGTGGGGCGTGCTAAACACAAGTAAGTTCCCATTCAGAGAGTAATATAACTTTTAGTTGGTTGCAAGTGAAATCTTTGACTTGCTCTAGCTTGGCCAACGGATATTTGTTGTTTGAGTGATCTGGTTAAAGAGCTTCGAAGCACTGACTCGGCCACCTGCTCTGTGTCCTGAAGCCACTGTGCACGGTGGCCCTTGCCGGAGGTTTTCTGAAGGGCTGAGACCAGTGGAAGCTGCTGCGTGTTGTACAGGATCTGCTTTGCTCTCCCTCAGAAAGAGGAATGGAAGACTCAGCTGTAGGCCCCAAGAAACTCGTTGAGCATCTATGAACAAGCAGGCAGTAAAAGATTGTTTTGGTTTAGTTTAACTTTTTATTATTAGTGGGGTTTCATGCTCAAAATTTCAGAAGGTACCATCTCAGAAATGCACTAGTTGGTGCATTTGCACTAATTAGTGCCCTCAGGGAGCCATTGGCATGCAGGAAGGAACAGAGGACAACAGGGATTTCTTGTTCTCTCAAAGTCCACAACCACTTGGGATTGTGGGGATACCAAGTCACATAAACTGTCTAGGCTCAGCATATTACTAATGAGTTCTGCCAGTCCCCCCTTAACAGCACGGCTAACGCATCTCTCCAAGCACAGAGGAGGTCCTTGCTCTCACTTAGCAGTCTGATTTTTCCCCGTGTGTGGTGGAGAAGGAAGACGATGTAGTCATTTAAGCCTTTTCATGCTATGTGCCTGTTTTTCAGCTTTTATTATTGCAACCCTTTGCTCCTTTGACTTGCCAAACTCTCCACAAGTGAACTAAATTTTAGGATAGATCTTTTGTTCTGACCGACCCCGAACGTCAGTCTGGATCTGCCATACCACACTCCTGTCTGTGCTTAGCATTTTGAGAAGCATTTATTGTGTTAAGCAGATTTTTAAGAATTAATTTTTTTTGAGTGAATAGAAGATACTGCATCAGTCTGGTTTGAAGCTATTTTATGTGTTGCTTCTCTCCAGCTGGCTGAATGCCCTTTCCCTTCCCCCCTCCTCTTTTACGTGGCAGCGCATGGAAAGATGATTGATGGAGTGTCACCAGTGCGTTGTCAAAGGCTGGAGTAGATTAATGGGCAAGAAACACCAGCCTGTTCCCCTTCATGTGTGATTGTTTGAAGGAAGGCTCATATTTTAGCAGAAATGATATCTTGCTTCTCTGGATTCCCCCAATCAGGAATTGAAGGATGGGATTCGTAGCCAAGACTGAAAGGTGCCAGCCACAAAGAGCCAGTTTATTACTTGGGACAACTGCCTGCCTTCCACTTGACCAACAGCACTCGCCCCGAGGCCTGTTTCAGTCAGGCTGCTGTCCTCTTTACTGATGTGGATTTGTGCCACCAGTTAACATTTATACCTCTATTTCTTTGTATTTGCAGCCACAAGTAGTTACGGCATAGACCAAATGGCCAGAAGATCTCTGATCTGTTACTGGCTTTTCCACCTAGGTGACACTGGCCAGTTTGCCTGTGCTGCAAGGAATGACCAGATATGACCCAGAGCAGCTCAGATCCTTTGAAAAGGCTTTTTTGGTGGTTGGCATTAGTCACAAAGTCAGCCTTGATCTGTGCCTCAATTCCCCAGCTGCAAAACAGGGATAGCAATATGGTAATTTCCAAACATTGCACTTGCCATGAATTGTTTCCTAGCAGAAATGCTTGGAATGCAATTTGTAAGAGAAATTAATCAAAGACTGGTCTGAATCCTGGCTGGGGAGAAATAATCAGACCCAGAGTGTGATTGTTTTCTGCATTTTCTTGAAGGTAGCCATTGCCAGCATTTCATAATCAGCTGTTCTGGCCCAAACAGATACTTCAGCATTGTTATTTGTAGTCCCCGGTAGTGGCCTCCATTAAAAGGTTTGAATGTGGCAAGAATTATGTCTTTCACACCAGCCTATCTGTGTCTACCAGAAGCATACACCTGGCTGTCATAAACCCCTGTTCCAAGGGCTAGATGGAGCCCATTTTTCTGATTATCCAGGGAACAGCTGTTCTTCCGAGTTTATTCTCTTTTCATTTGTTCTGATCTCAAGCCTGTGTCCAACCAGCTAAAAGGTGCATTTAAATGCCTCTTCAAGCAGGTGCATTTTCTTTTCATATGTAGCAAAAAATCAGAGCTACTGTTCATTTTCATGTAATATTTTAACAAGCAAAGTAATAAATCTGTACTATCTGGCTGGTAAGTAAGTGATCACCTGTGGTTTGCTGATCCAGTCCAGCTCTGTCTGCTTTGTCATGACAAAGGTCTGTGCTTCATGCAGATGCAGACATTTTCTTTGATGGAGATTTGACAGGTGATGTTTAGTTAAGAGGTTGCTGAACATAACTATTCCCACCTTTTATATTCTCAGATTCCATCTCTGGGTTATGGGGTTTGGGGGTTTTTTTGAGGAAGACGTAAATGTGAGTTTGTTCCTGCTGTAGATGCAGTCTCTAGGGAGACATATCCTGTGGCTTTACATTTACAAAATTTTGCCTTGTTTTCGGGAGTGTGATATACACCCTGAAATTTGAATCTGAGAGAACTGATACTCTCTTTGTTTACCTGCTGTTTTTCAGTTGATTCCTTTTTGGGTTTGTGGCAGTTTGTTTTTAGATCACGATTGTTGTGGCCAATACACAGCAAATTGCCCTTTTGTTCTCTGCAGCCATTTCCTTGGGTCCAGAAGCCAGTACCTGCCATTGTAATGCAGGTTACATTTAAGTTTTTGGTTGTTTGTTTTTGTTTTTTTTTTTCCCCTAATGAATTCTTCTTAGATGGGATACTGGAAAGCGAGGAAGAAAGAAACTACTACATGCCCATGCTTGATGCTGGCAGAACTTGCCCAGTTGCAGGCTGTGTGCGATCTGCAGCCAGGCCAGGGTCTCTTTGAGTCATGATGTGTGGGCCATGAACAGACTCATCTATGCTAACTAAAGTGTACATGGCTGGGAGAGCTTCTTGCTCTTTGGCAATTTGTATTCATTTGTTCTCCAAGAAAACGAGGCTTCAGGGAGGACTTTTACTAAGCACCTTACAGATGTTACTGTGCACTGACTCAACATATAGTTTATGTGCCTCCCCTTCTTGTACTTTTCACTGGGACAGCAGCGGCTTGGATATTTGTAGCCTGCTTTTCTTGGAAAAAAAGACTGAGGGGGAAAAAAAAAAAAGCTTGTGTAACCATTAATGATTTGTTATTGTGTCTGGGAGCCACTGTGCTGCAGGACTGTACTCTAATGGTGCCTTCACAAGAAAGAAGTAATTTGACTAACTTTATTAATTCCAGTTTGTTTTAAGTTTGCTCATTAGTAATTTAACGCAAGATGCTTCAGCTGAAGAGGCCATGTCAGGACAAGGAAGAGCAGAGGGAAAGTGCCAGGAATCATTAGTGTTTATTAACCACTGCACTCATCAATCTTGACTAAGAGCACAGCCCATTCGTTCTGGACTGGTGGACTGAGATACAGAAATATCATTAACAGTGGAAAATGCTTCTTTTCGGGTCAGTCTGTAATGGACAGGCATTCAGACAACACCCCCATCACCCAGCATTACCAGCCTTTGAGTTGGTCTCATCACAGTCCAGTCTGAGCTGACAGCTCGGCAGCCTTGGAGAAGGAAGTCCTGCCCCCAGCCAGCCGTAGCATCGATTAACAAATACAGTATTTGCATCCCCAGTAAACATTACTGAAGGGTTAAGTGTTGTTATGAAGGGTTTTTTAATTCCTTTTCAAATTATTAAATGATTAATAGTTATGTGCTTTGCTGGATCAGGCCTGGCACTTTGTGCTGGCAACATGCACGTCTCACAGCAATTCTTGAAACATTAAAATGGAAAGGCTTCATTTTTCTCTTTAGACAAAGAGTTTAATAACCAATTTTAGCAACTGCAAGGCATTGAGCTGGTGACTCAAAGCTCTGACCTGTGAATCGGGGCTGAATGAATGCCTCCAAAAGGTTGGAGGAGGGAATAGTACTACATTTGCCAGGTTTCTAATGAGAAATATGACCCCTGCCCAGACCACTTGTGTCATTAGGGATTGCATTTCACTTTGAGATGCGTTTTCTTGCATCCTACCCAAATTGCAACTTGAGTAGTTACATTCTGCTCACTAAAATATCCCTGCGGTTTAATTGGAGATGTTTCCCTTCCCTTCTTAAAAGCTTTGTTATATAATGTTGTGGTGCTATCCTAATATGCAGTGTATAATGCATAGAGCACACCCCCCCAAAAAAAAACCCACCACGAAAGTCTCTGAAGTTGCTAGTTTTCTACAGTAACAGGTAGAATTTTCTGTTCTGTAGGGGGAAAGCGGCACTTCTGGAACCCAGTTCAGCGTTGTGCCCCCGTTTGAGTCTCTTGCCACCCTTGCAAAGGGCGTGACAAGCACTGTCACAACTGCAGAGGCAGCATTTTTGCATTTACTTTGCACATACGTAAATCAATGCACGAGGCAAAGCCTCAAGTGCCTGGGCCTGGACATAAGGTCTTTGCAGTGAGCATGTTAAGCTCAGTATTATGATGGCACAGCCTGGAAACAAGCAATAATTTTAAAACATGGCATGGATGTTCAGACAGATTGTGTGTGTCATGACGTTCTGTGGATAAGATTTAGGTATTTTATGGGGAAAGGGTTTTATTGGATGACATTCAGTGATAGAGGGGATGGAAAGAGATTGCAGTTTAATTAAAATTCTAATCCCAAGTTTGACAATTTTTCTTGCCAGGTCAGCAGCCTGCATGTTCTGTTTGTGATTCCTGTGAATTAAATGGGCTGACAATCGTCGTCAGCTTCGGAAATGCCTGTAAATCCAGCTAAAAATTAGCAAACATCAATATGTTTCAGAGCAGCTTTGAGTAGGGATATGTCACGCAGCAGTTTCTATCAGTGTACATACAGGAGCCTTTCATCAGCACCAATTTAGTCCGCTGCTGCCAGTGCTCAAATACAAATGAAAAAAAAAAAAAACCACCTTCTGCAGTAGGAAGTCACGTTCTCTGCAGAAGTCTCAATGGCGTGTTCCTGTTTTCCAGGTAGTTAAACAGTGTTGCCACCAAGGTAGGACTCATCTCTCACCAGCCATGAGGCTTCCTCTGCTTTGTGCCTCCGTGATGCTAATGAGTCTGTCCCAGTGCCGAGCTGTCAGCTTCCCTGAAGACGAGGACCCTATTAATGTTGTTGACTACCACTGTAAGTAATCTGCAAATGGTGCTAACCACTAGGGGAAAAGTTTTAATGTGTCTTTGGTTTGGGGTTTGTTGGTTTGTGGGGTTTTTTTCCTCAGGAAGTTAAAAAAAAAGTCTTTTTTTTGTTTTCAAATTGAAATGTGTTTACTGGCTTTGTATCTTTAATAGAACACTTAATCATTTTCTTAAAAAAGCAATCAGAAATACAGCAATAACTTCAGGAAAAAGAACATTTGCTGACATTAGCCATCTTTTTCTCATTTATATTCAAGACATTACTCAAGGAATTTAGTTTAAACCCTTCTACACCTAGTATATACAGCTAATCAATGCCATATATTGATTCTTTAGCTCTATAATCCTGAGTGATGGTGTAGCCCATTTTTACTTGCAGATTCAAGGCAATATCCAGTATTTAGAGGACGCCCTTCAGGCAATGAATCTCAGCACAGACTGGACTTCCAACTGATGTTGAAAATTCGAGACACACTTTATATTGCTGGCAGGTAATTTTCCTTCACTCAGTTCATTAGATTAAAATTCTTTTCTCTTCTGGTTTTGCATTTATGTGTAAAATTCATTTAGAAAAATCTGCAGAATATGATAAAAATTAGAACTGGGGGAGGACTTCCCAGAGAAATATACCGTGTCTATGGCCAGTGCATGAAAATTGGATTTGAAGGCTGCAGTTACTGTAGTTATGCTAAAACCAATGATCAAATACTCTTTTCCCTCTTTTATATTACTGCTCTGATAGAAACCTCTCCTGATCATTTTAAACTCAAACTGACACATCAGGGATATAGGAAGTGAGGAGAACACACTTGAATATTTACAGTCCGGATTAGTCTTCAGCAGAATGGAAAACCAGAGGTGGATAGCTGGGCACCGTACGTGCTGTCTAAGGGCCACACCAGTGAAAATCAAAACCACCCCGCGTTGCCCATGACCAACCTTCTCTGTTTTGTATTAAACGCAGAAAATTCATGAACATGCCATAGAAGTTTCTGGTCTAACAAAACACTAAGAATAGATTTAGCTTCTCAAAAAATAAGGCCAATGAATTAATGAATTTACTTGTGTCTTTGCAAACAGGGACCAAGTTTATACTGTGAACTTAAATGAAGTTCCAAAATCAGAAGTTACTCCAAGCAAGGTGAGTAGTAGATACAGGTGCTGGCAAGGGAGAGGTATTTTCTTTGGGTTTAATTTTCTTAAGATTTTTTTTTTGTTGTGTGTTTGTTTTTTTTTTTTTTTGTTTTTGTTTTTGTTTTTTTTTGTGGAAAGGAAGTCAAGTGTTCTTTTCTGGTTTGATTTAACAGAAATTAACATGGAGGTCAAGGCAGCAGGACAGAGAGAACTGCGCTATGAAGGGTAAACATAAAGTAAGTTTAGCACGTGCATTAAAGAAAACCAACACTAATATTTATTATATATGTGAAGTCTGTGATTAATACATCTTACCCTCTTTTCAGGATGAATGCCATAACTTCATTAAAGTCTTTGTTCCGAGAAATGATGAGATGGTGTTTGTCTGTGGAACAAATGCATTTAACCCAATGTGCAGATACTATCGGGTAAGAATACTGAATGTGTCATTAGCCTGTTAATAGTTTTGCTTGCACTAATTATGCTGTAGCAAATACATCCAGTGTTTTCAGGGAGTGCTTCAAGGTGAAATAAAACCAGACAGAAACCAATGTGCTGAATTAAGTTTTGAGGAAAGACAACGCTACACTTTTGTACAAAATAGAAATGACACGATCACCCATTTATTTTTCTTCTCTAGCTGAATACCTTAGAGTATGATGGGGAGGAAATTAGTGGTTTGGCAAGATGCCCGTTTGATGCCAGACAAACCAATGTCGCCCTCTTTGCTGGTAAGAACTTTTGCTTGTAATGAGCCTAAATGATTAATGACACCAAAGGAGCCAGAGAGCTTTTAAAGCAAGCACAGGAAAGCTAAAGGTGTCATGATGCCCCTGGCCTTAAATTTTTTAAAGGGCCTCCAAAGGATTAGAAGCTGACCTGTTAATAAATAGGTTACAGCAATTTGGGGAAGAGTGGCAGTAAAGAAATGGGGAAAAATACAGGCTAGTCAGAATTCTGTAGATTATTAAAGGCCTCTTAATACCACATTTTCAACTTCCGTTTTAGATGGAAAACTGTATTCAGCAACAGTAGCAGATTTCCTGGCAAGTGATGCTGTTATTTATCGCAGCATGGGGGACGGATCTGCCCTAAGAACAATAAAGTATGATTCCAAATGGATAAAAGGTAATTTGGGGGAGTATTTTCCCATATACATGGCAAATGTAATTTCAGTGGCACAGAGGGTCGCATAATTCACAGCCAGCGTGCTTTACACATATGCCACAATGTCAGCATATATGCAGCTTTCAACATAGTTTGATTACAATAAAAAAGCAGTTTAATACCAATAAAGCAAAATCTTTTTGTTAAATGCATCAACGACTGAATCTGCAGTAACAAAACACCTTAGCTGAAATGCAATTTCTGTGAGGCCTTTTTACAGTCCATTAGCCAACATTAAAGACATCAAGTTCGTTTAAGCTCCAGCGCACCCATATTTGGCCGTCCTGAAGTATCTGGAGGACTGGAGTTCATGCTGGTACAGAGCTGGGGAGAAGCCACCAAGCCTCACAGCATAGTCCGTGTCCTACGCCGACTGAGTAGTTCTTTGGAGTAACCTTCTCCTTGCTCTTTCTTACAGAACCACACTTCCTCCACGCCATAGAATATGGGAACTACGTTTATTTCTTCTTCCGAGAAATTGCTGTAGAGCACAATAATTTAGGCAAGGTAGGTATCCTCACAGCGGGCTGTCAGGTAGCCATGAGTCGCAGCAGAATGAGATCATCCTAAAACAGCATCAGTAACAAGCACAGTTTACAGTATGAAGTAGGGCCTGGTACAAAGTTTGCACAGTTTTCCCATCGTTACAATTTACAGGGCTTGGGCAGGGAGGGGGAGAGAAGTAGAAGGGTGCATTCTTCAACCAAAACGTTGTGTCAGTTCTCTGTGCCTTGCTGTCAGGCGAGTTCCCTACAGCTATCTTTCAGTATTGCTATTGCTATAGTGTTGCTGTTGCCTTAACACTTGTGGCAAGTAATGGAAAATCTGAGGGTTTTTTCATGCTTATTAAAGAAACAAAAGAAAACAACACAAAAGAAGAGTTTCAAAGAAGTTTCTCTAATGTCCCTGGATATTGAATAATTCAGTCATGCCGGTACGGAGTATAATACTTACGCCTCACCATGGAAGGATATTCTATAATAAATTATTAAATCCTTTACACACGGTTAATTAAAGTCTTTAAATCTCACTAACAATGTGATTTTGAAGGGAAAAAAGGGTGGGGACAAGCTGCAGAGTTACGTCTGCTTTGTGATATATTAACATGTCTGTGCACTACGAGCTAAACACGGTTTGCTTTCATCCTTTCTGTGCAGATAAATGGCAGCTTCCTGTTAACAAAATTATCTTGGGTGTTTTATTAACAGCTCAGAAGCAAGCACTCTTTTCCTTGCGTGTCTCAAGCCTTTCTAAACCCTTTTCCTTTTGCCCTTCCCAGGCTGTGTACTCTCGTGTGGCACGCATATGCAAAAATGATATGGGGGGGTCCCAGAGAGTCCTGGAGAAGCATTGGACATCCTTTCTGAAAGCTCGGCTCAACTGCTCAGTTCCCGGGGATTCATTCTTCTACTTTGATGTTCTGCAGTCTATCACAGACATAATGGAAATCAATGGAGTCCCCACGGTTGTCGGTGTATTCACCACACAGCTTAACAGGTGAGAGACGAGCAACCTTACATCAAAGGTAGTTTTCTGGTTCTCTCCTACACTGAGATTGGTGCCATTGTAGTCTGAGAGCTCTTGCAACTATTTTTCTAATTTTACAGCATCCCTGGTTCAGCAGTGTGTGCTTTCAGCATGGATGACATTGAGAAAGTTTTCAAAGGGAGATTTAAAGAACAAAAGACTCCTGACTCTGTTTGGACAGCTGTACCTGAAGACAAAGTACCAAAGCCAAGGTAAAAGGTTCTTAGTCATGATGCCATAACATTGTCCTTGTAAAGAGCTACTTAAATCAGCTGCACTCTTGAGTGTCTTGTCGGGTAAAAACCAAAGCAGAGCTTTACCCTTCAGCTATAAGGATGCTCATTAGCAGGCTGCCTTGTCTCATTAACTAAAATACCAAGTGGAAAACAATGTTGTTCTCCTTTCAGACCTGGCTGCTGTGCAAAACATGGCCTAGCAGAGGCTTACAAAACCTCCATTGATTTCCCCGACGAAACCCTCTCCTTCATCAAATCTCATCCTTTGATGGATTCAGCTGTTCCCTCAGTCATTGAAGAGCCCTGGTTTACCAAAACTCGTGTCAGGTATGGAGCGACACCGTTCAGAAATAATGCATGTGGAAAGGAAAACAAGAAAAACGCGCCGCTAATGATACGCCTCTTGGTCTTGATAGATACAGATTGACAGCAATTGCTGTAGACCACGCTGCTGGGCCCTACCAGAACTACACAGTCATATTTGTTGGCTCCGAAGCAGGAGTAGTACTTAAAATCTTGGCAAAGACTGGGCCTTTTTCTTTGAATGACAGTGTATTACTGGAAGAGATTGAAGCATATAATCATGCAAAGTAAGTACTGCCAGAACACCTAAGTTCTTCATCTAGTCCTTGGTACCAAGCTAAAAAAAAATTTACGGAAAACAAAAGAAACAACTCGTTATCACCACCATCACCACTTGTTTGTCATTTCACAGTGTTCTTCATATTGAATAACCTGAACATACTTGGTTATTTGCCATTTTGCATGGGTTGAGCAAACAACCTAATTCCACTCCAGTGACGTCAGTGATACAGTCTAATTCTTCTGCAAATAGATACACTTCTTCCTGAATATAAAACGTCAGAACTATCTGCTGCTGCTAAAAAGAAATTATGTGAGCTTATCTTGAGCGTTTCTCAAGAGTGACCAATAATGTGTAAACTACATCTAATCATTTTAAACCTGTTTATTCTGGCACAAAGAATTTGGGAACGGAAGTGTTCCAATTAGAGTGTACAGGCATCCAATAGAGGACTCCTGTTCTGCTCTGTCGAGATATTTATGCCGACTGAGAGAACAAAGAAAATGGATTTAGATTTTTTTCTTACATAGTTCAGTGAACTTGTCACCTAGCTGTAAATAAGAGCCAGAAGCCGGCATTTGATAACCCATAGGTTTCTTTAGAAATCGCTCTGCAAGGACTAGTAAGTTGCATTTATATACATAAAAAGTCTCTTGTCAGTATCTACACAGACAGTAAATAAATAAAATGTTTGCAGTGTAAGCACTGCACAAAGTACTACAGTTACTAAAATAATGGCCTCCCATTATTTTTGCTGAACAGGTGTAATGCTGAGAGCGAGGAGGACAGAAGAGTCATTTCCCTTCAGCTGGACAGAGACCACCACGCTCTGTTCGTGGCGTTCTCCAGCTGCGTCATTAGGATTCCTCTGAGTCGGTGTGAGCGTCATGGCTCATGTAAAAAGTACGGCCCCATTCCTGAACTCCCCCTTAAAGGAAGGGCACCAACAGCTCTTGGGAAGGAAGTAAAAAATGCATGATTTTTTGGGCTTTTTCTCTTGCAAGGGCATGTATTGCTTCCCGGGACCCATACTGTGGCTGGTTAGACCACGAGGCATGTGGAAGAGTGACACCCGGCATGCTGTAAGTACTCCTTTTCCAGCCAGCCCAGCACCTCCACATGTGCTTTATAGACCACACGAGCTCATACCCTGTGCTTGTTCCCTGGCACTCAATTAATAAATCTCCTTTTTTTTTTTAAAGAAAGTTTTTCAATGTACTGTATATGGACGAGAACAGAATGCTAAAGTCTGACCTAATTCTGCAATCTCTAGGTGAAGACTTGCTTTCAGTGGGAGTTTTACATGTGTGGGGGAGGACAAGCAGACCTGTAGGAAGAGCAGTTGGATGCAGGAAGGCAAGAAACTGCTGCCTGCAAACCTGAGCAGCTCAGAGAGGACAGTAGACAGTATCCCCTCCCAGGCACGCTCACGGCCAAGGCGCAGGCAATTGCAAATATGAAAGCACAGGATTCACAGTGGGGAAAAGAGTGAGATTTTTGCCTCCACGCTGGAGCTTGGGTGATATATATGCATACCAAAGGCATTTTGCACAAATCAAGTCTGTAATATACAGCGCATTAGCAGCTGTATCTTAAAAAAAGAGGCCTTTGTAGCAGGGCTGTGCAAACTAACTAGTATAATTGCATGGTTGTATCTAAAACTAAGAGTACACCCAATGTAGAAGACATGATGAAGTTACTGAAAAAAAGAGATTTTTTTTTTTTTTTTCTATTTACTGACATAAGCACATACATAGAGTTCTAAAGCCTGCTTATAACTAACTTCTGCATTTTGTAAAACCATTTTTTTGGGCCACACACTAGCTCTTGTGTATGTTTCTATTTGCTGCTTCCAGGGAGGGGGGAAGAAAAAAAAAAAAAAGTCACCATTTGTTTCCCTACTAATACTGTTAATTGCAGGTTGTCTTTGTTTGTTTCATACAACCACAGCATGGGAGGATACGTACAAGATGTGGAATACGGCAACACAGCGCAGCTTGGGGACTGCCACGGTAAGGCACAGTCGTTGCTGCTCGGTCGGAATGTCTCGACAGTAGTCTGTGGCCACACCTCACGATGGATGTTAAATTTATGATGAGCTTTTCGATAACATGATGACCGCATCACCTGGTGTAACTGTGAATGTTCACAAAGCTTGAGCTTTTTGGTCCTGGGTGGCAGAGTTTTGTCTTTCCTTCACCAGTTTACAACTATCTGGGGTCTACAGCGAAGTATTGAAGAATTTATTTTTTTGTAACCAGTAATATTTTAGTTTTTATTTTCCATTACTCAGGTTTGAGATTTTTTGCTTTCTTTTTGTTACTTTTTACTGATTACTTGTTCCTTTAATTCTTTTAGAAATTTTGGCTACTACAGCTACACCAGATTACAAAATATTTGGCGACCCAACATCTGGTTAGTTTTTTTTAATTTTTTTGAATTAATGACCTTTACTTTCCTTCAGTTCAGCATTTTCAGCCCTTTTTTCCTTCCTTTTGCACAGTTGGCAATCCTCCATTTTTGTGCTTTTACTCATGTTCCCACTGATGGTAAAGATAGTCAGACTCTTCTCACTCAGCACTTCACCCTGTGTAGCCGCATGTTAACAGCTCATTATTTATTGAGACATCTTTTATTAAAGAGCCTGATTAACATAGATGACATCTTCACTGCACGAAAGTCCACTAAGCTTTACTCTTTATCCCCAGCCATGCATTTGTGAATGCCCCCGTTGGTCATCTCTAGTAGATGAATGGCAGAATTTCATCATCTTCCTCCTTACCTCTCCTTTCCTCTTTTCCTTCTTTCCCAGCAAGCTTTTTGCGCAAATACACATTTTCTAAAATGTGTATTTCTGTATTTTTGAAATGTTTTAAGTAGTTTATGCTAATGGAAAAATTTAACATCACAAACTGCGTAGCTGAATGAGGACTTGTGTAGACAAAGGTGGCTTAGAAAAAACTTACGCGTTGTTGTCAGATGGACTTTCACATCCTTTTCTCCTTCAGTGATTTTTCTAATCGTGTTTTCACCGTCAGCCCCTGGTGTTCAGGGAGGCAGGACCCAGCGCTCCTCTGCTGAACTCAAAAGCAGACCCTGTGTTGACTTCAACAGGAGCAAGGCAGAGCCCTTATTTTCCAGTCTCTGCTCCTGGAACTTGAGTCTCTGCTTTCAAACCAAGGGCACATTTCTGACTGACAAATACGAAAATAATCTATTTCTATGTTAAATTTGTAAGGGCGCAACAAGAACAAGAAGATTATTTTGTGTTTTGGTTTCCAATATTTGCACTTCCTGTAACTTGACAAGAAGTCGTGTTTGAGGCAAATATTTTCCAGGGATATTTACCCATAACGTAAGTTAGAGACTCGCTTACAAAAGCAAAACAAAACTGAACTGTTACATGGAAACATTACCTTGGTTGTGTGTTTTGAATTTTCAAAGTGGTATTTTAGGACACAGATATAACAGAACCTTATTCCCAACTCCTGACTGAGTGTGCTTTTGAAGTACATTTCTGAGTCGGATCTTGAGCCATAGACATTCACGCCTAAACCTACTGGGACAGTGAACACAAAATACTCGAGTGTGCAAAGTAGGCTTTGGCTTGTAAACCCACTTTGATGTGTTTCCTCCTGATGTGCATTTTCATGTAGGCTAGGGTGGTTCTGTTCAGCATGTACTACGGAGGAGCCACAATCTGTGCAACGTTGTTCCTTGGGAACCATTGCAAAATCGGGGTTAAAAACATTCCTTTCATCCCCACCTGTAGAAACGGCTCGTTCAGCAGTTCCTGCTATACTCTAATAGCAGTAATGGAGCTGATCTGGTTTCTCAGGCGTAACCTGTCATGAGTGTGTATCTTTCCAAGTAACTTCTTTTTTTTTTTGAAGATGTTTAAAAGGCAGCCAAGTGTGTTGTCTCCAGCGAAGAATACAGCAATTAAGTAGAATAAGTTGTGCCTTTCACCTCCACCAGTTGCTTATTTTAACTTTTGCACTGCTTTCATGTTTGACTTCTCTGGCTTTTTGGCTAGCAGCCGTTGATGTTTTAATGTATTTTTTTTCATACTTAAAGTTTTGAACCAATTGATTTTAATCAGCCCTCTGTACTTCTGTGGAGTGTAGAGGGTCACATTTTGCTTTGACATGTAACTCCCATTAAATACTGTCTCCAGCTATAGCTTAGATGTGCCATGAAACAGTGAGGAAAGCCTGACTGTAATAGACATTAATAAAAATCTGTTTGCCACCACAGACATGGAGTTCTCCTCAGCTTCCATTACCACAATGGCAAGTATCCCAGTTATATCACCTAAAGTGATTGGTTCCTGGAAACCTAAAGTGACTGGCTCTCGGAAATTTGTAGTTCAAGATGACCCAAACACTTCTGATTATTCTGATCCATTATCAGGTGTCCCAAAGGGTAAGGCCTTAACAGGGAATACATTGCAGCTGACTGGAAACCTGATAGTCTCAGCATTGTCCAAGGCTTAAATGTAACAGCCATGATTGGGCTATATTTTACACCCATTTCCTGTGAATATGCAGACAGTGCAATCATGTTTTTCATACCTACTTACCCAGTGTACGAAGTGCTGCTTAGAGCTTATAATGGGAAACACAGATAATAAGCTCGGCCTTTTATTCCTGGGGTGCTGCAAAGCTTCCATTAAAATCAGTGGGAGTTCTGGATGCATCCAAAAAAATTAACATTTGAGACTTATTTGCACCTCCTGGTGGTTGTTTCAAACCAGTCTAGTTTGGATAAAACTATTAGTCCTCATGAATGGTTGCTTACAAGAGCTTAATATTGGGGTTTTTTTGTTTAGTTTGTGGGTGGGGTTGGGGAGGATGACAGTAGGGAACAGCAAACATAACACAGCACCGTGACAGATCCATGTGTTAAAAATGGGGCATATCCCAAACTCTTGTCCACCTGCAGCATGTTTCTGAAGAACGGGGGTCAGATCTGAGTAAGGCCGAGCTGAATTTTCATTCTCTGGCTACGAGCATCAGTTTACAGATGAGCTCAGTACATAGAGACACACAGAGGTTTTAAACCAAACACAGAAACCTGTTCTGCATGTAATCCGTCTTTCCGTAGCCATTCTTTCAGCGACGTGAACCTTTGATTTAGGTTCTTACAGCAACAAAGACTTCCAACTCAGTAGGACTAGTGCAGTCAACCAAAGAAAACAAGAAGCTTCCACTCACATAACCAAAACTTAACACAAGTCTTCATCAGTACACACTAGCCAGGTGACAGACATGTTTGCACAATTCTGTATTTACTGAAAATCTCACCAGCCAAAAAAGCCATTTGTGTTTTATTACCATTCACCAAAACATATCAGGTTTCCTATCAGCCATTATGGCAGTGCATTTGTCATTTTAATTTGTTGCAGTTATTTTCCATTTTGCTTTAAGTTTTTGTTATCATTTGCTCTTGGTTCTGAATCACATTTTGTGTCATAGCTATTTGTGAACGTTACTCATGTTTTCTTTCTTCTTCTGCACAGTGCCATTAAAACCTATAACCCTGAACATTAACAATGTTCAAAGGCCTTGCCTCTAACAAAAGTTGAATCTGTTCCTTCCCTCTTGCTCTTCCATTTTAACATCCCTTGGGATAGCAGAATAGAGCATCCCTTGGGTTAACAGAATTATTTTGATTACAAACTAACATTGTCTTAGCTGCAAGATGTCTGTGGTTGCTTTAAAAATCTCAAAAAACAAAGGGACCTTGTTAATACACAAATAAATAAACTAATCCAATATCCAACTTCTTGGCCTAAGCGAAAAGTTTTCTAAATTTTAACATTCTCTAATAACTTAATCTTGCAAGTTGGGGTTTTTTTTAATGTTATGCAAGTATTTATGTTCATTATTGACAAAAGAAAAGAAAAAATAGTGCTCTAATAGAATGACAAAATATTGAACGTCAAAAATTGTACACTTACTTACATAATGCAAGGTGTGCCACTCCAAGGCTACCAACCTACGGATGTATTAGTTTACAAGTTTTGCACCATTATTACATTAAGGTGGTTATAACAATGCAGTACGTACATTATACAGTTTTACACAACATTTCCATAATCCTGTCTCTCTTTTGATACTGATTTATGAGTTGAGCAGAAGATTGAGAAAGAAATCCATCCATGAGTTATTAATTGCTGTCTGGCCCAGTAGCACCTTCTAACCTCAATTTTCCAGCAGAAATCATTAATGTTAATAACGTACAGGCCCCTGTTTGTGAGCCTTAAAGGAAATTTGGGGACAGGCTAAAATAAACATAATATGAGGAGAGAAGCTTTGACAGGCGTTCCTCACTATCAAAGAAAACAGTCAGTCTTCATTTAAACCGATCAATGCTTGCACAGTCATTTAAAAAATTATTTACATTCACCCGTGCTGTGGGTTGTAGGATCCAACTCAGTTTCACTAACACTGCACCCAGAGCACTTAAGAGTAGTTAATAGACAGGTCCCTGAGGGGGGCTGCCTTCTTCTGAAACGTACTGGTTATGAAGTACATGTAGATTTATGATATACTGCATGTCTTTTGCAGGTGTAAGGTGGGAAGTACAATCAGGAGAGTCCAACCAAATGGTACATATGAATGTCCTAATCACTTGTGTCTTTGCTGCTTTTGTCCTGGGAGCCTTTATTGCGGGAGTGGCCGTTTACTGTTACCGGGATATATTTGTACGGAAATCCAGAAAAATACACAAAGATGCAGAATCAGCTCAGTCCTGTACTGACTCCAGTGGGAGCTTTGCTAAACTGAATGGGCTGTTTGATAGTCCCGTCAAGGAATATCAGCAAAACATTGATTCACCCAAACTTTACACCAACCTGTTGACTAGCAGAAAGGAGTTGCCACCAAATGGTGATACGAAGTCCATGATGATGGACCACAGGGGCCAGCCTCCGGAATTAGCTGCGCTTCCAACTCCTGAATCTACACCAGTTCTTCAACAAAAGACTCTGCAGGCTATGAAAAGTCAGTCGGACAAAGCTCATAGTAACCTCAATGCTTCACGAAAGGAAACCCCCCTAAAAAGCCCTCAGTTTTTTCCTTCCAGTCCTCCACCCCACTCTCCTCTAAGCCACGGGCATATTCCTAGTGCTATCGTTCTTCCCAACGCGACCCACGATTACAATACATCTTTCTCAAATTCTAATGCGCACAAGGCAGACAAAAAGATGCAACATATTGATCATCCACTTACAAAAACATCCAGCAAAAGAGACCACAGGAGATCTGTTGATTCCAGGAACACCCTGAATGATTTTCTGAAACATTTAAATGAAACTACTGGTAATCCCAAAGCAATTATGGGAGATATTCAAGTAGCTCACCAGACTTTAATGCTGGATCCAATGGGAAATATGTCTGAGATCCCCCCTAAGGTCCCCAACAGGGAGGCATCTTTATACTCTCCTCCATCAACTCTTCCAAGAAACAGCCCCACAAAACGAGTGGACGTTCCCACCACCCCTGCAGTACCAATGACCTCTTTGGAAAGGCAGAGAGGTTATCCCAAAAATTCTTCACAAAGGCATTCAATATCTGCCCTTCCTAAAAACTTAAACTCACCAAATGGTGTTTTGTTATCCAGACAGCCTAGTATTAATCGTGGGGGGTACATGCCTCCCTCGGCAGGCACAAAGATGGACTACATGCAAGGGACGCCTGTCACCGTTCACCTCCAGCCTTCCTTGTCCAGGCAAAGCAGTTACACGAGCAATGGCACCCTTCCTCGTACAGGAATAAAGAGGACACCCTCCTTAAAACCCGACGTGCCACCAAAACCCTCATTCGTTCCTCAGACAACTTCAGTCAGACCACTGAACAAATACAGTTACTAGGACACGTCTGTGGTAAAAATGAGTGTGGCACTGACCTGTACAGGTTGTGAGATGATGTTGTGGTAGACACATAAGACAGAGACTTGCTTGTTATTGAAGAGAACAAAGTGGCCAAAGAAACTGTCTTTAGTTCAGCAACATCTGTGTCTCGCCACATGTAGCTATAGCAAGACTTCGTGTACTTGCTAAGAGCAAACACAAAAAACAAAGGAAAGTGCTGGTCATTACATTTCTTTTGTTTGGAGCTAAGGAGACATGTAGCACAATGGGGTGGGGGCTACTTTACTGTTCTAAATAGCTAAAAAGAGTTATTGGGAAAAACAAAAATCAGTAAGCAAATACTTGAAAAATGGGTTCCATTTTAGACTGCCATTAAGTGTGGTCCTTCCCATTAAATGTGAACATTTTAATATGTATGCATTCACCTTGCCTCTTGCACAAATGTCAGAAAATGGTAATGTCTCAATGAATATCTGGGTTAATAATCAATTTGCTGGAATTCAGTCTCTGGCCCAACTGTAGCATTATTCTTTTTTTCTCTCCATGTGTGTGGCATTTTGTTTGTGCCACAGATGAAGCTGTGCGTGTGTGTGGATGTGCGTGTGTACTGTACACACTAGGATGTACTTAGATTCCCATTGCATCTTTTATGCTGTGGAATTGTTTACATTGAGCATAACTGAACAAACAGATGACTCTGCCTTCTGCAGCCCGTTGGGTTCAGGTTGGAGACAGCTAAGGATGAACTGTGCATCTCTGCCAGCCTTCTGAACGGTAATGCCTTGATGAAATAGTCACCCAGTGAAAGAGTGCAGATACGTTTAATTCTTCATAACTCTGTTGTGCTGCTATTGATTCAGAGCTGTGCATTTCAAATCTAGTGCTTTGGGCTGGAACGGGGGGGTTTTACTGTGTTTCCACAGTGCCTCCATCCAATACCTGGCCACTGTGAACTTCAGCCCCTGTACTTCTCATTGAGGGCAGCTAATAATCGATTGACCTGGCGAAGGCCTGTGTAACTAGAGAAGGTTACGTTTTTGTTGCATTTAATAATGCCCTACACGCTGATAGACTCTTGTCAATAAAACAGAAGAAACATTAATTGGCCTGGCAGAAGCAGTCTGTGAAAACTCAACAGTAGTGCAATCAATTTGTTTTTGTTGTGTAATGTAAGGTTTTGTTTTTTTTCCAAAGTCATGCAGGTAATGACAATATTCTGTAAATACTATGTGTGAGTTTACCTGAATCTGTGCATTTTGTGCCTTATTCATGCAAATGATAAAAGTACTAAAAAAAAAAAAAATAAATCTGTCAAGTGTTCTCACTATAGCACATATCTCCCGAGTGCCAGTTGTAAAACCTCTCAACAGCACCCAAAAAAAAAGATAAAAAGCAAGAATAATTAATGGTAACTAAAGGCAGCCTACAATCCAAGAAGACAGCAGCATTAAATCACCTTACCATGATAAACATTCCACTCCAGCTCTCTGAAGGATCAAACAGTTATAATGTGAAATCAAATGAGGTTTCTAGGGTAATGGAACACCTGCTAAAGTTGTGTAAGCTATTTAGTAGGTTTTACAGTATCCACTTGCAGCTGATGTTCCACACAGATGGCTATTTTAGCTTGCAAACTACACACTACCACATTGTTTATTGAACATAACTATAGAAATAACTATGGCAGAGGAATATTCATGAATTAGCGGGACAGATAACTGCAATGGGTTTCAGAGATGGTGGAGATTTATATTATGTGTTCAAAGGGGAGAAAAGGTTACTCACTGAAAACTCGATCTCTGTTACAGACAAAGAATAAAGGATAGAAGTAGTCATTTTTTCTTGTAAGGCTGTAAGGGACATTTATTTCCTGAGACCTCTGGATCCAAAAATCAATGATCTCTCTTCCTAAACACTTCTGTCTTGCAACTAAAACACTACAGATTAATAACTATTAAAAATGTACTCAGTTGTCAAAAGACACAAACTGATCCGAATTCACTTTACAAGTATTAATACAGACTTGTGTGAAACCGAAAGATAAATGTATGTGAACCCTGATAACCTCCTGTAACATTGTGCTGCCTTGTAGATGGTAATGTGAGTTCTCTCAGTATTTATGTTGAAATTTCTAACATTCAACCTAGTCCTTATTCTGTTAATTTAATAATAAAAGATGCTTTATCCATTTGTGCAAAGGTAAACGCAGATTGTATCTTTTTTAATGGTACGGCATAAAAAAAGTAACCCTTAAATGAAGCTGCTCTATACTATAGAGTACTTTAACATGTATAGATATCTTGTAAACTTGTATTGTGGATGTGTAAATAATACGTTCTTTGGGTTTTTAACACCGCATGTAAAGTCAAAAATAAAATATTCCGATGTACCGAGTGTGTAATTTCATTATTAGTGAAGCTAGGCTCAGGTGCACTGTTGTCGGGGTTACAGTAGAGGATGAGCTCTGCTTACCTCAAGAGCTGTGTGGGGAAGGCCCAGAGCCCCCCTCTCCTCAGCCCTGCGGGGCCTGGCCCAGGTGGTTGGTGACACACCGGGGCGTCCTCCCCTTCTCACTGCGGCCACACGCTGACACGCGTGTTCCTGAGGGAGAGTGCGTGTCTGTAGGTGACTGACAGCCTCCCGAGGCAAACAGAGAACGTCAGAGGGACTGGCACGTGTGCGAGCGCGCGGTACGGTCAGGGTTGCCCGCGTGACACCCAACAAGATGCACTGAGTTTGAAAATACACAATATATGCCCATCGAACCTTCACTGGAGCTTGATCCGGGTTTCAGCTGGGCTCTGGTTCCTGCAAATTTTCCTTGTTAAAGGTTAGGAAAAAAAAATTAAATTTGTGCAAATACAGTACAGTTTTGAAAGACAATAGTGTGTTCCATCTAAAATGCAGGCTATGAAAAGACAGATAATTCCTGGCAAAAGTAATTGCAGACCCTACATAGCAGGACATTCCTAAATACTTACTAATGCTTAATAATTGAAATTCACATTGCAGGCAGACAGTAAAAAGCCCAACAGAAATACACATGCCATGTATTTAGTATGTGCCAACATCACACGTAATTTTAAAATAATCAGTGTCATTTAGTATCAGAAAACAAATATAACGTATGCTTTTAATTAAAAGTTGATTTTAGATAATGGATAAAAATTATTTGTTATGAGATTATGCTATCACAGTATTAATCATTTGAAATTACTGTGCATGTTATAACAGTACAATGGCATGTAGTTGTATCGTTAAAAAAATTAAAGGTAGAAGCACTAAAAAAAAAAAAAAAATCCCAAACCTATAATGCCTCAGTATATATTTCTTCTAGTGCAGAAGCAAGTTCAGATTTCTTTTTTACTGATGCTGTGGGGTTTTTTTTTATCTGATATCTTAACTAACTGCCTCAAACATACACAAGTGTCATATGCTGCAAGCCTGTGCTGCTTTTCCACTTTAAAATTCACTGTGCCTTTGAGGGGCAGGTGTCAGCCAGCACGGCTAACGGAGCTGCCTCTGCAAAGGGGCAGTACCCTCGAAGCACACCTGCTTGAAGGGTTGTCAGGAGAAATTACAAACAGCTATGTTTGTTAGTGACAAACATGTGACAAGCATCTACAACACAAATGTTCAGAAATTATCTGTATTTATCAAAAAGGTGTCAAATGACCATTTTCCACAGTTAGTTAGTCTATACCAGACCAGCCTTCACTTAAGCAGAGTGATGTAGTGGCTGGATGGGTCTAGCCAGACAGTGATAGACTGGTTTGGGTTGGAAGGGACCTTAAAGACATGGCAGGGGCACCTTCCACCAGCCCAGGTTGCCCAAAGCCCCGTCCAGCCTGGCCTTGAACCCTGCCAGGGAGGGGGCAGCCACAGCTTCTCTGGGCAACCTGGGCCAGGGCCTCACCACCCTCACAGGGAAGAATTGCTTCCTTATGTCTAATCTAGATCCACGATCTAAGACCATTACCCCTCACCCTATCCCTACACCCCCTGATAACGAGTCCCTCCCCATCTTCCCTGCAGCCCCTTTAAGCACTGGGAGGCCGCTATAAGCTCTCCCCGGAGCCTTCTCTTCTCCAGGCTGAACACCCCCAACTCTCTCAGCCTGGCCTCACAGGGGAGGGGCTCCAGCCCCCTGAGCATCTGCGTGGCCTCCTCTGGACCTGCTCCAGCAGGTCCATGTCCTTCTTACTTGGGACCCCCAGAGCTGGACCCAGCCCTGCAGAGGGGTCTCACGAGAGGGGGAGAATCCCCTCCCTCGCCCTGCTGCCCACCCTGCTCTGGGTGCAGCCCAGGATACCGTTGGCTTTCTGGGCTGCCAGCGCACATTGCTGGCTCACACTCAGTTTTCCATCCACCGACACCCCCAAGTCCTTCTCCTCGGGGCTGCTCTCAATCCACTCCTCCCCCAGCCTGTGTTTGTGCTGGGGATTGCCCCGACCCATGGGCAGGACCTTGCCCTTGGCCTTGTTGAACTCCACGAGGTTGGCACGGCCCCACCTCTCCAGCCTGTCCAGGCCCCTCTGGATGGCCCATCCCTTCCCTCCAGCGTGTCGACCCCCCCACACAGCTTGGTGTCATTGCCAAACTTGCTGAGGGTGCCTCGATCCCACTGCCCGTGTCCCCAACAAAGATGTCAAACAGCGCCGGTCCCAGCCCCGACCCCTGAGGACGCCACTCGTCACCGCTCTCCACGGGACATCGAGCTGCTCACCACAACTCTTTGAGCGCGACCATCCAGCCAATTCCTTCTCCACCGAGTGCTCCATCTGTCACATCCATGTCTCTCCAGTTCAGAGACAAGGATGTTGTGTGGGACAGTGTCAGATGCTTTGCACAAGTCCAGGTAGATGATGTCGGTTGCTCTTCCCTTACCCACCAACGCTGTAACCTGACATCTGTCCTGACATGCTCTGCTGGACTACATGGTGGGTGCAAACACCACAGAAGTCTATGAAAACAAGTATTTGCTATTTGTTAGAAAAGTAAGTACAAGAAAAATTTTCCCTTTGCTAACAGAGGGGGAACATGGCAGCCAAGGCTAACTTGCCATAGCAGCAGCTTTTAAACTACTCTGTTTTTAATGATGATGCCAAAGCAGCCATCTACAGACTCCCCATTCTGAAAGGGAACTGCACCCATAAGGAAAAGCTTAGAAAGAAAAGAAAGGAAGAAAAAACAAGAAAAAAAAAGTTTTTCTCCTCAGACACTCTGAGGAGTCTCCTGGGTCACCTGGAGTCTCTCTTTCACAACCATAGGCCCAGAGCACAGAGTTGGCCCGAGCACTCAGGGCTGCTGAGGGGCACACGCAGTCCTGCTGTGGGCACATCAGAGCAGAGGAGAGCCTCCTGCTCATCTCTTGTCTTGCTTTGTTTTTTGTGGAAAAAACATAAATAATTTTGAACAGAACACAGACAAGTAAAAAAGACAAAACAAAAAAAGGGCTGCAGGCCCATAGTAGTGAGAAGACTGCAAGAAAACCAATTTGTAAAGCCATAAGTAGTTATCTCTATGACTGCGCCGCCAGCACAAACCTATGGCCTTTTAAATTGGGGTCTTAAATCAGAGTAGTTACAAATATCAGGATGCTTCTGTCTTGGTGCTGTCTTGCTAATGACTCACTCTGTGACCCTGGGAAGATTATGCAGGGTTTATTCAGTGCAATGGATCCTCACAAGGCAGTGTTCTTAGTTGGAGTATGTGCAGTTGGTCTGTTTGTAACGTTTTCCACTTATGAAGGTTTTCTTATTTTTCCTTCTCCCTCCGTGATACCCAGCACCAGCAAGGACATCTTGCAGGTAAATAAAGGGAAAGAGAAATCCCTTTCCATCTGGGAAAGGTTAGTATTTGCCAGAATGGGAAGGAGTTGGTTGGTATTTCCCCAGGTACCTATTAATTTCATGGGATGGAAAAATATTTTTAAAAAATTGATCACGACAAAATACTTCATAAATGCAGCATCTGGACTTCAGCTGGGATGTGCAAGCTTTTCATATAAAAAGCAGTACCAGGAGACCAACCTACCAAGACTGCATTTGTTGTTCAAATGTCATCATATCACAGTATGAAAGAGCAAGAAACGAAAGGATTTAGGAGAAAAAAAAAAAACATTAAATATTTAATTAGATTCAGCTTTGCTCAGAGAACTGAAAATTTTTGCGTTTTTATTCAAACCTACTGGTGTGAGGACCTGACTCTGGACCAGCCATTCCTGCCTGCCTGCAAGCATTTTTGTAGACATATTGCATTGGCCTGACACACATCTGAAATTATAATCTGTCCTGAACTCTCAACTGAGAAACTGTTTCTACTCTGCCTGAAATGAAATTTATTGGAAGCTCTGATTTTATTAGTGCATTCTGAATTCATCCAATGACCTGATTTACGGTCTGCTTGCTGTCTTTTTTCCTACAGTGAACCAACAACTTTTCCGAGCTCTGCTCATTAAAAACGTAACTAGATCCACTCCTGTGTCCTAAAGTGAAGGCTGCTGACCAGAGCGGAGATGCCAGAGGGTCACCATGTTTAGGTAAAGTCTGAGAATTCCTTGGGCTGCAGTGGTGACGCTGTGTCCTCTCTGCCAGACTGGTGCCTCTGCCCTTCATGCCAGTCACAAAGAGTGTTGCTCAAAGTCCTTTAATACTTTATGGGTAGGGAAGAAGAAAATCTACCATGTGGACAAGCTGTCCCAACTATTTTCAGGAATGGGCCCCATTTATCAACAAAAAAGGAAGCTTACAACAGAAAAACTTGAATGGCCAGAAAAAAAAAAAAAAAAAAAAAAAAAGCCCAAGCCCAAAACTGACCTTCACACATCTTGCTGTCCTTATTTCACAAATCACAGGCTGTTTTTCCAAAGCAGAGTCTTACTGACTTGCACAACAATGAGCAAAGAATAACCGTTCTCAGTGAAGACCCTTCTGCAGGATCACACCTGGCTGTAACAGCTGTTTTGTAACTTTTTCCAGTAGCTGACCTTAAACATTGGCAAAGGCAGACCATGAGCTAACGGTTTGCTTCTGTAGCTGTGTGACATATGTCTGCTCCTGCACAGAAATGGACGGCTGCCTAGTAAGAGAAGAAAGGTGGCAATTGGCTTTTAATTTGGGTCACTTCAAGCACAGGCTTATTTCTCAAATCTTTGATTTACAATACCGGCCTCACATGAGGAAAAAATAATCAAAAGTAGAACAGAGCAGATGAATCATAAAAGCAAAGCACGAGTTAGCTGTATCTCTCCTTTCTGTGCCATGAATATCCATCTGATTACTACGATTTCCTCAGGAATACATGTTGGTCAATTAACAGCTTGAGATTTTTTTTGTTGCGGATTAATGGCAAATTTTTATAATCAGGCTGTGCTGTATAACCGTGAATGGCTATTAGTCACAGGTTATTGTGCCTGGCCAACGATTAGGTGAGCGAGAGGCACTTCCAATATTAATGCTGTATGTGAGAATTGATTTCTGTGAAAGCTTGTGCATGCAGCTCCGACATTCAGTCTCTGTCACTGTTAGCACAGGTGAAATACTGGCTCCATCGAATGAGACGGCAGAACTGCATGGGGCCAGGCCTTCACCCTCAATCACTCAGACATTCCCAGAAAGCAAATGCTAAGGAGGTGTGAGCAAGGCCACAGCAAAATAGGATGCACATCTGCAGAAAAGCATTTGCTGTAACAGGACATAGCCGTAACATCATTCCTGCCCACATACGTTTGATAAGGAGATCAAGGCTTCAGAGTAAGAAAAATGCCTCTGTGGGAACACTCTGCTTTTTCTGGGTTTTGGAGGGTTTTCCGGCAGGTACCGCAATAGGAGCTGAACGGACTTGCTTAGACCAGCTGACATTTTGTGTGTGGAGTCCTCTGACACCCCTAGACCACATTCTGTGTAGCTATAAGTCGGCCTGGTTTTAAATTAACTAGAATCAACTGGGACATAAGATGTCAAATGCCAAGCTCCCAGGCACAAGAGAAAAGCTATATAAATCATAAAATCATAGACTGGTTTGGGTTGGCAGGGACCTTCAAGATCATCCAGTTCCACCCCCCTGCCATGGGCAGGGCCACCTTCCACTAGCCCAGGTTGCCCAAAGCCCCGTCCAACCTGGCCTTGAACCCTGCCAGGGAGGGGGCAGCCACAGCTGCTCTGGGCAACCTGGGCCAGGGCCTCACCCCCCTCACAATACAGAATTTCTTCCTTTTATCTAATCTAACTCTACACTCTTTCAGTTTAAAACTGTAACCCCTCATCCTATCCCTACACCCCCTGATAACGAGTCCCTCCCCATCTTCCCTGCAGCCCCTTTAAGCACGGGGAGGCCGCTATAAGCTCTCCCCGGAGCCTTCTCTTCTCCAGCCGAACCCCCCAACTCTCTCAGCCTGTCCTCACAGGGGAGGGGCTCCAGCCCCCTGAGCATCTGCGTGCCCTCCTCTGGACCCGCTCCAGCAGGTCCGTGTCCTTCTGATGTTGAGGGCCCCAGAGCTGGACCCAGCCCTGCAGGGGGGTCTCACGAGAGCAGAGTAGAGTGGGAGAATCCCCTCCCTCGCCCTGCTGCCCACCCTGCTCTGGGTGCATTCACACCATCCTGTGGGGAGCTGCTTGTGCTAACAGAAACAGAAGAAGGTGTTTTGTGGTGTTTGTTTCACTCCTATTGGTAACACTCAAGTAAGAAGTATCAAAATATCAAAATCACAGACTGACAAAATGGCTGAGGTTGGAAGGGACCTCTGGAGATCATCTGATCCAACTCCCTTTTTCTCAAGCAGGGCCACCTAGAGCTTCTGAAGCATTCAGGAAATCACTGAATTAAGACCCTGAACTGAAAGACAGTAAAAATTATTACTCCTCTTTAAAATACCTTCTAGAACAACTTTCCGATTAAGGAGGTCTTTTTGCATAAAGGTAAAGTTTCCTTCTACCCAGACTGTGGTGAGTTTGTATATCCAACTACTCTTTTTATCACAGCACTTACTTCTCTTTGACAAGCATAGAGTGCACATCTCAAATAGTTCTTCACTTTGCAGATCCTAGAGAATATCAGCTGATCCTAATGCACAACGTACCACCGTCCATGTGAGTCTTTCATCTGAAGTGACACCATGATCAAAGGTGAGGTTATATGGAGTGCAACCCACTGAGAAAGTCACATGGTATTTCAGAGCTGCTTCATTACTGGGACAGGTAGTTCAGAAAGCACTTGAAAATGACATTTTACTGTACATGATATGTTCCATATTACAAGCATTCCTTGCTAGTTCCTGCTGCTTCTGTTAAACTGCAGTACTTGGGAAAAGGCTGGATTTGCTCTTCCACAGGAACAAAACTTCAGGTAGAATTTCTCCCCATACTCTGAGGGAGGGGATACTCCTCAAAAGGCTCTAACTACATAAGATTTTCCAGGCCAGCAGGGACAAAATATGACATAGGACACAAAGAAAGATCAGTTGCCAAAAATATACTTTTTGTCACATTTCAGACTGAAACCACTTAGAAACCTGTCATCTTAATTTGATGGCGGGGGGGGGAGAGAAAATGTTTGCCCTGAAACTGGTTGACAGAATGGACAGCTTTATGATGTTGCCTTCTAACAAAATCTTGCACAAATGCCACACAGCTAACAATGTCAGCAGTTTCTATCTAAAACCAGTACTGGATTTTTTTTAAACTCCTCTTCGTGTTCTCTAAAACATGGTTTCACTTGCCCTGCACAGGACAGTAACTAACCTGTCTCGAAGCTTCCCTTTGGTATTTTAGTGCTCATTTGGTTTTTTCATAAAGTCCTTCCAGTGAAGGCTGCTGCTTCATAGGATATCTTAGCCCCACTCCCCTCTGCTTCAGATGCAAGGTCAAGTCAGGGTCAGAGGAGCCAGCTTCGAAAAGTCAGAGTGTTCCTTTGTTATGCCACCCGATCTCACCTCCAAGCTTGTCACAGCATGAGTGACAAGACAAAACCTTCTCCAGGATGGTTCTCTATTGGCTCTTCCCTATCAAGCACAGGATCCTCCATCCCATCAATGTAACTTGAGTGTTGACATTTGTACCTCTGAAAATTTCCTCAGATTTCCATCAAAAACCCCCAAGTAGCTTGTCCGTAACAGGGTCAGGGAGAGCAGTGGGGAGACAGACCCACACCAAACCAGGAATCTCAAAGCAAATCTGACAAACCAATAGAAACCAGCAGGAGATACATGTCTAAATACCACTCGTGCCTTTGAAAATCCCCTCAGCTGTTAGGCCTATTTAATCCTTGCTCTCCGTTCAGACATTAACAAAGACGCCAGCTATGATGTGTATCATCCACCCTGTAGGCACAGGGAAGAAACCATGGCATCTCTGGAAAGCATACCAAATCCCCTAATTCCAACCCGAAGAAGCCACAGACACCAACTAGCTAATAAATACCTCATGATAAAGACAGGGTTTCAACCAGTAACCCCGATGCCCTATTTAAGTATTTCTGAACTATGCAAAGTTGCAGAAAGATTTTTCATTTTGGGAGTTATCTTCCTAGTTGGGTTGCTTTGCTGTTACGGCTGTTGTTTTAAAATAAAGCAATTCTGAATACTTATAAATCTGTGTGGATTTTTTTCCCCAAGAATATTAAAAAAGTTGACATTAAATGTACTAGCCTGAACTCAGTTTCTGTCTGATTTAATAAATTTATGCCAGCCAACCAGCAGTATTTTTTTTTTTTAATTAACCCTGGAGGTTAAATGGAAGTTTACTAAAATCAGAATATGTTAAATGAATAATTTCTCTTGGCTTATTTCAGGAAGTCTCTCTCTTACCCCAATAATCAGTTCAGCTGCAAAGAGATCAATAAGGTCTTCCAATTCAATGAGTAGAAGGCATACATTAAAAAGTTGGTAACAAACCTGATAGACTGGAGGAGATATTACAACCTATTATGGTTTTTTTTGACACTAAATCTATCTGTTAAAAATTCTTGAGAAAAGGTTACTGCCCATATACTAATGTTGCCAAATGGAATAATTTTTTAGCGTTGCTTGGGAAGATTTCCTGGCATTTATCCACAAGCACAAGTCTTGTCTGTTAAATCCTCACTACAGGAGAAACCAGATTTTTAATACTGAAACCAAAAATAGCTTCAGAAGCCAGCCATTGTTGGGTCTTCCCACCCCATAAATGGACAAAGCAGGTTAGACTACAAAATCCCAGTTCAGAACCCTCCCCTTCCCCATTAAGGAGACTCCCAACCTAAGAGCTCACCAGGTACAGTGTGCACAGCCCCAGATACACTACACACGCTCCCTGGCCACTCCTGTTAGGAATCTGTCTCCACATAGCAACTGGGTTTTGTTAGCCCCGGGAATGGTCCCTCAACACAGTTCAGCACAGGTTACGCTTGTGAGCAAAGACTAAATTCAAGGTGATGTAGTGTCAGTCTCTGAAGTACATGGAACAGTACAAAACCCTGCAGTTACATCCTCTTTTGGGCTGTAATTATACTGATAGTTTTAGATCATTAAATATAGCCATCGTCATAGTTCTATCAATCTCTTAAGCCAAATGTACAGATTCACAAAGAAAAGGAGTGGGTTTTTAAGAGCTGAACTGTAACAAGAACTCACTGACAGAGTCCACAGCAGTGCACTGGAGCTGAGCTATGCAGCTCCCAGCGGAACAGCAAGTGTTTTTACATCCGTCGCAGGAGGCAGAGCTAATGTGCTAGAAGAATTTCATGCTGCAGAATCCCCTCCATGGATTTAAACCCTCAGAGAGAGAAATGTCTGGTTTATTCCCGTGATATTTCTGTAGAACAGAAATCACCTGGCAAATTACTTCTGGTCATGTTTGGCAGGGATTTACCAACTGTGGTTCAGTTCTCATCACAGTCTCAGAGTTTTCCTCAGTGGCCCCATTTTGTTCTTGTTAAGTAAACAAGACTAGCACTCAGAAAAGTGCTCAAAGTAAAGCGCTTTATATTAGGTGCCTGACTGAAATAAGCATTTCAATTAGATTCATTAAGGAAGTTATTACTTGTTAATTGAATAGCAACAGACTGCTAAGGATCACTTATTGAGGTCTAATAAGTATGTAAGAGCGAAATCTACTCTTCATGTAATTCCATCAGCAATAAACTAGTGTAATTAGCTTCTTACTAACAAACTTAAATTGTGGGGAATGTTGAGGCAGATAATTGGCACTTAGGAAGATACCTATAGTAAGTTAGAGCTGTATCAATTAACATACTTATGAAACGTCAGTTTAAACTCTGAACAAATAATTGATACCAATGGGCTGTGGGTTACTTGGTTAAATGCTATTTAAATGCTTAAACTATCATATTCAGAGAAATTGAAACAAGTCCTCTCACTGCTCTTTTTAAAAATTGTTACATATGCCTCATTTCCAGGTGTATAACCTACGGATTACCTGCAATAACCATCAGTAAGGGCTACGCGTGCTGACATATGTGGGTGACTCATGGACTTGTTTGCCCAGGCGCCTGCTTGCCTCTGACCCCTCAACTCTCTCACACTGTGTGCAGGTTATTTAGCAACTTATTTTCACAGAATTATACTTCTAAAAGAGTGAGTCATCTGAGGGTCAGCTAATCCCTATTCCTTGCACTTCAGCAGATTCAACCACCACAGGACCTCACTCCCTTTCCAGTCTGACCAAATTAAGGTTCGTATCTCATGACTGTGAAGTCTCATTTTATACATGAAGAATCTGAGGCACCAAAGCAGTAACTTTTGCCCAAAGGTGACTCAAAGATCACAGTAGCTCTGGGATCAATTCCTTCCACAGGAGCTACTACATATGATAGTTTTATATGTGATTTGGGCTCCATAACCAGCCTGAGCTGATGGAACAAGGCACACATCAGTAATTGTCTGGTCAGGACAAGCAGCAACAGAACCGACCTTTATGCCTCTAGTCCTATGATCTTATCACAGCTCTGTCTCTTCCTCCAAATATTCTCCAGATGTTCTGGAAAGGTTCTGCCTCCCTGTTTGAAATAGAAATCCCTCTGCTCTGTCTTTGACTTAACATGCAGTTTGGCTGCAGGAAATGAAACATTTTGCAGTGGCACAGAGCTTATGGAGGACTTCTGTTTGTACACAAAGCCTGAGCCTTCATGCCCAACGGAGGCCTTGGGAGCAGTGGCAGGAGAGGAAGGTAAGAAACCCACAGTTCAGGGAGCAGCCAGCCCTTGCTGGCGGAAGCGATGGACTGGAGCTTCAGTGAAGGTGTTTGGAGAGGAGGCAGCAGCACAGAGGTGGGATGCTGCCAGGGCAGAAACCAGGCAGAAGAACTAAGGACAGCAGGCCAGAGTCCCCAGCTGGACACACACACGGCCTGCGGGGCAGAGAAGGGGGAAGCGAAGGGGAATACAGGGCTGGGGTCTGCGCCTGGGCAAGGAGGACAGGAGGGCCAGGAAGTGGGAAGCTATTGGCAAGGGCAGTACTTGCCATTTTAAGGGTATCTGTGCAAACCAATTTTAGAAACTTCTATTTTAAAACAGGTTCAGCCCTCCCCCTTCCCCACACAAAGAAACACACACTGATCCATCATGTGGAAATACTTCAGACTCATCTATTTAAAAAAATTGACAGCATCTCCCTGTCAGCTAGGAGTGTGATTTTTTTTTTCAGCTATGCCAGCAAAAGCCCTAATGTAGACACAGCTGTAATATGAGCAAAAGGGAAAAAAAAAAAAGTTTCTTTTTGCCAATGCAGCTTCTTTTGCTCAGACAACTGGTACAAAGTGTGTTTTTTGCAGGCTTTTTCCTAAGTGCAAGCTTCTGCACTCTGAGTGACTGCACTATCAGTGCAGCTATGTACTAGGTTTGAAAAAGGTATCCACAAGACCTTCAACTGTGTTGGAGAAAGGACAGCGCCTAGCGCTGCGAAATCCTGTCAGTGCCTGGAGCGCATAGGTATGGATGCCATAAAAATACAAAATAATAATGAATTCCGAGCCCAACTTTCCCAAGCTCCGGCATAACAGCAGCCAAATCCTTCTCGCTTCCCCAACCTTACTAACGAGCAGCTCCAACCCACTGCAGCATTGCAGGTAATCAATATCTGCTTAGACTAAATCATATCTCAAAACTTAGAGCTGGCTCAGTGTCCAGAAAGCCCTGGGAAGCTGAGAAGCATGGGAAGGACTTTTCTGTTCTGTATGAAAGGTACAAAACCTAAGCATTTGGGGGGAAAGGCAATCTCGAATAATAAATAATGCAGAAACTCCAACAGACCTTTTAAAGCTTCAGTCCCCTTATAATTTAATGTTTGAAATGCTATGCTATTCTTTTGGAAGTCTTTTCTCTCTCCACTGCTGATGATGGTCTGTCTTCTTAGACACTTGAATAATGTCTCTCTTCCTCTTGTAACATCTTCTTTGACTACACCTCATGCATAGTAATGCTAATAATCTCGCAGCTTTCAGCGACATTTTTCTTCCTTTAAATGAATGCCTGGTTTTATGCAGGGCTGTTTTTTTCAGCACCTTGTCTCCTGTATGCCTCTTTCACTGCACAGTGTACCTGTGTACATACAAATGTCTATTTACTGCTGCCCATTATGAGCTGTTCGTGTTCCATTTAGCAGCATGCAGAAGAATCAGACTAATTGATTACCTACATTGTATAAATTGTACCAAAGCATAAATGATACAGTCAAGATTAGTTTGCCATTATGTTGAATATTGTACAAATATATATGTAAGTATAATCCCTCCCAAAAGAATTTACACCATAATTAACTAGGGACCTTTTGCATGTGAAATGGACTTGATACCTGGCAAATTATACAGTGGATAATACTATGTGCAGTCATGTAGAAGGATATATTTTATACTACCTGACCACCACAGTTTTACAGTTCTTTTCTCAGAGAAGATGAATTCAGATTCTATCACCTCCTAAATGTAATAATGTAAATATGGACAATAGATAAGTATTAAGCTCATTTGTCAAGGGGAACTAGGCAATTCATCCCAGGTCATGAGGGAAGAAAGGACAAGAAATGCAAACAGAATCCAAAATTTAACTGATAGTCCAGTCCTGTAACTGGTAGGGAGCACACTAATGTCCTTTGGGCTTCTAAGTTATTTTTAAGCACCTTCTCAGCCATCATTAAATGTTAAAAGGATCTTGTATCTTTTGGAAAGGGTGCAGTTGAAGATCCTGGCTGTTTCCAAAGCTTCCTGAAATAGAAATCCTCACGTGTAAATGGCCAATATAGGATTTCAAATGCATTTTATATAAATAATTCTGGTAGGAACCCTGGACTAAAATCATTCTGATGGCTTTGATACAAGTGCACAGTTGGTCCGTGAACTTGCAGCCACTGCAAAGAGCAATCACATTAATCTGAACACTATTCCAATGGCAGCTGACAAAGAAATGAACACCAAACTAGTCAGCTCAGGCCCCTCCTGCTTATTTAACCAGTCCTCCTGCTGCACTTGTATTATCACTATAAAATCCTGAAATAACTCTTCTGCTTAAATACAGTCTTGAAACAAAGTCGTACACTGCATTCTCAGAAACAGTCACACACTATTAAACATAAGAAGCAAATTATAAGCAAGAGCTTAGAATAAAGGTGAAACACGCAGACACCTACAGAACATTGAACATGATTACAGCAAATGCCATCATTCGCTTTTCCTCTGAATTGATGTTAACAAGAAAGCATTTTACTTGTCTTTGTTTACCAGGAGAACATAAATACTGCATAAACTACATCTTCTTGCCAGCTAAGCTTTGTCTACAGGATGGCAGCTTGTTCTAACTATGTTTATACTTTCAGAGAGTTGAAAGCTCAGTGGTTGAGCTGGAACAATGTGGGATGCTATATACACGTGAAATGTGTTTTTCATTAAATAAGTACTTGAGAAAACCTTAAATGTCTCAGCCTGAGACTGCCCAAAGATCTGCAGCACCGCTCAACGGGATCTATCTCTGACTATTTCATGGAACACCTGAAGTGCTGTGGGAGCCTACATCCTTGTCTAAACAGCAGCTTCCTAAGGGAGTTAGAGCCACCTTTCCTAGGAAGAGGCTCACAAAAGCACTCAGGTCTTCCTGAGTTGCTAATGCACTACTAGGCAATCCATCAGTGCCCTGCCTAGGCCTTCTACGTGCTCCAGCTTCCCTAATTTTGCCCACAAAAGCCCCTCTTGATCTCGTGCTGAGTGGCTGCTCAGTGCTCTGCAGACTCCCTTCAGTGAGGCAGCTGCACCATACCTTGGTGGTCTAACACCAAACCCCCCAGTGCTGGGATCCTGGTGGAGCCCTCCTGTCATGGGTTTATTGTACTCCAGAAAATACAGCATAAACAGGCAGTGCTCTATTAACACTTACAGTGCCCAAGAGCGTCGCAGGGCCACACAGCTAGTCTGGGGAAATTTTATCCAAAAAAAACTTCAAGATGCCTCCGAATGCCAGCAAAGCTACAGCAGTAGGTGAGCTCCTTACGGATATTCTGGCAGAGCAAACACTGAGCGATGCTGCACGGGAAGCTCCTTGCAGTATTGTGTGTTTAGTGGGGAATAGAAAAAAGCCTTAGACTCCCACCGGGCAAACGCAGGGACTTTTGACAATTCAGCACAAGCTGATTGAAACCTAACTGTTTCAATCTGACTACGATGGGCTGGCTCTGCCTTCAAAGCTGCAAGCTGGCCAGAAACCCATTGTTAGGACCTACAGATCGAGAGGAAACTCAGAGTTTCCACTTCCTTTTTGTGCAAAGCCGGAGCCCGGCTTGTGAAAGAAATGACAGCATAATATCAAATTGTATCTTCTAGTCAGTCCAAAGATGAAACTCCCTGGGTGCTTCTGCCTTGCTTGAACACCCCAATTCTGATTTCCCATTTCACATGGAAGCAAAACAAGAAAATGATATGCCTAAGCATGGTTGCTCTGTCTAATACAAACTGGGCTGTGCTCCATAGATTACTGAATGAAATATTAGCATCAAGTACCACCATGCAGTGTGCAACATCTGGAAAAAAAGTTATAGAGCAATTTTCATTATTTTTATAGGAGAAGAGAAAACTGCAAATGGTAGAAGGTATAAGAGGGAATTCTAACAGATTGTACATTGTCAGGGACTCTCTTTCCAGCTGTGGCAAACATGATAATAAAACACACAATCACCTCAAAGCTCAAACGTCAGCAGAAACAAGACAGCCCCCATGGAGAGCTTCCATGCAAGACAGGCTTTCAAAATGGCAGCTCCCCACAGGTAAGAAGCAGTCTGGATGCTTTGGAGAAAGTCTGAAAACATTTAAAGGATCAAGGTATAGCCTTGAGTGAGATATTCCTTTTTTTGTTTCTTTGGGGGAGGTTTTCCTTGTTTTGTGCATTAAATAAAAGAGAGAGCAGACGCTTATAAGAATATCCTTGATAAGCATATATTCTTCGAAGAATAAAGTGAAAATGATTAGAAAGCAAAACCAAAGGAGACAGGAGGAATTGTAGGGACAAAATGTTCTTGACTGACTATGGAGGAAAAAAAAAAAAAAGAGCTGCAAAACAGCAGCCCCTGTTATTTGCAAACACGTACCAAGGAGGCTGAGAATAGATCCTATGACAGCTGCAGCCTAATTGATAGGAGACTCGCCTAACAGGTTGTCAGACTGCTGCATGGCTTCAGTCCAGACCACGTTGCTGGAGGCGCAACGTTAGAAACACAAACGTTTACTAAAAATAAATAAAAAAAATATTCCAGGGCAAAGGGAAATATGGCTCCAAGTGACTACTTGCAAAATTGTGTTAGATCTCTAGGAAAGAGGAAAGTAAGCAGCAAAACGTGTAAGAGTCCCTCCAGGGCCTGCAGGACAGAGGCAGGCAGCTTGCCAAGGCACTCCAGGATTGTGCTGCCTGTCAGGAGCATTGGCTCTGGGTGTGCTGAGAGCAGACCTCCACAGAGGCAACAAAAATAACTACCAGATCAGCAAAGAGCACAATCAAGAGAGTTGACTAACTGCAAAAGAAAATTACGTTTGATGTACAGAGATGGATCTCTTTAATGGTAGGAAGGAAACCACAGGAGCATGTCTTTGAACTCTTCTTTTACTTACCAGGAAAAGGATGTATGGCTTCCTTGGCCAGTGGGGATGGGAAGCACTGTGAGAGAGTTGAAAGTGGCTTAGGTACAGCCCTCAGCCCATCCCATGCAACACGCTCACAGCCAGAGAGTCACATTCAGGATTCTCTGAACGTATCCAGCTTCATGCTAGGACAGAAAGCTTGAAAGAAGCTTTGGTCTTGAGCTCCCAAGTCAGCAACACATCCAAGCAAGCTGCACAGCAGACAGGTGAACAAGAGGCTAAAGCAGAGGAAGGGATATAAAAAAAGAAACTATATGGATGAGAGGCTGCTAGGACTACGAAGGCTGCTCTCTTTGAAGGAGATCCAACCTTGGTAAAGCTGTGGGAGGGAAACAATCTTCTGAAGGCAACACCTAACACTATAAACGGCACCTAGGGCAGGAATATTCCTGTGCATGCGTGCACAGAGGGACCTCGAGCCATGGGTACACAGTCCCTCTGGATCTACTAGCACTACTAAACAGACAAGTAAAGTTGATGCCAGAAGAGAGACTTTCCACAGCAAGGGGAACAGACCAGAAAAAACCAGCACTGGCTGAGCAGTCTGTCTTCAGCTGCTCTCCAGCTCTCCTTGTTGGCTCAGGGTTACTGCACTTGACACTTCTCTGTCAATCTCAGGTTAATAATGATCAGCAAATTAACACATTCAGAATTCATTCCTAAAAATAGTTTATTAATTTCTTCAGAACAAGCACTTTTTTAACTTGGTCACACCATGATACTAATTTCTGTCTCTGCGAACATGGAAAAAGGTTGTGAAATATCCGTAAACAATGTTTTGCAGAACTCACCAAGTGATTTTACAGAACAAATAAAGTCATAAACCTCCCTTGTCTTTGCATGCTGCAAAACAAAGGCAGAATGCACTGAGGAATCATTTGCTACTCTCTCCTTTATGGAAAAGTGACATTAGGTCTTTATGATCCCTGAATTAAAACTCAGAAGGCACTTTTTTTCCACAGCAACATACAGAGGTCTAAGACAGGGTCACCACGAAAATTAATTGAGCAGCCACATGGCTAACAATTCTCTAAAGTACTTTCAATATATGCTCCTCAGCACTTAGAAAATCTATGGGTAGTTACAGGAGAACAAGAAAATTAACTCACAAGCCAGGGCAGTCTGGATGAGGGGAGTTCACCGCAGCCAAGAGTGCTGCTACATGAGACTGAGACACGCTCAGAAATGGGTTTCAGAGGTAGGTTTCTACAGCATCCTCTGAAATCCCAGCCTGCTCATCACAATCTTCCCGTGAAGAGCTACATTTCTCCTTTATTAAGTGAGTTCACAGCACAGTTTGCAGTATGGGAAACAGGGAATAACAAACAAGAAATTCAGAGCAAGGATCATGAAACAAAAAGTTACCCATAAAGGGAGCCAGAATTCTCAAGAGATTTGTGCTTGGTGGATGCATGTGTACATACAAATATCCAGGTTACGCATGCAGACAGATCAGAAGTCTTTCTGATAATTACAGTAGGAGGTGAGCCTATTTCCAAGCTTTATAACAAAGCACCTCTGGGTTGTGCACATACTGAGAGAATCAAATTAAGAAAATGAAATCACCCAAAACTCTACTGCACATTCATAGCCCCAGATCTGGCTTAAAATATTAGTTACCCCATCTCCTATTAACTGCAATGAAAACACAGTCCCTAGACTATGGGGAGTCTCAGATCCTGCTGAAGGTGAGCCTTCTGCTTCATAGGGCCCAGTACTCAATGCAGTTCAAGGCGCTGTGGGGGAAAAAAAGGCTGTAGACAGAACCACTACATTTGTATTGCTTATGAAATAAACTCCCCGAAGAGTACACTTGCATTGCATTACTGCAAGAGTAGAATTAACTGCTTGTGCTGCAAACCAAGCATCTCAATTTTTCATACAGAATTTTTTTGCCCCCTATGAAAGACCCCGACCCAGACTGGTGAAATTTAGAAGCATGATCCCCTTATTGACTTTAATAGAAACAGGATTGAGCTCTATAATCAGCTTTTATTTAAGACAGACATGCTCTTTTGTACTGTGTTTTTGTAACTTCACCAGACCTTAGAAAGCATTAACCTGTTTTGAATTCACAACACTACTCCTTAAATAGTGGACTCTCACCCCAGAGACTAAGGACACTGCAACACTGACCTCCTGCATCCAGTGATTTTGATCATGAGTTTGCATCCCAGAACTGCAGGTCAGGTTTAGATCTCAGCTCAGTATATGAGCACATAGTGGGAGTGAGAAGTTATTTTCTAGGTCACATGAGTCAAATGCTCCATGCTGATAGAGAAAATGGTATGGTTACTGAATGTAAAGAAGTTGCTGCTTCTATACAGCCAGTCCACGTCAGCACAAACCTCTGTAGAAAATAATGCAGAACCCCTTTCTTACTGAGCAAACCACTGGAAGATCTTGCTTACTGACAGGGAGCAAGAGATGGCAGATAGCAGAGCACAGGAATATTCAAATGTAGTTTGGGGTTTTACAATAAAAGCAACTTTCTGCTTATAAATGGAACAAACTATAGTTAATCCGTTTCCCCAGACAGAAAAATCAGAATTTTTGAAATGCCATAAATTATTCATAAATTGCATCTGTGTCATCCCAAGAAGTCCATCTAACCACGGCATTCAAAGTTCAGAAAAGGGTTGAGCGTGTCAGAAGGGGATCCAGAGCCCCGCACACCACACTACCATAGTAAATGTCCACAGAGAAGTGCACATTTGAAGCGTCATCCCTTGTTGAAGCATAAATCCTGGGCAAAGGCTGCAGGCATCTTCAGCAGGGCTTCAGCACCCAAAACGGCACAGCCATCTTCTATATGGTTACTTGAACTTTCAGGCACTCACCTGGGCTCCAGCTATGCTGCAACCAACCAGCATTTGATTCACCTTTCAGGTAAAGAAAAGTAGTTCCTACTCTGGTCTCAGTACTATGGCTTATAATTAATTTATAACTCAAATTCAAGTGGTTTGAGTTGCAGTTACCATTATTCAGGGCTGACATACAGCAGGCATTGGGCCCATAGGTCAAGGCCATTTGTTGACCATTCCTGATGCTCTCCAACACAGCAACAGAATTGCTCAAGAACATCCTTTTGCAATTTGAGAACTGCAATCACCAACTGTGTTCCTTTAGCGGGGTCACACTTGCCTTCTGCTACACCAGTAAAACTCATCTCTGGGGGATACTACCCAGGGCAAAACTGTGCAAAGACCTCCCCAGAGCCACAGTGCCTCACACCCCCACTGTCCGTGCCAAGCATATTTCTAGTATTAAAACCAAATCCCAGCACACGTGACAAGAGCAACAAAACCCACCAATTCCCTACTGTAAAAACCCTACACAGCCCTCTGTAGCCCAAGTGACTGCTGTGGGGAGGTAACACACGATACAATTAACTGTTTATGACAGGTAATGATTTCAGGCCCTACTTGGAGGTATGTGGAAGAAGGGCAAGAAGGTGATAGAGAAGAGCACTACTACCATATCCTACAACATCCCTAGCACAACACTCTACCCCTGTCCTTTAGCAATTTTCAGGATCAATTCCTCAGGTTTTACTAAAGCAAACTGTAAAACCAAGCCCAAATCAAGTCCCTACTCACCATCATAAACATTTCCAGGTGCACTTACTCCCACCAAAGAGGAGGAAGCTCTGTACTACCAAGGACACCAAAAGAAGAGCCCCAGGTGCAGCCCCCACGAGGAAGCCACCCTCTCTTTAGAGCACTGCAATTGCCTCAAAGACAACACTGGGCAGTGCTGGATCAAAGTCTTTCTTCATTTATCTACAGTCCTGTATGCAATGACTACAAGTTGTATATTGTCCATCAATATTATGGCACTAGCTGCACCGTTGGAGTCAAAGAGCTTTTGTTTGGCTGCTTTCACCGCTCCCCAATTAGTGGTTTTGCTAATCATGTGAATAACAGTTGTTTTGTCAAGAAACATTTTTAATCTCTGTCAATTCAAATAAAGCCTTTGCTAATCCTCAAAGCTATGGAAAACAAGCAGGTCACAATCGTTTCAGGGGCACCTTTCATACTTTAATGCTATCAGGAAGCAATGCTTTACCTGAATTAGCCAATATTGGAACTCTTGCTTCAAAATGTTCAGCTAGGAACTATCTTGGTCACAGGTGCTGCAAAACCACGGAGATTATAGGTTGGTTGCAAAGTTTCAAGTGCCACATAGGAAGATATGTATTAGGCATATGTGCTAAATATAATTTTGTACAACTTAGGTCTTAAATGACATGCCATTAATGAACAAGTTGTTACTATTATTAGTTACTGAAAGCAAACACTGTGATATGACACAAAGGGAGAGATGATGTACTCCTTGCCCAAGTAAATTACAAAGATTCAATCATCTGGTTTCACTGAAGAACTCAAAGGGGCTAATGAAAAAATGACTGACACTTGGTGGAGACCACGCATGGAAAAATTCAGTGGCAAAGAGTGCCTTGGGAAGTTATAAGGCTGTAAAAACAGAGATGTAACGATATTTGTGCTCTAACCTTCAATGCATAGTAATCGTAACCAGTTAGACTTAACCTGATAAGAAATATGAGGCACCTGAGACTGTGAGAAGACAGACGAGTCCTTGCCAATCTGCCTGGTCCAGCTTACAGGCTTTCAACCCCCACACCTGTAAGCCTTTGTGATGGCCCAGGCTGACTGACTTTGAGAAGAGTGTTCATGACTTAGGCAGGAATTCGATTGTAGGAGAGGGGCAGTAATAACCATAACCACCTAGTTCCCAACAGGATCACCAGCTATTGCTTTTGCTTGGCCCTGTTTCAACAGGATCATTGTATACAGGAACAGAACAGAGGGTCAGCAAAGAAAAGATGACCAAGAAATTAAGGTCCCTTCTGCATGGTGTTGGCAAAGTTCGTTGCCCCTAAGCATGTTTTAGTCCCCCACTGGTAAACAAGGGCTGACCAGAAGGAGAAAGTGCTGTGTGATAACCCGGTAAGCAAACCATCATTTTGAAGGTGTCCTACAGAAGAAAGCATACTGTAACACACTCTCTTTAAAATACTGTTTAATTTTGTTTCAAATGTTTATTTTTTTTCACTGTCTAGCATAACAATTTGATTATGGATCACCACTTTACCACATGAATACACTACATCTTTCTAGATTACAGCAGTAACTTATTATGTATAGTATGACAATTCAGTCATACCTCTTAAAATTATGACTGAATTTCCCAGAAAGATTCCCAAAGAACAAAAACCTGTTTATTATTGAAATTATTTTCTCCACATGTGTCAATTCACTTAATCCTGTGTAGAATTCAACAAGCTCTAATCCTTCTGCATATTTCCAATTCAGCAATATCACCCTTTTAGCTACTGAGTTTGCTCTTAATAGAAATTTTCCCCTGTGGTTCATTTATATTCAAGAGACTATTCAGGTCACCCAGTGCAAATATTTTTGGATCATTGGCGATGTCATTGTCCAGAATCATATTCACTCTATTTCCTCCATTCCCAGAATGAATTTACTAGGTATGGGATGCTGAAAAAAGCTTGTGTTCTCATTCATCTCATATTTAACTGAAGAAGAAAAACAGAAAATAAATGAAGTCTGATTTGCATGAAATTGTGCATTCTGTATCCTAATGTTGAACAAGAGCACAGACAATCTTTGAGTTCTGTCATGTCTAGTTTCTATATTTAATTCATCTCCTGTCACCTTCTGCCGAATTAAGGGAACGAAACAGTAAGGTTTCCATAACTTAATATTTGCCACTTTATCTGGCTACTAACCCCACCCTAGTGATACTACCTTCCTTCGATCTCTAGATGCTGCATTTGTCTCTCTCAGTATTTATAATCCTTAAGAACCAAATCCAACTTAACCTGTTGACAAATCCACAGAAAAGGAGGGAAACACATTCTCCCTGTCGGCTTCCCAGCTGCGAGTAGCACTGAATTTGTATTTTGCAGCTCTTGCTTCAGAAGACATCGTGCCCCTTTGCTCTCGGGCGCACTTTGATTCCCCAGGTTGAGCAGTGCCTTGCTCAGCCACTTCCAAACTCTGCTACAGAGATTGCCTCAGACAAGCCTCTCTCCAGGATCTGCCAAGTGACAGATCAAAGCCAGAAAATTGCCCTTGTTTCTAATGCTCTTCCTGCATTTAACACTTTGCGCTCTCCCCTCCAGGCACCCGAGAGGCCTCTCTGGCTCCTCCAAGTAAAACCTGGAGCCTGCAGTCCTGTCGGTGGGAGAGGCAGCAGCAAACAGACCCCTAAGGGCCCAACAGCCAGACCGTGTGCCAAGTTATATGAAATTAGCTCTCTTGTTCCTCTTAAAAGAGACAAAGGAAATGAAAAACGAGCTCGAAGCAAGGCCACGTGTACCCCTTATTTCTTATCTGGCCCCTTCTAGACATTATTTACAGCAGCACTGGAAGCACTGGAGCCTGCCTTTTAGAGCTCACTGAAGAAGTCAGTGGGAACCTTTCCAACAACTCTGTGGCCTTGCTGAAAATTGCTGAGGTTTGGTCTGTGCTCCTTTAAGGCTGCAGCGAGAGTACGAGTGGTGGGACACAAGCTAAACGGAAACCAAACCGCTGTTAAAGGCAGGGGGGACAACACCGAACTATTATCAAAGCTGAGAAAATAATATTATTTAAAAAAAAACAAACAAACAAAAAACAACTTTCTAAGCAGTCTTTTCAACTTTAAAGAGCAGCTGCAGCTGGAGTGGTGCCAACTGTGCAGACTCAGCAGACACAGGCTGAACATCACAATAGCTTCGGGTATTGATGGTTTTAAGACTTGAGGAGTTGGAGGATAGTCAGTGTTGCCTTTTCCACCCTTTAACCCTCGATATGCTGCTGCATTTTCAGAGCCCTGGTTTGGGGATTATTTCATGGTCCCAAGTGTGAGCTGAGGAATAACTAGTGCCACAAACACAGGTGTTATCCTAGTACAGCCAGCTCAGCTCTATCTTGCACAGACAGGTAACTTGACCAGCACGCGTTTCTTTGAGCATAGACTGTTTGGACACAGCATTCAAAATGAAGTGGAATGGCTTTACAGCACTTTCCTAAATGTAGCAATTTGCTATAGTAGTCCTGGGCTAGACACTCCCCTTCTCTCCATTCCTTTGTAAGATGCTGTATGAAACGGTTGCCATTACTGCCACATGGCAAATTTCTGTGACCTATCAGGATGAAAACAGCTGTATAGAGGTAAAATGACAGATAATCACAAATGCCTGCAATCTTCAGATAAAGGCAACACACAGAATAATACAACTTGCTTAAATAATATGATTGTGATTCAAAAATGCAGCTTCTTTTCACCTGACACTGCTATTCAGATGGACAAACTTTATTCAAAGGTAATCTGTTCTCTGTGGCTCCATTTGTGTCCATGCTTTTATTTAAAAAAACACCTTGCTATGCTTGAGTATCCTGATTTCACATCTCCTGAACTGAGAGAGGGGTTGCCTGGTACCACTGTCACTCTGGTGTGAGCAAGAATCCTCAAAAACGGCCGTACAGAAGGAGCAACACCACCAGCCCTGCAGTTAGCACAGCCTTTAGCCACAGAGGGATTTCAGGGGCACGTTAATTAAGTCACTCCAAGCAAGGGTAAAGTGACATGATGCTGTGCTGTCACCCAAATCCTCTCCTACCCTAACAAACCACTTATCACTAGCACAAGCGCTGCTGGTCTGGTGTGTGCTTCAGTGAAGAGTTTGATGTATGTTTTCCTACTGCAATCAGACAAACAGGAATAGTATTTCCTGTATCACTTCCTCTGCTTGGAAGATGGTGTGGAAACTTCAGCTGCTTTTTCCTGGTATGTAGGGAGGAGACAAGGAGGGGAATATCTAGAGAGCTGGCAGCACAGTAAGATAAAATAAAAGCAAGAGTAAAGAAAGCAGGTGGTCGGGGCTACAGAAGGCTGAATGGCACAAACTTGCAAAGGCAATGGTCAGTAAACTGAATCAGGTACTGTAAGAGTCACTAAATGGGGAGTGGAAATGTGTTTTAAAACAGTTTTGTGTGGTTAACACATGCAGTGCAAGACCCTAAGAGAAGAGGCTCCTACAGGTGGCTTTATTTCCTGATCCCAAGGGAACCAGTAGAACACTCCTGGATAGGGCAGCAAGGAAGCAAAGAGATTAGAAGAGACTGAACAAAGCGAAAGGGTGGGGGTGTTGGAAGAGGAGGAGATGGATGAGGAAAGGAGTATTATTTTGTAGAGCAATATAGTACTTTGCTGGGTCACAGCCAGCCTCTGAATGCATCTTAAACTCTTATTTCCCATTCTCTCCCAGCTGGATAGATAATTGACTGACTATAGAATTATATTAAGCATTTTTATGTCTATGATCTCCAGTGCCAGCATGAGGAGTGCTGTTAGACAAAGCTATGTCTCACCATAGGCTACAGAACAGAACAGGACCCCCTTCCCCTCCTGTATTTGAGATCAGTCTCTAAGAAAAGCACAGGGAACATCAGGAATTCCCAAGGATCAATGGGGTAAGATATTCCTATGGTTTCAGGCATATATATTGTATTCCTTCCCCAAGCCTTTCATACACAGCCTGATTTATCGGCCTTAGTCAGCATTCTGTCTTGCAGACCTGCCAGAAAAGCACAGTGGGATGAAACATCTGGTAAATTTGCTCAAATTCTATTACGAAATATCTTCAATTCAAGTTTCAATGAAAAGTAAACAAGTAGTTGTCTTTAAAAAGTGTTTCACTTTGCTGTCAGAAAACACTGACAATCAGCTGTAGGTATTAGTCCTCTTTTCAGGGCTGTCAAAGGAGACTAGCTCCAACTGTGAACCACTCTGGGCCAGGTAGAAGATCATGCGTATCATTGTTGGTTCGGTGAAATTTAACTTGTTCACCAATGTCTGCTGTCTCGTTGCCATGCAGTAACATTTGCTGACGTTTGAAGATGTAAAACATCCACTCGGGGGATGCACAGAGAGCACGGGACACAGCAGGCTCCCATCTCCCCTGCAAGGCAGGGTGCTGCCGAGAGCACTGAGCTGACGCCACATCTGCATGCAGTTCAGCCGTGTGTAGGTACCAGCCTCCTCAGAGCCAGCTTGGGGGTTTCTAACCCCTCTCTATAGTTCAGCATGGTGCCTTGCAGATGTTACCAAGTGAGAAAACATAAACGATGGTGGTAAACAGGTACAGCCTGTCGAGCTACAGTCAAGAAAAGGCGGTACTTAACAAATGCTGTTATCATATTTCTCCATGCTGACTCCACGCTTATGCAAATCCATTGGCCCAAAACTCCCACATTATCCTTCCATGTAGGGCAGGGGCCAGAGGCCATTATTTCAGTCTCTAAATTAGAACAACACCTATAGAGAAGCTGCTCTTAGTTTCTGCAGGGGAATTCCAGCCCTCCTCAATCGTTTGGGCTGTTTGTGGAGAGAGGTGAGTGTCCCCCACCAAAGGACTCGTCAGCAGTAGTTTAATTTCTACAGAAAGGCATTCATTCCTCTCTTACAATCAGCAGCCTTAGTAAGTCAATGTGCTGCAGAAAAATAATCTATTGGTGGGTCAAACTACAGCACTTGACTGTATTCATCCACAGGGGATATTTTTTAATTGGTAAGGAGCCCTTATAGAGCCATCTGACTTTCCTACATACCTGTGGTGCATGGTATATTTGAGACAGATTTAGCTAGAAAAGGACAGATCAAAGAGATGGTGAACACATTATAGATCATTACAGAAAACAGACCTGCACTAAGAACTAGTTCATCTGTAAAAGAGCAGATACATGCATTTAGGGCAGGTTGTGCACTGAATGATGGTACAGCAGAGAATATGCTTATCTGTGCAATCCACACAACACGCTGTCTTACAGTCAACACATTCCTACGTGCACTGGCTTGAGCCATTTGCAACTGATTTTCCATTTATGCCAGTTCTCATGTTACACCATGCCAGGCTGCTGGAGCTTGGACACTTGAACGAGGCAAATCCCTGCCACCCTCTTTGGCTCAGGGTGACTTCAGGACAACACAAAGTACTTGAAGTAAAACAAGATAAGACTTAAAGTGAAAAAAACAAACCAATTAGAAGTGCCGTCAGAGCTGGAATTTCTCTGGGAATGCATGATACAACTGGAGAAGTTAAAAAAAGTGCTGCAGACAGTAATGTGGCTGCCAAAAGGAGAGCAACTGTCAGAGCAGGGAGCTTCTTTTGGGCCAGGGCTAGTCCTGAAGAAGATGACATTCTTCTCAATTCTTAATTTAATCTGGGAAAAGAAGGCTGAGTGGGCAGAGGTAATACAGAGACAGGAGCAGAGCTGCAACCACAAAAGATTAAAGCATCTCAGAGACATGTTGAGAAACAGTCTGCAAAAGAGGCTTCTGGCAACAAGAGAGAATTTTGCACCAATCTAATCGCAAGGCACCGGTCTCAGTTGCTTCTGAGAAAGCCGTTTGAACCTGCCAAGCAGAGGAAGTCAGTCAGTCCAGACCAGAACTGATGGGGAGAGGACAGTCCTCTTCTGTTGCAGGCAGAAGAGAGAATATAAACTACCACGAAAAAAAGAGACTGGAAGCAGAAAGGTGCAAGGAACTCATAGCTGGAGCTGAGTGAAAAACAACACATCAAGCTATGGACAATGCCTATCATTTGGAGAAGAGGCACAAGAATGTCAAGGAGCTAATTTGAACGAGATCACAGCATGGAAATCACAGCAGTGCCAGAAATACTGACTTCGGCAATGAAAGAACCACCACAGCTAAAAAGTAAATGGGTAAAAAATCCTCCCATTTACCAAGCAGGACCCTTCGCTAATCCCCACTGTGGGAGGCTGTGAACTGCATGCTTGAATAAATAACAAACAGGAAAAGAAAGAACATGCGGGAAATAGTACCATGCAGAAAAGTACACACCGCAGGGTAAAACCCATGCCAAGGCCCTGGTCTCACAAGGGTGAACCAAATGTGGAGGTAGGGGAGCAGTGCAGCTGGGGGAGCTGCGGGGCAGGCTAACCGCTGGGCTGGCAGGGACTTCCAGAGCTCTGCCGGAAACCAGAGACAAAGGCGGGGAGGAGGAGGAGGGATGAGGCAGATAACAAAGCCATGGCAGACTTTCTCTATGGGGAAGAGCCAGGACTGGAGGCACACTTGTCAGCCAGTACACAAACTAGATGGAAACTTTTTCCTTCTCCAGTGAAGCGTGTAACTAAAGTCACCACAAAGTTAACAGAAGATGGAATTAAAATACTGCCCATTTCACATTGTAGTGAGTTGTGCTTCAAATGAAGCTTTTTACCCCACAAAACACATTTTCTTGTTTTCAGTAAGAAAATACATAGCAACTGCTGCATCTACCATCACATCACACTTGAATAATGTGTCCCGATCATCACATTTGGAGGAGGCAGGGCTCTGCAAATGTGTAACATAGATAGAGTGCACTTTTGAAATGTTAAAATTAAACAAAGGGTTACTGCCTTGTTCAAGATAACATAATTCCCCTCTGCCAAGCAGTGCTAACAGAGCAGATCAGGTCTGTCACCTCCTTGCCCATTCTGATATAACAAGGGGCAGCTGCAATCACAGTGCCCCAGCCAGTCTGCAGGAGCCTCCGTTCCTCTGTCCCCCTTCCTCGCTTTTCTGCCCTGTTAAGAAGAAAAGGTGATGAGGTGAACTTCTTAGTGAAGAGTACAAGCTGTCAGAGACCTCCCTCTCAGGGCTCCAAAACTCACCCTGATGCAATGGATCATCAGAAATCCAACCTTTTCCAGGCTCAGAGACTCTGGGAAAGACCAGCAGGGAGAAGGAGATGGACACAGGGTGGGGAGCAAATAACTGTGACAAGGCTGGGAGCAGTGGTATCAAACAGCTTTCTCCTGTGGCTCCCGTGGATGTGGGAGCTATCTCCTCACTCCAGCTGTCAGACTTAGGTCTTGGAAGCTCCTTCTTTTATTGCTTTCTCTAGCTACTTTCTCGATAGAACATTGTTTTCATGGCTTTCCCTATAATTACAGTTTATTCTAATCAATAAAGCTAACGATGAATGATCAAGAAAATACAGCAGAGGAGAGAGGAGAAATCCTTTTTCTACTCTGAAAGGGCTTTGGCCATCACTGGCAGACTGCTCAGGAGCCCAGCCCCAGTCATGAGAAATCAACCCCTCAGCCATCCCACACCCTCTACCCTTTGTCATCCTCAGCTTGCACAAACCTCTGGTATTGGGCTGCCATGAGTAGCAACAAGATAAGTGGGAGGCAGGATGGAGAACTGGAGGGATGGGCAAGCTGTATTTACTCTCCTCTGTTCCTTGTGAAGCTAACATTGCCTTGTTCTTTGTCATTTTCCCTCTTCCTCTATGACTTAGAAGCAGCAAGGTTTGAACAAGAGGGAAAAATATTTTTAAATGCTTTAGGGATATAATCGATATAAATTAATGGATTTTTTTTTTTTCCTCCCCAGGGAATCACAGGCTCCACACTTCCTTCTGTCTTTTGTTGCAGCCCCAGGCCTTTTGTTCTCTGGCAAAAGCTCCCCATTGAAGTGCATGGCATTTTCTGGGCACTATATCTTCAGTATATTCTTTGCAGCAGTGTAATTTTTTTGATAGTCACTTGAATAATCAGCAGTCAGTGTTAAAATACAGCATTGTACATTGACACCCCTAACGCCCAGGAAACAGCAGAAGATGAAGAGGGAAGCCTGCAGTTCTTACTGGCCTCATTTTCTTTCCTTGAGAACTAGCTCTTTCTTTCCTACATACAAGTATCCCACACAGTTAGAGCCAGCCCTAGTTATCTATAGTCAGCTCTTGTTCCCATTGCTAATATCATACAACTGGAGTACAGGAGCTCTTTAGGCTAGTAAGGGAATAACGTGGGCTTCTGAAGCTGTCCCAAAATGATTCACAACACCTCTCTGTGTTCCTAACCTGAACACCTCCTCCAATGGGACAATACTTAAGAAGAGCTGTAGAAATTTTTCATTTGAAGATCTAATTTAATCTGTTAAACATTGACCACAGGGCTAGTAAAGAAGGTGGCTGCTCTAGGTCCTACCCTTTCAATACCAGGATGTATTTTATAAATAATTTAACAAGACAGAAGAAATTAAGGAAGGAAACATGGAGCCAAGTCTGAAGGAAGGAAAGACTGTTCTCTTATCACAGCTGAAACCATTTACTTTTGTTACATGTAGTTATATTATTTTTTAAGTATTCGGCTTTTTTAATGCTAATCCAAGCTTGCTGACAGCCAGCCATATGTGACCCCTGTTCTTTATAAACATTACACACCGTGCAAAAAGATCATGTGGTTGCAGACAATGGGGTTTTTTTCCTTCCTGTAAAACTAAATTTTATCAGCTGAACCACTGGCTTGCTGTTTCTTCTCTTGCTCTGAACTTGCAGTGTCAGAGGGTTAAATGTAAAGGATTTTTCAGTGAGGAGTGTGTCTTACTGGAGGTTCCTTCTGCTTCCCTGTAATTTCAGGCTGTTATTTCATCCTGTCCTCTTCCAAGAGTACAGCTTCTGCCACCAAAAGTTAAACTGAAAACCAGGAGGGGCGGTGATCTCACCTGAGACCATGTAATTGCTTTCAGAGGGCTGATGAAAGTATTATCATTCTCCTTTAGTCTTTGCTACCTGGTAAGCAGAAGCACTTATAAAGTCCTCAAACCATGCTTAATTAGCTGCAACGCTGGAAAGTGTGTTTATGGCCCACTGTGACAGCTTTCAAGAGAATATAGTCACAAAAAGAAGCCATAGAGGCATTTTTAACTCAGGAATTTCTGTCTTTGCTTTTGGACCAAGCAGTACAATTAAATGATGGCTCTGAAAGCATGTATAGAGGCCTGGTCAGGAGAGATGCTGAAGTACCCAGCAGCACAGTGAAACAGGATGCTCAGAACTTCAGGCAAGACACTGCATACCAAGCAGAAGCTGACCCAAAAATCACAGGATGAGGCTTAGGCTAAAACTGGTGAAACAAAGCCAAATGGAAGCTCTGTTTTACCACAGTCAGTAAGTGCACTCTCAGACTCAAAGCAGAACATCTCCGGAGGGAGAGGGAAAGGAGATCAGCTTTTGAGAAATAAAACTCTAAAGGAAAATTGTTGGTTTGCCATGGAGAAATCTGGGGGAGTGACTCAGATAATTACATTGCTCCTTTTTCATTCATAGAGCAGCCAACCCCTTGGAATAAGGGCCACCGTATGTCCTTGAGAGCAAATGCTGCAGTTCAGCTTTAAACTTGACAGCAGTTTCACTGAGGACAAGCACCACCACGGGTCTACTGCCTGCTGAAACACTGCCAATCCTTCTGAAGGTGTTCCCTTTACATCCACAACACACACTGAGCTTTCACTATTTCTTTTCTGTTAGGTTTGTTACTTGGCCTTGGAAAAGCTGAAAATGGACTGGAGTATTTTGTGAGTCAGCAGATTTGGAAGAATGAAGGCAGCAATCCAGCGAGGTAAATCACTGGGAGAAAGGACACAAAAAGAGAAATGAATGACTATGTAACTAAAAGGTATGAAAACTGGTATTTGAGACAAGAGGTGGACAAGAAAGTGCAGGAATAAAGCTAAAAGAATAAAGCTTGGCTGGAAAAGGCTGAAAGGAAGAGTGGAAAAATATTTTCAAGGAATAAAGACAAATAAGAATTTTTCAAGTATATAAGCAGCAAAATGTCAGCAGGGCACCTAAGAGAGTGCCAGGGTTATTTAGTAACAGAAGAAAAAGACTGCAGAAAACTGAAATTAAATCTTTACCAAGTGTTCATAAGAAAGGATACAGGACTGAGGTAGGAGAATTACTTTTTCCATGAGAGAGGAAAAATACTCCAAGTACTCCAGGTCACAAGTAGAAAGAATAAATAAATTACAGCTCTGCATAGTACAGTCATCCCCCCCAGTCATAGATGAGGCAGGGAGGTCTCCTAAGAGTGAATTTTAAATATATTCTGTAAGAACCAGGAGCAGAAGAAAAATGGGTTCCTATTACATTCACCCATTGCACTCATTTGTCCTACATGAGGCAGAAATCTATATGACCTCCCCATCTTAGGTACTGTGAGAGCAGAGATCATCCTCAAGACACCATCCTCATGCTATTTTCATCTCTCTGATGATGCAAGGGTCTTGCAGGGAGAGTCGGTTTTGCGTTGTGTGCACACAACAGCTCACAGCTGGCCCTGCTTCATACCCCAGAGCTGCTGTGGGAACAACCAACAGCTGAATCTCTGCTCAGTGTTCGCAATTCAGGAAGGGATTTCTGGATGTTACAAGGTGGACCAAGCTCACCTATGAGTACAGTCAGTGACTTGCACTAGAAGCATTCACTGGATGAATAATGAGGAGAGTTAAGCTGCAAACAGAAAACCATGAGGAGCAAAGTGAGAAAGGGAGTAGCATCTCTTAAGATGGGGAAGGGCTTCAGGCAAAACCAGTTCAAAATTAATAATCAAACTCCACCCGCTGTTCTCATTGCCTTTTTTTTTTTTTTTTTTAATTTAAAACCAGGATATTCACAAGGCACATAAGCACATGACAAGAAAAGGACCTCCTCCTATGTCCTCTCCTTGAGAGAGTTACAAAAGTGCCATGGCTGATGTGCTTTGAACAAACTGCATCTGGATGTTTGTCCCAAAGGACAAACATTGCCAAATGGCTGTTAAGGATGTGCACTCTTTGAGCTGCCTAGCCCTTACCTTGTATTCAATCTCATGCTTTATATTAGCTTTTGACAAAAACCAAATGTATGGTCATAGGGTTGGAATCAATGTATTGTAGCAGCTTGGGGAACACTGAAGAAATAACACATATTGTCAGATGCTGATGCTTTATCCTTAAAATGTTTTTTTCTCAAACTTGAATTTTCTGTCTGCCATCTCTCCATGCTTCTTGTTAGAACACAAGGTGACCTTTCCATGCTTAATTACCCAAGCAAAATACACAGAACATTAATGCCAAAAATGCCCCTTGTGCATTCTACTACATTTGCAGATGTTTGAAATAATTTAACCTAATCTCTTCTTTTTTAGGTTAGGGTGAATGTGGTGTGAAATAAAGTAAACAAGAGAAAGGAGAAAGGACAGACACACATGTTGACAAACACAAGCTAAGAGATAGAGTCTGTGTGTGCACGCCCAGTAAACAAAGAGTTTGAATCTATTCTGAAACAGACACTTTGCCTTTTTATAGGAATGTTCATGCCAGCATCTCAAGGCATCCCTCAAATGGTCATACACAGTGTGGCAATCAGAAACTACCAGTATAATAATTTTACAGAACAGTAAATTGGTTCATATGGTCTGGATGATATATCCTCATTCATCACCAAAAAAAAAATCAGTGAAGAACCTAGGAATACAACATGGAAATCACTACTCATGAGGCTCTAGTTACCATTTCTGCTTTGCAGTCTCCACCCTTGCAGACTGCTACCACTGCACAATGGGAACTCCCCCGCTGTGCACCCGGGGAGGATGTGCTCCCTTCGCCAGGAGTGGACATCTGCCCGAACACTGCTCAGAGCACACAATCACTGATGCATCTTTGCTAGCAGGGACTGAAGCACCGCCTGCTCACCTCGTGACCTGTAATTTGTGGCACACTCAGCTGACCTTTGGTATTTGAGCATTTCACCTGCTGCTCATGTGATCATGCAGGTAACCCTGAAACCCATCTGGACCCAACCTGCCTTCGTGCCACACTGGAATAGGAGAAGTAGGAGCCATTGCGATGTCCCATCCATGGACTACTTCCAGAGCTCCCCCATGATCAGGTTTTGGAAGCCGGTATGTGCCTTGGGGCTCTCAGATAGATGAGGTGTTAGGTCACAGTTCAAAACCATGGAGATCTTCAAGGAGAGGCCTAAGAAAACTCTTCAATAAGCTGGAAATACAGTAAACCTCAGGCACACTTTGAAGGAGCTGATCTGTGGCAAAGAAAATGTTAAAACCCATTTCTATATGACGAGGCACTTAAACAGTTCAGCCAATTAGACTGCTTGATTGGATGACATTGCTAACACTATCATTTTGCACACAGGGTGCCTCATGCATGAATGAAGATGGCGTTTGAAGGCCTTGCTTTTTGTCAACGCTTTTATGTTTCTTTGTGGAATAAGCAAGTTCATATTAATTTCCCTAGCATTTTGACTATAAATGCTCTGGGCACCTAATAAATTAAATTACCATTTATTTAGTCACTGTTTGTTTATTTAAGAACTTAATAACAAACATATGTAGTGACCTGAACTTGAATTACAGAATTCCTCATTTGCAGCTCAGATATCAAGACAGAATAGCTCAGCTTCACTTCACAGCCCTCTAGCCTGGCACCCAAATGGACACAGAAGCAATTGAGATCATTCAAATGGAGATACCCCCAGGGTGCCGTATGCATTTAGAGAGAACAATTGAGAAATAAGAGGAACATTTAATACAGGAGAAAAATGTCCCTTAGGCAAAGATTTCACTAGGCACTAGAGACTTGAGGGATAGTCCCTTTCCTGCACAAATGACACGATTCAGTCTTCAGCTCCCTGTTGTGCAAGCAGCCCTAGAAGCATTTCTAAACCTGCCCTCTGTCCTGCATGCAAGGATTAAGATGCTGTAACTATACAAATAATTTCCCCTATCCCATATTAAAATACCACTAAGCATTTATACAACATACTTCACTGAAGACGCATCCAGAGGTAAGTAATTGCCATCCCTCTTTCCTGGATGACAAGAGGTATGGAAAGGACAGAGCTAGATTAGGAGTTAGTCTTAGAGTTTTTACACTGAATTCAAAATCATTAAAGTCATCTTCTCTGATGCAAAGAAAGATGTCTGCATTTACTTAAATCTCAGCCATTTCACAGGGGAATGTAATTTAACCTAAGTGATGTACCCAAATTCCCATAGGAGTTCTTGGGCACACTTCTACACACAGGTGTACACAGACCTCCTCTATTTCTGCTCTACAGTGGCTGGGCGAGAGCCTGATACAATTTGGAGACCAGTTCACAGTAGTTTGATCTAGTACATATTGCCTTGCAGCAGCACTAGTTCTGCAAACTTCTGAGAGTGTGATGTACCTGGTAATGGTTAAGCAACCCACAAGAACTACAGCTTTCCTCTCTGAAGCAACAATCTTGAAAAACGTAGGTGCTTCATGAGAACATAATCACAGTCCTTGACATATTCGTTGGAGTGATGCAGGTCCTAAAGGTGACGATAAAGGTCTCTTGATCAACCATTTCAGATTATCTACCGAGGTTTAAGAATAATTAGCCAAACTCCCCTTTGAGTCAGTACATTTTATGTTGGTAAAAAGGCACTGGCTTCAATGCCACTACCATCTTAAAACTGGAACAAGGCAGAGCTCTTCTCTGGCATAAATCTAGAATAATACAGCATTTTGGGAGGACTAGTAAGGAAAGGCATTCAGTCAGTGGGGCCAGGATTTAAATGGTCCTTGTTTGGGTCTCAGGCTCTTTGAAGGGTCAGAACCCTGTAGAATTTCAGAGGCAGAGAGGACCTCCAGAAATCACCTACTGCCCTCCCACACAGCAGGACCAATGCACCTATGACCCACTTGACAGATGTTTGTCCAATCTGTTCAACAGCACTCTAAGCCAGCCAAGGACTTGGTCCTTGACTTTATCTCAATCCCCAAGATAAGTGAGAAATCAGGCATGTTTTCTGTATACACTGACATGTCAGAGAAATTAAAAACACGATGGATTTTCATATCAGACTGTTGAGGACTAATTACAACAGTGCTTTCCAGCAAATCAGTGATTGTAGGCTAATTTTCTGTTATGAAACAGAAACCAGGGTTAATGAGGCTAATTGTGTTTACCAGTGTTTCGAACAAAAAGGAAGCCAACTCAATTTTGAAGCGAGTTCTTTGTCAGGAACAAATTGAGGAAAATTGCTACAGTTGTATCAGCATTTCCTAAAATTGCTTAGTACCATGCTTGGGAAACTAACTCTATAGAACACAAGCTAGTGGTACAGAAAATGAAGCTTATTAGACAGTAACTATACTGATTTTCAAATGCATGGCTGTGTGACGTACAATGATGGTTGAGCTGTTGAAAGCAATGCAACAGGGAATCATTAATAAAGTGAGTGACCCTCACTCCAGCTCTGAGGTACTACAAAAAGAAAAATTGAAGAAATCAAGGCATGCAGCAATATCTGTCAAACAAAAGCTTCAAGTTCTATGTCTCATCCATGACTGAATAATTAATTACATAAGCTGGACTAGTAAAAAATAAACTTTTACATTACTGCAAAGGAAAATTCACAGATAGAAGTCCTTCAGAGAAAAAAAAATGTATCAGTTTAGGCTCTCTTGCTACAAGCTGATAACTGTAATAATTACTCAGAAGAGTTGAACAACTTCAGTGACAAAATACATAAGCAATATCTGCAGCAGGGTACAAGTAGCCACTGCTGCGGATGCTGCCAAACACACCGCAGCACCAGTGTCCCTGCTCTTCCCTTCCCAGTCGCTGGTGAATCCCCAGCCCGGCCAAGCGGCCATGCTTTGGTTTTGCAATGTAACCAACTGGAACTAAAATACAGCCACATTCATCTGCACTCCAGACTGGTGCCCAAATCAAGCCAGCATGTGCTAGAAAGAAAATGAAGGCTTTCAGCTGCAAAACACACGGGTGCAATAGCTACATTTGACCTTACTGCAAAACCCACGCTGCCTTGCCCCTGTGTGTGCCCAAGGCAGAAGCATCCCGGGATTTGCAGGACGGCCTTACTCTGCTGCAAGGGAGAGCTTATGTGGGAGAGGTCTGAAGAAAATCCACATCCATACATATGGCTGTCCAAAGCAGAGCTCCTTAGGAGAACAGCGAGTAAGAAAAAAGTTATAGCGTGCCAGACAGCAAGGACAGCAAGCAAGAAAACAGACATGCAGAAAAGGTCCTATGGGGAAAAATGTGGAGCTAAGGAAGGAAAGGAATTAATGTGATACATCAACATAAGAAAGAATGAAAAACATATGGAAGAAAGGGGGAATCTAAAGATTAAGCACAAAGAGGAAGACATACTAGTTTAAAAAGGCAACAAAAATATGCATAGCATTAAGGTCAGTAAAGGTCACCAAGTCCTTGGCCTACATTTCCTATCAGAAAATCAATTCTGGGAGAAGAAGGGTGAGAGGAACCAAAGGGAGTCTCAAGGCAGGACTGGGGAGCGCCTGGCTGAGATCTCAACTTTTATAGTGAAAAGCCCATTTGATGTCTTTCAGTTTAAAGTTGCAGCCAGCGGCTATCCAGCTCCAGCAGCCCTGCTGATCCGGGGCCTTTTGCAGACTGTAATGTGTTCACTGGAATCGAAGCTTCCCTTTAGAAAAATGATGTCTGCAGCCCTTCTGGTTCACCAAGATATAGCCTTCACTATGTAAATCAATGCTCTGCTGTCTTGTTGAATCTACAGCCTGAGGTATGAACATCTCCCGTTCATCTTAATGGGATGTTAACCTCAAAGCCTCATTGCGACTCTCTGAATGCTAATACTATATTAAACAAGTTGTTTAACATACAAATGCTGGGTTTAAGTCACTCACATTTGTACAGGAGAACTGGATCTGACTTTGGTTCTGCATCTGAGGACCTCGGAAAAACAGTCTGAACAAAACAAATACCTGAATTTCCAGTCACTGGTCATCTTTGCAAATCAGTTTTATTTTGGTTTAGAGGTACAGAGAGGGGCTTAGGTTTGAATGACTGCTGGTTTCTCCTATTTATCATCTCCAGGTAGGTAAGTTGATTCTTCTGTTTGCTTACAGAATTTTAATTCCCTCTCCCAAAGCTGGTGTCAGTACTACCTGGGTTTACAAACCTTTTGATTCACTTTTCTGGGCCAGCCTGTGCCTTCTTTATTCATGTTACCTGCTCTTAAGAAGATCTCAGTAAGGACATGGAAGGAAGATCTCAATGATGAGGCACAGTGGGACCATGAAAAGGCATCAAGCACCCTTAGCTCTCACGTGCAGACTAACTGTGCCTCTGCATGGGTAGAGAGAGAGATCTGATGCCATGAGGCACCCACTGGAGCAAGGCAAGCACTCCCTCTTGCAGTGCACACAAGGGGTGAAAACTCCAGGTTTCCAAAAGTGGCTGGCAGTTACCAATGCTTCCATGGTTCAGCTCTCAAGAGGAATCACCTGAAAGTTTGGAAATTGGTAATATCCATCCTGAAAAACCTTTTAAAGTCTCACAATTAAGTAACCAACATCTCTGGTACCCAAGTTCCCCAGCAGCTCTAGGAAATCATAGGTAAGAGCCTTCCTCAGAAGTTGCAGTCAAGCCCCCACATTTCGGCCTCGAATAAAGATTTCAGTACTAGGCTTACTACCAGAACTGAATGCGCATCCATCAAAAAACAGATCAAAAGACAAATGAAACTGCCTGCTCAGATAAAGCCCTTTTCAAAAAGTTACAAGGGGGAGGGGAGGACCATGCAAGAGGATTTAAAGAAATGTCTGTTGAAAGATAAAATAAGCAAGATACTGTGATGAAGAAAGCGAACAATGAAACAGAATCCAGTACAGGCAGATCAAGTGAAAAAGAACCACATTACTATTTACAGTAAAGATCACTCATCTAGCATGTATAATTAGAAATTCACACACAAAGATAAAAGTGACCAGTGAATGCTGCTGCAATCAAAAATAATACAGCATTGTATATATTTTAAAAAAATCTAACACTCTCCAAAAATAGGGATAATGGGTCTCATTAATAGAGTCTTCATCCAAACTAAACAAGTTCCCTTTATTCACATCGTAATTTTTCCTAGCCTGCCAAAAGAAACCCTCATGATAAGTCATCACGGTGCCGCTCCCCCACCCCACACATCTGTGCCTAGCTGAAGTTTAGTTGCAGACAGGACAATGATAGCCAAAGAAACCCATCACATTTCAAAGACTCCTATTTTCACATGGCCTTGTGTTGCTTGGGCTATATTTGAAAATATGGCACAGCACCTGGGTTCTTCTCTTTGTGCAAAATAATGGCTCACAACACTTCTGCACTCAGTGCACACACACGTCTTTGACTGTAATACAAATGTTCAATGACTATGTGGGACAACACACTACAGTGGAAAATCTTGAAGCGCGAGGAGTAGCGAGAGGAGGTATCAACATTTCAGTCAAATTTGGAAGGCTTAAAATATCTGTTTAGGAAAGTGGCTTTTTTTTCTTTCTTTCTTTCTTTAAAAAATAATTTTAAAAAAGCAGCCCACAAAAACAAACAGACCAACCAACCAACCCAAAACCAAATCAAAAATAAAACTCCAGCTTCCAGCAATGGAAGCAAGTTCTTTTCTCTTGGTTTCTTGGAAGTTCAATTATAATCTATTATTAGTTGCATGCCAGTATCCCAAGCAGACACACAGTCAGAGATGGTTGCTATTTTGAACTTGTAACTGGATAGAGAATCAGACTTCTATGCAGGTGACAAGCAAGAGGGTTTGTACCTAGCCACAGTCCCAGGAGACTCACCCAAAAGTCATCCATGTAAGCAAGCAAATCTACAAGAGGGGGCATGATTACTTTACAGCTATATTATTAACACCAGAAAATTACAACTTAGTATGTTATTTACTGCGATTCCCAAATCTGATAATATACAAACAGTATCTTGTCCTTAAGGGCATTCACGACCACTGATATTGCACTGTTCAGTCTCTACAGAGTGAAATTGTTCTGGAAAGGCCATAACCTACTGAGCTGGATTGTTTCTGGTCTCCCTGAATTGTAAGCCTACCAGAAACAGAGTGATCTGGAAACCTGTCTCTGAGCAACCGCCAACTCTTCCTGTTGTGTTACAATGGACAATAAATAGTGTTACATTGCCCTAGATTTATCCTTATTACGTCTCTTAGGTGCCATTTTATGCCACATGGAAAAACACTCATCGAGAAAAAGGATGGAAAAAAGCAGCGAGAGATAAAATACCTAGTCTGCGAATCTCAGTTTGACTTTACTCCCTATGCAGGGCTTGCAGGGTGGGTTGGGTTTTTTTTTTAACATAAGCAGCCAAGTGTTCTGCAGATTCATGTGTGGGGCAAAGAGAGATGTCAGTGCTCAGCACCTCTGAAAAGCTAACTTAAGAAGCTAGTTCAAGTCCTACAGGTTTAATATTTCAGACTTACTAACAAAAAAGTGTCAATAAGTCTCCTCCTCTTCTCCTCGTTCTCCTTCTTCAGACAGTATTAATTTTAAATTAAACTTTTTTCTATTCCCCCAAAGTGATAATTAATAATTGCATAATTAGTGCAAAACAGAGGCAAACATAAGACAGGAATTGAAGTCCAAAACTCTCTGAATATTATATTTATATATAATTTGTCTCTTATTAAATATACACAATACCCCAGGCACTCACTCTCGTTGTTATTATTATTCACAAGCAGCCAGCCTAACAAATATTCACCAAATTCACACCTTAAAAAAACAAAAAGAAAAAAGAGGGAGAGGAGAAAGGCAGACTGACAGAATCTATCAGTGAGTCAGGAAAACAGCTATCTAACCTTGAATCAAACATTTTTTTTAATTGGAAACGAAAAACATAGTTCTTACGTTCCATAACTGTTCACAGCATACTAGCAACTCTCAGCAACCTTCCTGCACAATAAGCCTTTAGAAACATTTTCTTCACTTCTGAAAGTCTTGTGAGCCATTTATAGTGAAGAAATTATTAGGATGAAGGATGATGAGCAGTATATGAAGAAGGGCATGGTAGTTTTATATATTCTCCTAACGGAAGGGTTCTACAGAGCTGAATAGGAAACACCTGAAGTTGCATACAGGTTTCAAGAAATTGGATAAAATCTTAACAGCAACATATGAAGATAAAGGGACTCGTGCTTTCCTTACTGAAGTCAATGATGGTTTTACCACTGACATCAGAAGGAGCAGGACTGGGCCAATAAATTACCACAGACACTCCTGAGAGAAGCATTCCCAGCAATTGCCTGTAGTAGCTTGGATGAGTGGCTCTAAAAGAAGACTTTATTCTTCCAAGTAACCTGCCCTAAGAAGTCAAATACAGCATTTCATTAAAATACCTATCTTAAAATAACAAAAATCAGATTCCCTTTACATTCTTCAGGTTAGGAAAAAAAAAAAATTAACAGAAAAATATTTTAATCAAATTCACTTGTTAAAATTTTTTCATCATCATCCTGAAACATCTCCCCGTGTTGTTCTGAATTTACGCATACAATGTGAGTTTAAATTAGCATATGATCAGTCACCAAAGATGTCAAGTACATTATCAAGATTAGTCAAGTATGAAATGTTACAGAGGGAAAAATATTTCAAAGACGACGTAAACTGACCTACTTTCAGAGCCGTTGTTCCAAATTATCAGGATTTCACTAACGATTGTCTTTGTTTCATCTTGTCAGAATGACTTGCAGCTTATGAAGTGCATTGATCTACTGGTGAGAATTAATTGTAGAACCCAGTGACTTCTGTCAAAGTAATATACTTAGTTAAAACCTTTCTGTGTTATATCTTTGTTGGTGTCTCCAAAATTAAAATTCAAAACTTAACAAAAGTGTAACTCCCTAAGAATCTCAAAGCGTCAACTGAAACTTAACAATTCTTTCTAATTTTGTATTCCACACTAAACCCAAGGTCAGTTAACAAAATATATTCTGTGAATAAAAGCATAATTATTGGTGTAATTTGCAGTGCAAATGAAAGAAAATCATTACTGCCTAATTAACAGTACATGTGTCAAGAATTCAGTAAGAAAAATAGACTTGGAAATAAAATAATAATAATTTTAAAATCTAGAAGCTTTTTATCTTCTGCTCTGAGCAGAAACCACAAGCCCTGTATGTTGCCTAATTTCTTTTATAAATAATTCACTCCAAACTGTGGACATTTTCCATAGCAGACATTTAAATCTCAAGAAGGCTCAGTGCACTAAATAAGAGGAGCTTCATTAATCATTCTCTATTCCTTGAAGCCAATTTTTAACTATGGCTTCTTGCTGAAGAAAACATTCTTTTTACTTAAAAGTTTTGTATAAGAACTTTCACTAGCGTCTCCTCTAGGATGTCTGAGATCCTTTTAGGTATTTTTCTTTTTAAAAATTAAGTAACTTCTAACAGTAATAAGTAACTTCCAAAATTCAAAAAAATAAGTAACTTCCAAAAAATTTTTTAAATATGGCAGGATGCAATTCTTGTAAAATCAGAGTGTTCTAACGGAGGCTGGACCCAGCCCAGATGGTTCACTTCTCATCATTACACCGGGGTTCCCAGTTACATCAGCAGAAGCTTAGGAATGAGGACCTAGTTCAGCTCAGGATAGTCACAGAAGACGTACGTGGAGTTGAACGGAGAAGGCAGCTTACTGTGCAGAGGTAGAATCAGTCACCCAAGCTCCACCCATCTGCTCTGCTGCAAAGTGCCTTATTTTCAGCATTGCTGCTCTACGTGCCCACACTGCAGTGCCTTCCTTGGAGCTCCTGATCAAGGTAGCACTGCACTCATCTATCAACACGCCACACATTCATCGAGGGGACGGCTTCCAAAATTAAGGCAATTCCAATCACTGGCTTTTTCCAAACAAAACCAGCAAAAACACAGCTTTAAAATTATGACACAAAGGACTAGTACAGGATATAGCCCTGTAAACTCCCAGTTAAAGAAATATGGTCTGTCAATAATCTCTTTGTAGTAAAGAGTGTAATCAGGGTAAAACACAGAGATCTTCTCAATTTACAGGACCTGTCCCAGAACTGTCATACTCTAAAAACCCCCAAAACATAGTTTTCAGGAACAGAAAAGTAGCTCTGTGGCTGATTTCTCTGACAACTTTTGAAAAATAGTATTTTCATAAATTAAGTATCACAGAAGTTGTTTCTACGTAGAGCTATACAATTTTAAAATGAAGATTTCCCAGACACCCTAACAAACAATATGAAGTTCTAGACTAAGATGATCTAAGAAAGGCTACAACTTAGAGAAAGATATCACTATTAATAAGTTACAACAGAAGTTTATCAGCAAACAGGTGTTATTAAAGAAAATTTATTCCTGTCAGTGTACACGTTAGTTAAGGCTTGCTTTCCTATCGCATGTCCTAGGAACTTCACTGATCCACGGGGACCTGGAACACTATTACTGATTCCCCCATGTAGGTAAATGTTTGTGATTTTTTTTCTATTTTTAGGTTCCCCACTCAACACTGTCAAAAGCTTATACACAGAGGGAGTGTGAAGAAACCAGAGACAATAGAAAGCATGGTATAAACATCAGTTCTGTAACAAAACAAAGCCTATTTAAAACCACCCACCCAACTTCACCATAACAGACGTGACATGCCACAAAGCAGGGGGACAGTTCAGTCTGAGGGACAGCTTATTACAAACTGGCCTGAAGAGGGTGAAACCACAGGGTGGCTGTGGATCGTTAAAGCCTTGTCTAGAGATGTTGAACTCTTCAGAGGACAGACACAGCATTAGGAATAATTAACTGTATTAACATTCACTACACTGCCAAGCATTGTTCATCCCCTAGTAAAATGAACTTTGGTTTTTGCCTTGATTAGCCACCACAATCAAGGAAAACACGTCTGAAATTTGCAGACAATTTTCATGCTTGAGGAGAGAGCACTGTCTTATTCTGCAGCACAAGAGCTGTATTATCCTTCACTCCTACAGAAGAAGATGTCAGTATGAGACACACTATATGTGACAATTTAAATGCGTGCCCTAGGGCTTAAATCAGCACAGTGCCAAAGTCTAGAGATACTCGCAATCACAGACAGGCTGACCTCAACTCTAAGACTCAGAAAATAGGCCACATTTACTAAATTCAGAGCTGGACAAGGCCTCTTTATAAAAGGTCCTGGGAAGAAGCTAATTTCTTTTTTTAAATTGTGGTCTGTCAATAACTTGTCAAAAGCTTGAAAGTAAACAGAACATTTTCTTGCCTAAATCCATAGGTTTTTTTTCTAATAAAAGCTATATTGTTCAACGATTTTTTAATTGCTTCTGTTCAACAAGGTATAATATGTGATAATGCACGTGACGTGCTCAGATAACAGAGCGCAGCAAGCGCAGGAAGGGGAGTCAACTGCTAATCACCATTCAGACTTCTCCAAGGGGCTCTGGGGAGGAGGATAGATAGAGAAGCGTAGGTGAGGCTATCTGAGCAATTCAGGAGTGACCTTCACTGCTGATAATAGCAAACGCCCTGTGCTTTCAGCAGAATATGGAGTTGCAATCCCATCATTTGAGTGCAGGAGCCCCCCTGAGCAGCAGCTCACCCTGGTGATGGGTGCTCACCACTGCTGCAGTGCAGACCCACTTTCCATGCCGGGTGTTTGCCTGGTCTGCAGACAGCTTCTCCACCAACACAGCTATTGCAGTCAGGTATACCATCTGGAGCAGCCGCGTAACAATGTTTCCCAACACAGAAACACTGCTATATTGATGGAAAAATGGCCTTAAACTGTCATCACAGCTCATTCTCCTCATGTGAGCTCTTTAAGAGTGGGATCACCGTGTAGACACACAGTGTTATTAAGGTGGTACAAGCCTCTTCACACACTTACAGCTATGTAGTTACCGCAGCACGCTCCAGCTATCCTTACTCAAGAACCAGGTGGTATCTTTCCAAAGCAAAGCCCTTCTAACTCAGCCAGCCATTCATGTCACACTCTCAGATGGCTGTAATCAAATACTGCTCGTTTTGCTTTGCATTTTGAATGGAGCTTGGATAAACTCTTCCCTGTGTTTTCCTCGTGTCTGTACTTGCCTGGACCTCAAAAAGGAGATCTGTATGTTATTTCTGTCAGAGGTGTCACATCACTTCCAACATGTCAGTGAATGTGCCGATATCTGAATCCCATGGCCATTCTCACTGCGGGCTCTCCCTTTGCTGCTGTTTCATGGGTATTTGTAAGGATTTGTTAAGGAATATGATCTGGGTCCAGCAAAATCAAATTTCTCAGCATTAGCCTGCTATTGTCAGCTCCTCATCTATGAAATATGTACAACAAAAGGAACCACTCTGGAGAAGGGTTCTTTTCCTTGAAAACAACTCTGGATACAAGACATATAAACATGCAAAAGTCCATGCACATTTTTCAACACAGATGAAATCCATTTAGAACTATCCTTCAACCAGGTTCTAGAGGGGTTTGGAAAGCAGAAATCCACAACGGGAGCTTTCTGAGTGCATTCTGCTTTCACGAGCCCCCGGCGCTGTTTCTCACGCGTGTGCCCATCTCACCAGGCACTGCAGGGACTGGCGTGTGATTCTGCCTTCTGTAGGTTCCTCTCATGAAAACTTCTGCCATGGACCACATTTGGCCTTGGCTGCACAGCTCTGTGAAATGCCTATTACTGGGAGCTGGGTCCTACACAGTGCAGTGATGCCACGCAGCCAAAGTGCTCAGCACCTTCCAGAAGGGAGGCATTACTATCCCATTATTTTAAGACACTGTTGCCGGCAGGCTTGGCCACTTCCACGGGCATGCACATCAGCTACTCTGAGACAAATGGGCTGCCTGCACTGCATTCCTTCTGCTCTCGCCAGCCTCTGTCTATCATCTGTTTTCCATTTCATTCCTTTACCTCCCATTCTTTAAAAGTATCTGTAGGGTTGAAAAGTATCCGCTGGCTTCCTGGTCTCTGCTGCTGGAAGCAGAGTTGGTTTTGTTACTTGTTCCAGCGAGCAGGCCAGACGCAGCCAGCCAGGGAGAGCATCAAGCCAAGAGGTGGGGTTTTAAGGGGTTTGTGGGTTGTTTTTTTCTTCCTGTAATCTCTGCCTCCTGCCTTGAGATTTTCCAAGCATGCCCAGAGCCACCGGGCCTGACCGACCGTGATGTGCGCTCATGTTTAGGCCAGAGGGGTCACTGTCACAGGCCACTGCAAATCACTGAGCTGGGAATGACTCCCTCCTTCCAGCACTCACTGTTGCCCTGGATTTAGCTAAGAAATTGAACTGATTTTAATTAAAATAATGCAAACTCCTGCATGACACTCTCAATTCAGTCTAAGCATAGCTTATTTAGATTTATTTTACACTTGTGCCTAATTGATTAAACCAAAATAAACCATCTTCATGCTAGAATCAGTGCATAGGTTTAACTAACCCAGAGCCGGTTTGTCCTTCCAAATGCGTGCAATAAGAAAGAGCATACGGAAGCATGCACTGAGTATTAGCTTGGACTGTGAGACGCAACATTAATCTGTCACCCCCTGACCCTGCGCTGTATTGCCAATACGTCAAACATCTTCACTCTGCTTAGCCCAAGCACATTCCATGCACTGTGCTCTTTGTCAATAACTGTTCAAATATTTCCCTGCCAGTAAAAGTCACAACATTTTCCTGCACCCTCCAGCACCAGCAGAGTTTCTTAGCTCTTCATGAAAATTCAAATGAAAAATATCGACAAGTTTTCATTGCTTTTAAGCACACACAAAAAGCAACTCCATCTGCTTTTTCCCTTCTTTGCAAAGGGAATGCAATGCCTGTGGATTTTTAATTCCACCTTCATCTTCAAGTCAGACTTGAAAAAACGAGAACCTGTTTTTATGTGGGCTTAAGGAGAATGATTTCAGAGCTTCTCAAGAACAGCTTAACTGAATTCCAGCAGTCCTACATGTGAAATGTTTTGTGAAGAGCTTTGGGCTCCTTCAGCAGAGAAGATGCTCTGCAAATGAACAACATTTATCATTTGCACAATGCACACACAGACACAAAACTGACAGAAAAGATCTCTTATCTGTAAGACAGGACACTATCCACTTCTGAGGCACAGCTTGTCACAGCTGCTCCTCAGCACACTCTACCACCTCCTACCAGAGTAAAAAAGCTAGCCCGGGCAGGAGGGGTGAGGTTAGCTTTCAGCATCTTTTGGCTAGAAGGTATGTTTTTAATGTTAGTGAGGAAGGAACTGGCATCGTTTGATACTTTTGTGGTTGGGGAAACACAGCAGCAATGCCCTAGCGGGATCAAGCCCAGATCCTTGCATACAAGATTGCAGAGGCATGTATCTCTGGGTGGTTGAATTACCACCTACGAATATTAGAAATTTTAAAAGGCACAAAAAGGGAGGGAAGTATGAGAATATCATCAAAGTAAATTATTTGGGAAGAGGGTTTTTAATCAGTCTTTTGATAGCTTTGTTGTTTTGGGGAGAGGGAACATGTCCGACCTGTTTTGGGAGTGCAATAAAACTCCTCATTCTCCACAGCCTCATCCAAACATAGTCCCATGTTATTTCTGAAACATTCTTCCAGAGGTATTTCATTTTATTCCTGTTCTAGACCCAGTCCCATGACAGATGTCTGCAAAGTCATGCTGACTTCAGTGGGACATGGCAAAGGTGGGGGGGACATGTGCTATTAGACTTTGCTCTGGGACAAAGATTCTAGTGAATTATTTGCTCTACTGACACTGTATATAATAATTTCTAAATCTATCACGCAAGTCATTCTGTTCCACAAAGAATTTGCAATTGTAAAGACATTAATTTCCTTAGACCTTTAACACTCCCCTTGTAAAGGGACTGTTTCTTGAACTCTCTCAGTATTATTGCTCTCAGTCTTACAGTATGTTCATGGCATTACTAACTTCAAAGAGGAGGGGATAAAGTAATGAGGGAAAAGCCACAAGTTATATTTCTCTGTACCCCTTGAGTTTTTAAAGCTCCCTTAACTCCAGCATCCTATTTCTTTCAGGAAGCTTCTTTTTGTCTTTTTGTACTTTTTTCCCCAAATAGAAAACCTCTCACAGCAGCTCAAGTGGCTCTGCCTTGCATGCTGCCCTAGAGTTTCCAGCCCTCGAATAACTTCTGACTAGCCATGATTTATCTGGCTGGTCAGAGGTTACTGTACACAGAAATGCAATTTCTTCCTCACACTCGCTCTATCCTTCTTTGGCAACTCCAGGTGTCATCAGCAATCTGCTGCATGCCAGTTTATGGCCTTTCCTCCAGTTTTTTATTCAACTGATATCCCTTTTGCTGAGCAACGCTGCCTAGGAAGGGCTAGAGCCCTTTTCTCTGTATATATTTAATTAGTGTAACTGCTGATTTATGTACTAAAGAGTCAAAAATTCATCTGCAATAGTTTTGTCCTTGCAATGCTGTTGGTGTGCTGCTTCAGCTTGACATTTGAAGAAAATGTCTTCTTAATCCTGACTGCATTCAGGTCTGGGATAATGCTCCTCTCCGGAAATTAGTGTTCAAAATTACCTGGTTTCTCCATAGTTTCCAGTTTTGAGTTCCATTAAATATCATTTAGGTTTTGCATTAAGCTTTCTGAGTTCTGTGCTTTGATGACCCACTTGAGCCTGGCAGCTGACAATCTCAAATTCTCCTTAATTCTGGCAAAATAAATGAATTTTCCTATGCTGCTGACATTGTTTTAAACAGAAGGCAGGAAATCTGTATGAAACAAGCCTTTACTTTCTCTGCAAATCTGTTGCTATGCTGCTTCATCTTTTTTGTTTTTTTGATCAAGACTGCACAGTAATCTACAGCAAAGCACCCAGACCAGATCATTACCTACCTCCACTGCTTGCTAGTTAAACCTGGTTGGGGGAAGTCTGCAACACAGCTGAGTCTAGTCCAGAGTCAGAGAAAATAGATGTAATTTTCTTACTTTTTCATTACTTTTTTTAGAATATTGACAGTGACAAGGACAAATTATCGTCCTTTACTTCATCTTATTAGGTAATGGCAGTGCTACTCTTCCTGCCTTAAACTTTTGAAAATATTTCTATCACCAGCCCATAGTTTTAAAGATTAACAGGAATAGAGAAAACTAAATGGACATAAGAGACAAGTAGCTTTCATTAAATAATTTTAAATAGGAACGTCTTGCAAATTTGCAGATTATGTAGAAGAAAGTTTCACCCTCACTGCCACTGTACTAGCTATGGTCTAGACCTGTGCTCCCAGAGACAATAGGAATTTGTAGTTATCTTCAATGTAAGAACAATCAGGCTCAGTATAGCTAAGAACGCAGCACTGATCTGTGATCAAAAGGGCAGTTCAGAGTAAGGAAAGGCATTTCCTCCAAAGGAAGAAGATAGAGCATCCATTTTTCTTACTAGGTGCTCTAAGGTACTCCAAAGCCTGATTTTTGGCACTCAAGATTCACAGCATTCAGAAATACTGTGTACTCAGGTAGGGGATTGGGGTTTTTTGCAGTCCTTTTTTTGCTTATAATCTGCAGCAAATCTACACGTCGACATTCATCAGATTAGGCCACTAGACACACTGTTAGCTCATTTTGAAAATGCTTCCAGCTTGGGTTGCCTAGTGCTTTTACCAAAGCAGATGCACAATTAGAGCTTTATAAGGCTAATTTTTAAACACCAAGGACTGAAAACACTGGCCTAACAAAAAGTCAAGAATAAGATCCTCTGTCAGTTAGAGCTAGCTAAATAAGAATGAAGGTGGCACAAAGAAGTCAGCCAGTCAGTAATCACATTAAAGAACATGATCCTGTTACGGGAGCACATGATGGGAGAAACAGAAACAGGCTCTTGAGCACTGCGAAACCACTGAAGAAACAATAGACAATTCTAGCACTGAATATAATTTTTTAAAATATTTAAATTCAAACAATTACTTTGTAGGCAGGCTTTAATCTGACATGTAATTTACAAAATATCTTCCAAGAAGACACACAGAGTTTTCTCTGCGTCTCCATAAGAAAACAACAAAGATCAATCCACATAGTATCAGGCACAATTTTGCAGCGAGTCAAAAGATCAAGCAAGAATATGAACAAAGGAAATGTTATAAAATCGATTAACTTCCTCAGGTCCAATATTTACATTAAATGTTTTAACTAAACTAATACCAATAAATATATTCAGCAATACCTTCAACAACAAATCTGCTCAGAAATGGATACAAACACTCCAAAGAGTGCAATTAACTGTCAGCCAGTGCTCCCATTGTATGGTCTACTGGGTGGTTGTGGCATGAAGGGGGACACAGTGTCGTTTTAGGAGATTAGCTGCAGACCCATACTAAACTGATTAGTATCTCTGTTACTAACTCTCATAGAAATACTTGTCTAGCTTTTGCCCCTCTTCTTTCTCTCTGTTGTTTTTGGTTGTTAGCTTGAACACATGCAGCTCAGACTGCCTGAGGAACAGAGGGCAGTTCCATACAACACACTATCCAAACCTTTTGCTATGTTCACAGATAATAATTTAAGATTAACATTAAGCACATGATACGTTGGCTCGCATTACATTACTTCAACTGCAGCATGTCACGTTATGTCAGCCAAGGTCAACATTCAATGTGACATGATATGATCTAACACGATGCAGGGTTATTGCCTCCTGTGTTAGGAATCTTAGGCTAAGAAACAGAAATAGAACAAGCAGATGCACATAACAGATCACTTTATAATACTCCTGAGAAAAAGAATCATTATTAAACACATTGCAAATTTTGCCAGTATCCCTCTTACTGGATTCAGCTGGGCCTCCAAGATACCAACGACATTATTTTTTTTTTTTCTCCTTCTTTTTTTCTTAAAGTAAGACCCAAGGCTTGGCGAGTCAGTCAGATTGGTACTTGGACCTCACCTCAAAAGGAATTTCAAATAATTCAACGGACTTCACAAGCTCTGATCACTTTACTAATACTTTCTGCTCTCCTAGACTTCAGTGACCTCTGTTTCATGAATAATATGAGTGACAGTAGTGAAAGTCCCAGAGGATCTTGATTCCACTAAGCAATGTGGGGTTTTGGCCTGCAGAGTCACAGGCCATAGGAAGGAAATGTTTAGCTGTTGTACCAGATTCAGTACGTATCAGAGAAGGATAAAACTTTAAAAACACCAATAAGTCTTCTGGAGTTTTAGCTTGTTTTCACACATTGTATAGCTTCCAAGTTACAAGCTCTGTTCTCTCTTCAGTTACACCCACAGAACTGCATCTGTGCTTTGAGGACAGAGCGAGACCAAAGTTAAACTCAGCCGTATGAGTCAAAGGGGCTGGTTGTATTCATGCAATTCTGCAGTATGTCTATAACCTCCCTGACTTTATTCTTTGTGCCTACTATAAGCATAGCCAATATGTGCAGTGTAAGGGTGGTAGTATTCAGCTTTACACATGCAAAAGCCAGCTAGATAAAGACAGGAAATTCTCATATTAGGTTAAACCTTTAGTTTAAAATCAGAAATAATAAACTCTCATAAACTACAATGGAGTTATCAGTGGCCACTGAGATCATTTTATATCTGTCAAAACAAAAAAGTAGAGCTTCAAGAACCCATCCTGTTCCTGATATAACACAAGGATGTATCATTTTTAGAACAAAGGCTAAGCTAATCGCAGCTGACTTCACATTTCTCTATTTTCTGTTCGCCTTTGTAAACATGAAGGTAATGTTTTTCTTTTTAGTATTCTGTGACAACAGAAAACACAAGCATTATTTTATTAACCTTTAAATGCAATTTGGTTGTTCTCTTTCCATTTCAGCTCTGGAGCTTTGATGTCTGAGTGACACTGGATATACCTTAAGGGCTCAAAAAAAAAGTTCAATAGGCTTCATAGCCTCAGCATAAAATACAAAATAGGGAAAGAAAATAAATAAATAAGTACATACACACATATTTCCCTCTTTTATGACTTTGAAAAGCCACAGCTGTCATTTGGTTCCTCATTCTTTCCTTGGGGTAAAGATCATCTGATGAGATAGGAATGAGCATGGTAGAGTTTAGACTGGATGCAGAGGAGCTGATATTTTTACCTAGTCAGCTAGCATGGAAAAAAAACCCAACCAAACCCAAACAAAAAAACACCAAAAAACCAACACAAAAAAGCCACCTCTGAAGCCCTTAGCTATATCCTCAGATGTACCCAGAGAACTGTTCCCCAAACTCAGGGAATGCTGACATCAGCACTCATCTGCACCAGCCACCTCCCATTTCTGGGTACTCTCCAGAATCCAGCAAAAAATACGAATCTTGAACCTTGATTTTTCCAAAATTTGGTCAATTTGTGTAAAAACTGACCCAAAACCAAAGCAACATTAATTCAGGTCAAAAAATTCAATCCTTGGAGTAAAACATAAGGCACTGTTCATTATTTTGAGATGCCTTCAGCATCACAGTACCAAACCTTTATCCTAAAGCTAACCCTGTTACTACATCAAAACAACCTACCAGTACAGAAAACAGAACATACGCTTAGACCCCTGTTGACCGCAGCTTCTTTTAATGCTGCAAGCAATAAACTGCATTCTTGACCCTTTCAATACCTAAGTCCCTAACAGAAATGCTAAAAGAATCCCAAAATTTTCAATTCGGAAGTGTGATTGACCATACAACAAAAGCCGAGACACTGGTCTCTACTAATATCAGTGTTCCCGAATTCTGTGACCTGTGCCTTGAAGGCTAAAATGAGCTCTGCCACCCTAACCCTAACTCTCAGCATAGCTCCTCGGATAGGTAATGGATCTATTGCTTTTGCAAAAGACAGTATCAGGCATACCAACACCTGCCCTTTTAACACATCCCCTCCTGCATGCTCCCTCTGGAGGGCTCTTTACACAGTCAGTCCAGCAAAGATAAAAATGTCTATTTTTTTGCTCAACTAACAGATCTTGTGAAAATCTGCCCAAGGTTTTGAACAAACATAATATGGTTTGGTAGTGTTCTGGATTAAGGCTTCCCTAGCAGGACTGTGGAGATGCCTCCTGGATCTTACCATGGCTGGGAGCTTTGTTTGGTTGACTTGTGTTCCTGATACTCAAAACAGAGACTGTGTTCAGGACATACTATTACATCTACAGAAAACAAGTAAATAAAAGTCTGGATCATGCCCTGACAGTGGTAACTCAGTTCATTTTCACCAACAGCACAAGCTCCTGAAATGGGAGTAGCAGAGCAGCGTCAGCCAGGATGGCAGGTGTCACTACGTAAGTGGCAATCTCCACCACTTGATCTTTAAAATAATGTTGCATCACTTAGTTCAAAATATGAAACAGTTCAAATAAGTTTGAACTTTGGTTCAGAAACGAGGGGGTGAGTTTGTGCCAGATTACCTGATTGCACTGACCTTCCTTTTCTTTGTTTGCATTGTGCTGAAGAAAAATTTCACTTAGACCCTGCCCTTATCAAAACAAACGGAGCCAAGTTACATATTGCTTGTACTACTCTGTCATTTGTCAGTGAGCAAAGGCAGAAAGCAAAGCAGCAGGGTGATGTAGTGACTATAACTAATGTTGTTAAATATCACAACTTTTTTAGCAAGTCTGGCTTCTCTCTTCAGTAAACAAGAGACAGTCACTGAGCTTGGTGACAATGAAGAAAAATCTGCTGCTTTGTGGAGGTGGGTGTATTTTGCTGCCAGAATTATGGAAGATCCAGTATCAGTGAGGTATTCTGATTTAAGCTAAAGGCAATTCTCTTCTGAGAGCTGGTAAATTCCCAAGTACTAAATACCCAGGCAAAAGCTAATGCAAAGGACAGTTCAATTTCTTGCAAGGGATTATAGAGAGAAAATGGACATTTACATTTCAATCCCACAATAATATTCCCTGCAAGTCTTTGCTCTCTTAAAAATAAACCTGACAAACACTTTTTTTCCCAAGGCTTCCACCAGATCTAAGCAGGCTACTCTATGATTTTTAAAGAGCACACTGAACCTCTAGAAACACTTTGTAAAAATCTGGACTACAAAATACTGTTCAGGAAAACCACAGAGCTACAAGAACTCAGATTAAACTGTAAATGGAAAAAGATCCAGTAAAGAAAAGCTTCAACACAGATGCAAAAGGGCCAAAAGCACTTGTCATCCAAAAGGGAAAAATCCTACTGGTCGTATTACCTGCATTGTTAACTGGGTATGGCCGTGTCAGTGCAGTAGTGAACAGGAACATCACTGTTAAGTGCCTGCCTGAACAGTTTAGCATACTTAAAATATTCAAAATCCATTTCACTTTGAATTAAGAGTATTTTTTAACCTACAGAAGGTTTCAAGAAGGAGTGAATAATCATGGTACACTTTGCCTGCAAATAGAATTTTTTTGGCTCATACACCACATACCCTGAATCTCTGTATTTTCTCATCTGTCAATCTTTATTATAAAAATTCCCATTCAGGCTGAATAGCTGTCTTCCAAGACCTCATCTGCTCATGGCATTGATTCCCCAATTGAAGCCAGGTCTCTGCTGGAGATGTCATCTGCACACCAAAATGCAATGTCATATGCAAAGGATTATAACTTTAGATAGGAGACTGGAAGATGGTATAGATGTGTTTAAGGAACAGAAAATTTCTTTTCACATAAATGCCCCAGGCGAATGGACAATAAGTATAGAGAGATGCAGATCCTATAAGCTAGTACATGCAGAAGGACTTCAAAACAGATTTGTTTTTCAAAACGACCATGGAAAATAAGCAATCTTTAAATAAAGTGCTTGGTAAAACATCCCTCACTGCAGGCAGAATTTAAATTTGGGCATTTAGGTTACAGGGAGAGAAAATACAAGAAAAATAAGAGATCATGAGTGATTCAGATAGAGCTACTCTTGATGTCAATTTGGATGAGGTTATTGGCAAATACATAAAGATATTTTAGTCTTGTGGAAGTTGCGGTCCTGCGCTGCCTTTCCAGTCACTAATTGTGCTAAGAAATTGTGATATTGGTTTGACCGATATTTGATATAATGATGTTCAAAAGCAGAAAAAAACATTCTTAACCAATGCTGCTTCAGTAAAGACAGCATTGTCAGAGGACATGCTTCAAGGCAGCAACGTCTGGGTTATTTCACCTAATGAGGACCATCCCATAGCAATAACTAGCATATAAAGGGTTGCAGCACTCTGGTATGTTGAGAGAACCATCTTACTGGCCTTGAAATGGAAAAACTGAAGCAGTGCCGTGAACAAGGCCTAGATTGGTGAAGCGGGGGGAGAGATGGGGGATTCCAAGAATTGGATTAGCTTTTACTGGAATCCTTTCCTATCACCACGATAGATGTATAAGCAAAAAAACCCCAGAAATTGGGTAAACTCTGCCAAAAAGCATCCTGCCCTAGTAGCAATCTGCACAGTAAACTTGACACCCCTGCTTCATCATACGCTTTCCAATTCCAGTATCATTAAATAGTAATTGTTCTGCTCTACTTCCTGTTTTGAAAAATGCTTCTCTTTGCTTTGCCTTCATAACAGCCTCTTAAGTCATTTAAGTTTTAATATTCTCACAATGAATGGCTACAAGAGGGAACCTTGTTGAACTGTATAAATTTATTTCAGGACTTTGAAGATGCCATCATTTACATTAGTTCATAATTATTGTAGCTGTCACTACCAACTGCCTCATAATGCCTCCATGATAAAGGGAAGTATTAAAAGGAAAATTTTCAAAAGGATTCAAAGCTCCTATTTTGGTTGCTGGATACAGCCAGCTATCACATTTAAGTGGCTAGAGAAAAAGCAGAGAGCTCTTTTAAGAGTGTGACCGTGAATGACTTGTCCTCATGGATGTCTGTGACAGAACTAAGAACAGACCATGCATCCGCACCAGTGAAGGGACCGCCTTTAAAACTCAATTTACAACTCCTGTAAGGCAGGGAACAGCAGAAACAGTTTGTAACATCCCAGCATTTTACCTCTGCAGGATATGGGTTCTTTATCCAAGTCCGAAAATGTCAAGCAAGGGCATGCAAATTCAGGTGAGGGAAATGCCTTAGTTTATAGAAAACAAAATAAGTTATATATTCAGAGGTGGGAAAGAGAGGGGTGGGGGGTGGTAAGAAAATGACACAGTAAAAGTAAAACTGAGCAAGCAAGAGATAATTCTGATAAAATAGGGAGGCAAGAGAAAGATTAAGTATCCAGATGAGTAAGCAATCTTTCACAGCCACCTTAGTGTTCAAACACTCTCTACATGCTGTGTGTTTGGTACGTTGTGGTGCTACAAAGCAGGCTCCCTCATCTATGGTACATGCACTTTCCTACTGAACTCCACTGTGTGCATTGCTTTGCTGCACTTGACAAAACAAGGTTTTCAATAAATAAATAAAAAAAATATCAAAGAATTGGGCACAATAACAGGAGGGAAAATCCACCATGGCTGCATCATGCACTCAGTACCCCTCTGGCTGCTCGGCCAGTGTTTCAGAAACATAACCAGAGCAGAAACCAGCATATCAAAAGGTTCTTCACTGTCATCGCACTCAGGAAGTTTATAACCACCTTGAAGCGAGACATCATTTGTAACTGTGCTGTTTGTAGCTGTTTCCTCCAAGCAATATTGGGCAATAAGCACACGTCAGCATGGCTCATCTCCAGTGAGGGAGTGACCATCGGTCCACCCAGAGCAAGCTCTGTGCCTAGTGATACATTTACTGATGACCTTGCTAGCAGTTTGAGCCCCCACTCCCAAGTTCAACAAAGTCAAGCTGGACTTGCTGCCAAGAAGACTGTTTCACCCGCTTCAGCGGTGACATCTGATTGCTGGACTAACCCCATGCATCTGACACACGGCTGCCTGCTGCCCTGTTGCTCACTCCTGCCCTCTCCACTTCTGACTCGAGATTTTGCGGCATCCCAAGCTGCAGGTTTTAATAAAAAGGCAGAAAGCCCCAAAGCCCTCTTTGGTGTGCTTCCTGCAGAGTGCCCAGCCCGTCAGTGGTGGGTCTGTAACATGAAGGGGGTTCATAAACTGCAGAGAAAGGTAAAAGATCTCCTATCACAGCTGCCCTGCAGTCAGCAGCAGGGTTGAAAACTGCAGAAGAGGACCCAGGAGTAGGACCTAAGGCGTAATGAGATGTGGGTATTTATTTGAAAGAACCTATAGACCAAAGGAAAGTGTAAGTTCAGATCACCCCAGGTATTGCTTCAAATTTCAAAGGAATTAACAGCAGTGCATGTGTAGAAACTCTCTGAACACTGCCAGAGCATGCGATAAACCCCTCAGGAGCTTCCAGAACAGGGTAATTACCTCAAAATTGGGAAACCCTGTCTTCAGCATGAAGGTCACTGACATTGTACCACTTTATTTTCTGCAGAGTCTTTTTAAGAGCCTTTAGTAAGACTAAAAAGCTGGATCACACACTCTCACATCAGTGTGTTCACACCCACCAAGACAAGAAAGAGTTGCTAAAAGCCTGCAGGGTGAAAACCTCTCTGCCAAAAGGACACTCCTCCAGAGGTGGGGGGTCCCACACGGGGTCCCTGCAGCTGCCCTTCCACCCTTGGGTCAGTCCATCCCTCCCTTGCCTCTCCAGCACCGCACCGAGGTGGCTCTGCAGGCCAGATTTCCACCAGCTGGAAGCAGGAGTCCCCCAACCAAACTCAGTTCATGACTATATACCTCTAGAGTTTGGCATTCGGCAGTTTGGGACACAATTCTCCAGCATTCCTGTGTATTGGGTGTCGGTGTCCAGGCTGGGGGGCTGAGCCCCTCAGAGGAGCTGGTGGCGCCTCTGTGGAAATGCAGTTCAGAGCGGGCAAAGCCCCACACGGGTGGTGAGTGCGAGGGAAAAAGCGTGAGGAACAGCCCTGCAGCACCCAGGTCTGAGAAGGAGGGGAGGAGGAGCTCCAGGCACCAGAGCAGGGCTTCCCCCGCAGCCCCTGGAGGTTGGTTTCCCACCAACCCACTCTATTTTAATTGGCAAGAGATTAAATTAATTTTCCCCAAGTCAAGTGTGTTCTGCCTGTGAGGGTAATTCGTAAGCGATCTCCCTGTCTTTATCTCAACCCACAAGCTCTTCTATCTTATTATTGAGGAGGGGAGTGAGAGCAGCGGGGTGGGCAGCTGGAAGCCAGACATGTCAACTCTCCACAAAGTGTTTAGTCATTCCAGGGGAAATAGTTAATATATTCCTGAGTGTTCCCACCCAGAAATAAAATTAATTCTAATCAGTTATTCCTGGAAAACCCAGTTCTGTCAGTGGCATTACAGCAAGCGTGACCTCCCTGCATCTGCATACTTCTTGATAAAAGTAAAATATCAAGCTGAAAGAAAAGCAGAGGAGCCAACTAAAAATGGTGAGAAGAAAAAGGTGCAAGGAAATCCCTTGCCCTGATATTAAGGGACCTAAAAATGAATTAAATGTTCATTTTATTCTAATTGCTAATTGTGTTTTTATTCACCAGTATCTCTAGTTGGTTTCAAATATAATCTCAGCCCTGGTTTTATGACAGAAGACTGCCCTAGTAAGCAATTTTACTCTCAGAGTGACTTGGACAACAGACATTCATTTGCAACTACAAGGCAAATTTAACTGCTAGAGACAAGGCAGCAGAAAACACCTTCTAAAGGAATAACACAATTGCAAAAAACGTATTTTTGTTCAGAAGACAGGCTGTCTAGATAAGACTTCTCAGACACACAATACTTCATTGGCCCTCCACCTCTCTTCTTGGGTCACTGCAGATGAGGGGAGGCAATGAGGCCCCTGATCTCACAGGCCAGAAGAAGTGGAAGCACTGGGGGCTGCAGAACAGCCTTAGAGGGAAGGGTTTGCTCTCCCTGCCACTGCTAAGGGGCAATGTGATGGCAACTGCTACAAAAGAGGAGCTGCTTTTGCTGCAGTAAAACTGCTCCCTACCTTGCCACTCCTGCCATCCCTTCCCTGCACAGGCAGGAAGGACTGCACAAGCCAAAACAGCCAACCCTCATCTCCTCATCCCCAGGCAGACCTGGCAGGCAGCTGCAGGCTGATGAAGTAGGCAGTGGGCTGTTCTTCCAAGGCCCAGAGCTGGCTCTGCTGTTTGCCTCTTGGAAAGCAAGTGCAGACGCCTGAGTGTTGGCAATTAAAATGATGCAATACGTGACACGTATCACTCAGAAATAACCTAGCAACTGGATGCTTGCACGCCGTACTGCAGATAAGCCAGTGCTGATAATACTTGAACTTTTATGTCTCTCACGGAGATATTTGCCACAATGCCCATTTTGTTCTCTGCTCTTCAATCTGTATGTTGAGTTAGTTTTATCACTGATCATGGGAATCCTGTGTGGACAGAGGGGATTTGCCAAATCCAGGAATAATGCAACTTGTGTTTGAAGATGCATTTTGCTGGGTTTTTTTCATTAATCTTGGAAGTTATGCAATAATATTAAAAACTGAGCCATCCCAAACAGCATGGTAAGATAGACTAGAGGAACAGACACAACCTGGATAATCCCCTTCACAAGCTCTTTTAAGAGCTTGTCTCCGGCACAAAGAATATTAGCTCAGTATTTAAACACCACTCAGGGTTCTGACAGAAGGCAAGAAGTTCAGTGGAGCTCTCACCACACGTTGGTTATGATAAACTGCAGTGGGAGGCACTGATGGAGAGGAGAGGTCAAGCAGGTACAGCACCTGAACAGGCAGAGCTGTGCTGTGTGACGTGGGGTAGGCAGCGATTCCTTGCAAAACCAGGTGTGTCTGCACAGCACAAGGTGGAGCCAAGCAGAGAAACATGACTCAATCTCTGCACAACTCATTCACAGCTATCTTAGATCCTAAAAACAACAGTCATGTTAACGTGATGCTCCTGCCTGGGCATGGCTAAATCAGCTTTCCCAAATATTGTGCAACGTAGCTGCTCCACGGCCTGTTCCACAAGAACCAGTCATACAAACAGATCTTCTTGTTCCCTTATTCTGCCTTGTCGGTTTAGGTCTGAAGCAGCTTCCAAGAAGGTCCACTGGACTGTTTAAGCGTGCCAGGTCCCAGCCTCAGCACTGTCAGCTGGATGAACCACACTAAAAGGCAGCCAGGACCCCAAAGAGCACTTGGAGCAGAAGAGGCTGAATGGGGTTTTCTCAGTCTGAGTATGGTTAAAAGTTACATGACCCAGAAGTTAACAAAAAGTTGAAAATGATGCAATTGTAAAAAAGCATGAAAAACCTCAGATGTGCACATGAACAGACAATTCTGCACCAGAGAAGCAGGTGGCTGAAGAGGTTTCTATGTGCTATATAACAAGTGCTTGATTTCTCCTAGAGCAACCCACATAAAAATAGATTTAAGTTCCCTCAGGTCATATTTACTAGTGTTCCCACCTCAAATAAAACACCCACAAGAGGTATTTTTGGAAACAAGATATCTGTATATATTTGGTGTCCTACTAGTACTCCACACTTAGAAATCTTGGCAATACTTCCCAGTCAAACACAGTTACAGGTCTTACCCAGAAAAATGTTCCTCATGCACATAAGGCTTACTCACGCTCTGTACTCACATGGATTTGAATGACATATTTATGTGAGTTAAGGTTTGCAAGAAATTATCTTAAATGTGGTGATGGAGCCGTCAGTATTTTCATACCTAATTAAATTAATTTGGAAAGGCATATTTATGGATTGGATTAGGCATTATTAATACAGCATATTGGCAATGGAAGTATGTCTTTTAATGATCAAGGAGCTTTTGGATAGGATTTAGTAACCTTAGAAATGCTGTACTTTGATATATCACATTCTGTCAGGGTGGTTTTTGCTTTTTCTTTGCCTAGGTCAACCAACTACAAACCATGCCTCTAGCAAAAAGTAGCCATTGAACTGATCACTCCTTAAGTTTCAGTTCCTAGTCACACTTAATAACCGTCTATCCCCAAATCCCTGCAAGGGACAGGAGAGTATCACAGTGATACAGAGCTCACATCAATTTCTATGACACAGAGTTGGTATTGCTGGCGCTAGAAATGCTCCACTTTCAGATGGCACGCCTACAAGCCCAGAGTGCAGTTTAGGGAATATACGATTAATTAAAGGAAATTTAGGGAACTGGGACTCTGCTTCTTGTCCAGGCACTTTTTGCTTCTTTTTTTTCTTTTTTTTAAATCTGACTTCAAACACAAGTATCTGGTATTTTTAAAGACAGAGATAACAAGAAACCAAGAAAGGGGCATTACTGCAAGATGCACTCAGTACTCACACTTCAGGTGTTTCCTCAAATTCTATGAAAGCGAGTTTGATTAATCTGGTCACAGGCATGCACTGCTTAGATTCTGCTCTTCCCAAAAGGAAGTAAATCTAGCGCTACACAGTTTGCAGGCAGTCTTTAATGCATCTTATCAAGCCTGCTTATTAGGAAAAGCGAGTGATCCTTCCGTATTCCCGAGCAGCAGACAACACACTTTGGTAAGGAGAAAGTGGTGGCTTTGAACAGAATTTTCTCCCTACTGGTTTACAAGACATCATATTTTAATTATTTAAAAATATCAATTAAAATAGAAACTACTTAATATCTTCTTTTAACATCATAACAGTGACTTTGCTACAGCAAGGAACAGTGAGTCAAGTGTGTCCAGGGAGCACTGGACTGTCTTCAAACAAGTCTGTTGGCAGCTTAAAGGCTTCTGAACATTATGATGTTAATACAGCTGTATTAGCTTGTTCACATTAATAAACACATGTGTGGGAAGGTTTAACTCTCTGCATGGCAAAGTAGTTCTGTTTCTTTGGTTTCCAATGGGACATTGTTTTAGGCCCAGTCCTGAAAGGAGATCAAAGTTGGTGAAAGCCTCAGAGTAGGCGTTCAGTGCTTGCTGGTGGGCTGTGCTTCTAGCTGCTGTTGCAGAGAACAGGCATCTTGCACTATATTTCATCGATGTCATTCATAATCCTTTTTAACCGATTAAAATTATGGGCTGTCTGGTTTTCAAACACAGCATCATCCAATTTGCATGGTCCAGGTCCTCTTCCGCAATGAATGATGGGCTCGGTAAGTGATATTTACCAGCTCGTCATGCCACTGCACTGCAGCTAATATGCACTGAACCTTCAGAAAAGCAGTGTGGAATTAATTCTCAAAAGGAATCAACATTCATTTGATTCTTTTCCTGTTTTACCTCTGCATCTCTGACTCCAGTGATTTCACATTAGGAGAAATAGGCAAACCCTTGAGCACTCTCAGCAAACATCCAAATGTGAACTGCTGGAAATCTATGGGGAGACTGCCAAAGGCACCAAATGTCAGCCAGGAATTCAACTTTCACCGATGATCCATGATCCAGAAGTCAGCAAGCACGGAATAACTTTGCTGGCATTTTTATTTTTTAAAGTCTCCCCCTGTGGCCACTTACATGTGTCTACAATTTTGCATTGTAAAACCAAATGCCGTTCTAAAGCGTAGACCCATATAAAGGGAGACACTGGAACACCTTACACAGACTCACCACATAGATCAAATGACCGATTTTGCCCTCCAGGAGTCTCAAGGGCCTTCAACTACTGAAATTAACCCTTGTCCTTCAGTGCGCTCAAGCCTGTAGTTTTACAGTGCTCCACAACATTTAAGAAAACACAGCTATTTAGGTTCCTTAAAACACTGAGGTTTTAGAAAGACCGCTTCAGAATCCACATCATACCCATTCCTTATGACAACAAGAGTGTATCAGGAACACATGCAATACACAACAAAGAAGCCATCACAGTTCCTCTGATGTTGACATCTGCCTGAAGGATCTGTGGATCCTACGTTGTACTGAAAGTGACGTTTATCTAGATAAATGTATGTCTACGTTTTACTTGTTTGTACACACATAGGTAATATATGCACTGTACTCCCACGTAAAGACTTCCCTGTGGAACCAAAATATTATGAATACAACTGCCATTTCAATGTCAGCGGAGCCAAGTTGCTTCCCTGCGACATGCAATACACTGAACCTAGTCCAAGGCATTGCCGGCAGCTCCCTGAGCAGCCCCGAGTACCTGCAGTACTGCCCCAGCACAGCCTAAGGTCTGGGAGTCACCGGGTGGTTGTGATCCAGCCCGCAGGTAACTCCCCAAGCAGGTGGCAGGGGAGACAGGCAGTGCACTCCCTTGCACAATACAGATACCGACGTTTGCCACAGAAGGGAACTTTTTAAGCAATCTGTTAGAAATAATCAGTGTTTCATTTACATAATCTCAGAACACAGTTGAGCCTGAAAGCGCTGGCTGCCCAGCTCCAAGACTCCTGGCTCAGCAGTAGCTCCAAGTGCTGCTGGGTTCCCCCTGCCCACATGAACTGATGCGGAGGAGCTCAAAGCCCCGGGAGCCGTAAGAGAGCAAGAAACCACAGAGCTTGGGAATCATGGCTCCTACGCTTCCAGTTGTGTGGCGCATTGCCCAGAAGGTCTCATAGTACCCGTGGCATACGCCAGGTCCTCAGGGATCTCCAGAGGCATTCAGCATGTCAAGGGTATCCTAGAGCCACAGACCTCACAGCTCACCAGGAGCCATGAAATCAGGCATGAAGCCTGTCAGAACCCATCCCATGTCTTTGCAGAAGATCACAAAAACTGATGCTTTTGCAAAATATTTTGGTATCAATGAATCTGCCTTTTCTGATGGAAAACTGTTTTGTCGGGAAGTTCCCACCTATCTCCAGTCTGTAGATCCCTTAGGCATGTTAAAATCAGTAGAGCTGCTACACTAATGTCCAAAGTTCTTGTATTAAATTAATTCTCTGAATAATTTTAACTTGTGCAAAAAAAAATATTAGACTTCTGTTGAAACATTCAGAAGACATAACTGCCCTGTAAATGGGGTGCTAGGCTGGACCTGCATTTCATTCTCCACTTCACAATCACATTCATGCGTTATCTGCAGCCCCGCTGCGCTCTTAACATCTTCCTTTCCTTTGTCCTGACTACAAGTTCTTTTTCTGCTTTGCTCCCGACAAGCAGCTTGTGCAATCACGTAAGCAACAAGTTCATATCGCTAGCAACCCTGGCATTTTCTGTTTCCGAGGAGTGACCTCAGCAATATGTTTTCAGACTGATTTTGTCCTTCAGTACCAAGCATTTGCAAGAAAAGAACAGTGTCTATAAATTTAAGAGTATTTTGCATACAAAATACTGTCTTTTATGGTTCACACAGAAAATTCTCTCAGGTAAGGTTCTGGGATCTTTTAAGGTACACATAGAACAGGAGTCAAGAGAATGTGTTTTTATAACATGAATTCCACTAATACACTTCTTTGATCCTAAAGGAAGGTGTTGCTCATTAAACGTGAAATGGATGGTTTCCTGTTGTCACCATTGCACTGTCATTGACAACATTTTGCATTTTTTTCTATAAATGACACATTCAGTGTCACACTGAGGCATTCAAGCAACATTAGGTAGAAAAACTCCCCCCTAAAATGTTTGAGTGGAGAAAGCCATTATCATCTTCTTCCAATGAAAGCCTCAGAAAAGGTCTAAGCAATATTTTCTAAGCCCTGATTTTTCTATACAAAAAACATCTAATGCTTTAAGTAACATCACAGGGTATTATTGCAAAGCTTACCTAGCAAGCCCAAGCTACATAAACTAGCTGTAAAGCTTTTAATTTGTCTAAAGAGATAATTAAGCTGGATCAAGCATAGTCAGGTGTTACAACTCAACAAAAGAGTTTGGCAATTTTCCTTGAGAAAATAGGAACTGCACTAACTAGTATGACTTTTGTCTCAAGTCATCCAGTATGCAGCACCTACTACAGCAATAATTAATATGGCCCACATTTTCAGAATTTCCGAACAGAATAATTCCATTTTTAGAATTTTATTGTTATTCTGGTTTTAGAATTTTAGAATCATTTCTCCTGATTTACCTAAATTGCACTCAACAAATGTTTGCCATGAACTCAAGTGCAGGTACATAATTACTGATCTTTTTTTGTATGTAACTTATTCATGCACATTACCTGAAATTTGACTTCTCTTTTCAACTTCCTGCTGAACTGAACTGGAATAGCATCATTTGTTATGCTAAAATATTCATAGTTCAAAAAGTGAGATTAGCTAGTATTTTATAGCCTCAGTCAACTCCTTCAGACAATTACTTTATGGTCAGGAAGACTAAGCTAATAAAAGCAGATAGAGTTTGAAACATACTGCAGAGTCTGAGCTAAAAATCTACTGAAACAAGCTGCAGAAAATTCATTTGACTCCCAGAATTTCAGGTGTGGACTCAGTAAATGACCTAGTAAAGACACTGATATACAACCATAGCTTCCTAACCCTTTTCAGTTTCACATCAGCAGCTGGATACAGTTTCCTGAGGTTTATTTCAATAAAAACCTTTTTCAATCCATTGGGACACAGAAAGAAGGGAATCTAATTGACTCGGGCAGAAGAGGATCCCAACAGTTTCAGATACTCTGTGGTTTGAATTTAGCTGAAGTCTCCAGCAAGACCTGAATAGCCACATTCTTGCCACCATCTGACAGAAACTTCTACCTTGGCATACACCTACAAGTGTTGTTCCTTATTTTACAGTTCAGAATAGGCTCTATATTTACTGTAAAGAGCTGACAACATACTAACTAGAACCTTTAAATTACATGCACGGTGTGCTTTACCACAGGCAGCAAAAGCTGCTTCAGAGTTCATCCTAAATGAGTGGCAATTGGCATCTGTAGAAAGCAACCATCTTTATATTTTTTTTCTCTTCCAACCTGATAATGAATTTTGTTTCTACTTTACATTTCAAACCCTGATTTAAATATATTGGAAAGATAAGCAGTAGCCATATATTACACACAGTGTTATTATACAGGTTATATATTGAAGCACCAACTAGCTCCTGTCCTTACAGCCTTAATACTTAAACTGACCAAGTATTCCAGAGAGTAAGACAAAACATGCAGCTACAACACTATTGGAAAAATAAATAAAACTCCAATCGTTGTAGGTAAAGCCAGTAAAAAACACAGCAAGCTGTGGTACTGCATAATGAAAGGAAAAGATTATACTGTGTTAGAAGAATTAGGCTTCTTAATGATTCTAAAATCTATACAGCAGCCTAGGTCGCACAGAGCTTTCCACTGAATTTAGTGACTGGAAAATTTGATCCCCCATTTAATTTGATTTAAAGCTCTGGAACCAAAGCATTTGTGCGTGCAACTATTTCCAACCTTTTGTTTTGATCAGTTTTCAGCACTTGTTTCGACAGTACCTACTTCACAATTGCAATTTGCTCAGACTTGTAAAAAGAAGACATTTAATTAAAAATGCCAATATTAAGAGTATAGGAACAGACCATTGAAAGTTACATTATTTGGGTCATGGGTGCCATTACAGATACCTTCCTGTTGTTAAACGGGTTACATGGAGCAACTTCATGCCTATACACAGAAAACAAAAATCAGCCACTTCTACCGATCAATGAAATGGGAGCAGATGTTTTCAAAGCAGCAGAAAACACAAAGGTGCACACAGAGATTGAGTTATCTTAGCCTAGTGAAATCTATTCCTGCACTGTATGGGTTTGTTTTCTGAGAATTTGACAGCTGTTTTACTGGCCAATACACATCCACTGCTGCAGTGTCCTAGATCTGTTTTCCTGAGTGAGAATTTGACAGCTGTACAATTATTTCTAGAGCAGAACATGGAAACGCACTGATTATTGCCTTCATCTTGCTTTATGAAATTCAGTTTCAATATGATGCCATATAGCTGCTACCCTTCCACATCAGCTACTTGCCAGAACTGAAATTCGGCAATGAAAACACGAAAGATAGGCCTTAGGTTAACACACACACACAAAATCTTGTTAATTATCTGAAAGACTTGTTTTTTTCCATCGAGGCAGAATGAGCTCAAGATGAGCTGCTTTTCTGGAAATGAGGCCGATGTAACCTCAGTCTGGTGGATTTCTCAGTGGGTCTTAACGTTCCGGTTAATTTTCCCGATTCCCAGCTCTCACTGGTAATGTCCCTCAGAGACTGTTTGACCAAGAAATGCCCCTTTCCTACTCCCCATGAATTGCTTTGCACCAATTCTTGAACAACTACCAAAGTATCTCTCTAAATCTCACACTCCTTCACCTCTCCTTCCATCCATTCTCCTCCATTTTCTTTTCTTCTTCTTCTTTTTAAAGGGGGAGAAGATTTGTGTATTGTTTTGTTATTAGTTTTCTGCCCTTTGCAGTGACTACTCTCTTCATCCCTGCCACCCCCTTGGAGCCTTCCTCTCACTCCAACTCAAAGAAGAGCTGCATGTTGCAACTGGTGAAACTCTGGTGTGGTTAAGGGCTGTGCCAAGGGCTCTGGAGAGAAGAATAGAAGCTGAGACTGGCAGGAAGAGGGAAGCTGGCTGATTTTCAAGAAGCTGACTACCGTTTTATTCATAACAAAGAAGAATTGATTAGAGAGTAATCGCCAGCTATGTGGCTTTTCCCAGGTCCAAAACCCCACACAAAAAACCAGAACTGGATATTTGCATAGTGTTTCTAATCCAGAGGTCTCATAATGAATACCATCACCCCTTCACTTAGGAGGAGAATCAAGTCACGGAAAGGTTAGATGATTTTCCCATACAGCAAGGGAAGGGCAGAGCCCTGGCTGAGATCTTCTGGTTCCCAGTGTCACAGTGACCCCACAAGGTCCCTACAGGGCTCACGACAGCTCAGAAAAAAATCTGTAGCAGAACCATGGTAGCACAGAGCTCCAGCACAAGCTGAGTGTCTTAGCCATCACCCCAGTTCTTGGTGGGGCTGGCAGCCCTTGCTGATGGGCAGCCTGTGACCGAGCACCAAAATCCATGAGCCAGCACAAATCACCAGTGAAGAAGGCAAAGCTAGCCACACCAACTGCAGCATCCCAGCTGGGCTGCACCTCGTCAGTCTGAAATCCCCAGGGAACACACACCTGAGCACCGCACTGCTGGGGTGACACTGCTGCCCACATGTCAACTAACCAGTTTCAGCCCATCCTGGTGAACCCACTGGCTGTAATATGGAGGTTTCCTAGATTTCCTGTCAGGAAAAGATAAACTGCAACAAACAAACAGATTTCCCAACTCACCAGGGTGACTCTTCTCTGAAGGATTATTCAGGAACTATCATCAATTTACTGCCTGCCTCTATCTGTCTTAAATTGTGCATGATTACTTTGTTTAGTTTTGCTGACATTTGTGTTTTGTTTAAGGGTCTCTTTGTGCAATCTTTTGTGTCTGCTTTAAATAAACACTCTTCCTGTGCTTGTAGCAGCATGCTTGGGTTCAGCAAGATGTCTATCACTTAATAACCAAATGAAAAGTTTAATCACCCAAAAGCTAGCTTTCAACATGCAGTTAACAAAACAGAAAAGCTAAGGGTGTTCCATATGCATTTTTCTCTCTATTTCTTCTGTTATCACATTTGCTAGTCCAAGCAAGTTTAGTGTTGTGTACTTAGTCCTGTAAATATCAGCTCAGCATGTGGAAACAGGCAGCATTTATTCTTACTTTGCAGTCAGAATCAGTCCAATAAAGAAAAACAATTACTCATTGCAGTCCTTCAAAAAACTGTTTTGTTTTTTGTTACTAATCGCTGAGATTGTATGAAACAGAAAGAATATACACTAATGGCTTGCTGAGCACATCAACTGCAGAAAATTGGGCAAGCATATCTGAGCAAAACATGACATGGAAACCAAACAGGAAAAATACAAGTCATGCCAAGGTGTCATTTTTACAAAGTGACTTTTTTAAAAAACCAGAGAGACAAGTTAATGTCCCAATATGGGACAATAAAGCTATGTTAAAAACACTTGCCATTAACAGCCATCTGCTCTCTGCAATTTGGGGGTAATTTTTATGTACAGCTGACAGCTTTGCATCATCTTTCCTCCTTCGTGAAGGATTGTGTCTGTCTCTAGTGTACAAAACCTCTGAGAAGCAGGATCTGTCCATTACACTGTGGCTCTCAATAAGCTTGTGCTGCTAATAAATATGTAGCATTCTGGACTGGATTTCCAAAGACATATCAAACATAAGATTTGGAAAATATATATATGTGTATATATATTCTAATAATATTCTGGTTCTCTCTCATAATATTCTGCTCGTGTCAGCATTGCCTGTAAAAATCAAGAGGCAAAGTGTGCTCACTGCCCTTGACATATTGTGATGGTAAGAAAAATCAAGACTGCTTTCTCACTGTTCCCTAAGTACGAGGATAGATCTCTGCTTAAGCCTATCTTTCTTGATCAGAATGTCTCTGGTGTCCTTACACCTTTTCCTCCTGTTTCAACTTGTCTCTTCAGAATATTTAGTAAATACAATTCATGTTCACACCTAAAGTAAAGCTACCTTCTTTTGTTTTGTTGTGTGTTAGAAGTCTTAAAATACACACGCAAAACGGCAGGGTCACACTTCCCTCATTTGCAATCCTTGCAAAGAACACTTATGCAAGAAAAGTGCAGTGAAAACTAAAATTCTATTAACATTCAAATCACGCTCTGACTACCATTTCCATTCCTTGGATCTGATATAATTTTAATATACATTAGGAATAAGACCAGAAAAAAAGAAACTCGGGCAGCTAAAAGTGATTTGTCTATTGCCTTGTAGTGCTTCCTTTGACACACAAGATATGGTGGTCAGATTCTTCCACAAAATCAAGATCAACCCCGTAACTGTATCCCACAAACCAACCGCCCTCTAAACACTAGGCACATTTATAGAGTATCCAACCATGGACTACACAAATCAGTAAAAACCTCTTTGATACAGTCACGAACTGTTGATGGAGCTATACTCAACTTGATCCTATTCCATGTTTCAAACATCCCAAAGTTGAGGGGTTGGTTTTCATGCACTTGAACAAAAAAGGACAATTTTCACAAGTATCATTCAAAGTCAAGTTACAAGCATCTTCAGCTACCAAAGACAAGCTTTGAGTACTGGTTCATCTAGACCCACTTAAAATGAAGCCAACCCAGTGCCTTTCCCCGTCAAAGAAAACACATCTTCTTAAATAGGTCCCCTGAATAGGAATTTAGACTTGTATGTAGGTCTAGGTCTATTTTTGAACTGAATTTTCTTCAGCTTGTAGCAATCTACCAAATGCAATCCACATCATCATGTTGGCTTTGTTTCATGCCCTCAACTTCCTCACACTTGGGTCTGATCCAAGCCCAGAAGTATAACAATGTAAAGACGTGCAATTTTGACTTGAATCAGCTCCAGATCATTATCGGGATCTAGTATTTTTCTTCTGTGTCATACCTGAACCTTGGTGCAGATGACCTAAGAGGAGGTTTCAGGAGATAAGTCTCTATGCAAACTGGGATCCTGGTGTTCAGCAACAGTGAAGCAGACACAGTATTACTGCCTGTCACATCACCAAGAAGATAAACAGCTTAACTACAGCACACACCTTAGACCTGAGCCTTTCTTCAGGTAGCTTTTTGTTTCTGTGTAACAACAGCCATTCTTGTGGTACAAGACACATCTCACCTCTACTGCATTGCAACAGTACTACAAACACATCTGAATTGTGACAACACCACTCCATAAGGTCCCCTTTATGAATATTTTACCTTCTTAACTCTACATTCTGCTTATAAGAATCAGCCTTACCAAGATTCAATCTTTTCAGGTAAGCCCTTATTCCCTTACCCCTTTGCTAAGGGTTCTGCAGTAGCTGGTTTCACAGGGTGAGATGATCATTACATCGCTGCCTCTCAGCACGACATTCTGCAGCTCCCAAGTGCTCCTAAGCCCCATCCATCATTTAGTCTCCATGCTGGATTTCCTGAGCTCCTGCACTGTACATGATCACAGGATTCCCAGCACCCCTGCATTCACTCTGAAGTCTAGCACTGTTTTCCTCGTATGGCTGAGCCCCACATGAATTCCAGTTGACGGAACTGAGCACCATTATTGTGATTGCTCCGTGCTCTCACATGGCAGGCACTGTTATGCCATTTTCTATTTAAGAATTGCAGGTGGTTTCAGCCCTGGTGCTTCCCCCCACCTAATCACCAGTATAACACTGGCCTCTGTTGGGCTGATCCCACAGTCAGTGCTCACCTCCTTACCAGTGGGCTGAATGCTAATTACCTCTGACTCCTCTGAATCTCACCTCTGTATGGTTGTGCTTGGGGTATCTACCACAGGTAGTAAAGCTAAATGACATAATTGATGTTTCTTTTTTTTTTTTTCCTCTCTCCTCCCCAACTCTAATTTCTTCAAATAGCTACAGAACTTACTTTAAGACAACCTTTTCCTGTCTTGTTTCCCTGCCTATCCTGTCTTTCCCAAATGTTATAGCTTACTTCTTATAGTTTTGTTTCCTTTGAAACATTTTCATTTAGAAGGTAAGGAAATTTGTGCTTTGCATGTCTGTAGGCATAGAATAAATAAGAATCATGCGTGTGTTTCACATCAGCCTGCTATGAATATCTATTTAGTCATCCATTCTAGCAACCCATATACCTTACTTCCTTCAGTGTCTTATTAACTATCCACTAGAACTGAAGGACTCACTACTTTGCACTGATGAAAATTACGTATTGTGTTTTAGCGTACCATTCAGTTCCTGTCTCCCACTCAAATCAGAAACATCAGAAACTATTTTTTACCAGATTTGCAGCACACAGAAAATTTAAAATGCCTTTGGCAAAGCCCAAGATGAGGAGTACAGCTGGTACAGGCAAACCATTTAGATTTTGCAAAAAGCTTATCAGCTAAGCTGTGATTCTGCAGACTAAAACAGAACTGAAGTCCATTGAACCTAAACAAAATACTCTCTGCAGTTTCAGATAACTGACTCCTATTTGGCCCTTTTCTACGTAGAATTATAAGTGTATGGATAACTGAATTGGGTTAAAAAACTAACTTCAACCCACGTCTTCCCCAGAATTAATCTCAGAGTTTACATGTCTTTTTCCTGAGATTTTCTTACTGTTCTCATCAGCTTCTTCCTGTGGGGCCTGCAAACACACTTCAGGAAAAAAGCTTGCCAGGATATAAGAGAAATCTCACGAGAAATTCTGTTGTTGGTTCATTTCCAGGAAAATTCTGCAGACTCAAGACATACAAGTAAATTTCTCCAAACTGGGGAGACAATACCTGTGATATCTCCAACAGCAACAGTGACCGCTTCCTGAAAGTTGCTCTCAATCATCTCATTTCTCAGACCCTGCCTGGATGTGAAAATGTCATTTCCAGTCTGAGCAGCACAGTCATAACCAAAACTTAATCTAAAATAATGAATTTGTTTTGAGTTCTACACAGGGCTGCAGATAGCTTGCTTGGAATGTAAAGAAAATCAGAGGAAGAAAAGCCTTTACTGTTCCTCCTTGCCTTATTTTCTTGGGCATAAGACCCAGGTGTTTGTGAGTATAGAAGAAACTGGTTGTTCTGCTTGGGCTCAAGTCTGTGGTTCCATGAACATTTCTTTAGCAACACCATTAACTTAATTAGCTGCTGTGCTAGCAGGAAGGCATGTCTCCTGAGATACTGCATGGGGACAAACAAGGGTCCCAGAAGAACCACCACACTAAACAGGGAGCACGCCAGCATACTCAACCAGAAACTCCGTAGTACCAGCAAAAAGGAAACAGAGAGGACAGGAAGGCATCTGAAATCCAGGAAAGCTTTCCTCAGGACTGACAGTGAAGTTAAATCTCTGTCTGCTGGTGAGCCACGGGTCAGAATGCTCTTGCAACACTAGAATGCCATTTTCCATCTCAACAACACCTATCTAAAAATAGAAAAAAAAGCCACCAACATTAAAATGGGTCACTACATAAAATCCCCAAGTAGTAACCACAACTCAAGTTTCCCTAGTCCTAATACCAAGACACTATCTATCCTCTCATGCTCGCTTACTTTGCCTAACAAATTAGACCATACACAGACATGCTTCTCTGGATCTAGCTGCACCGGGGGTGAGGTTACTGCTCTCCCCACTCTCACCACCTTGGTTCAGCTAACATTACAGATAATACCCAAGTCCAATTAGAAAATACTCCCACAAACAGCTCTCTTACACCGATCAAGAACTCTCCCGACTTCCTTAGTGCACAGACAGCATGCTCAGCAGAGAGCCCAGCACTCTCTGCACACACTACACGTGCTACAAACACCAGCCAAAGTCGGCTGCTCAGGGGACACAGATGGAGGGATTCCACCTTCTGCTCCTGATCACATGTGGATAAATCCTGGGCAGTGGACTGCTCTTGATTTAGAGCTTTCTAGATGTTTACAGTGTATTTCAAGAAGCTCAGGAATGTCAATTCTAAAAACATTTGCAGGGAACTGAGGCAGCTCTAGAGCCGGGTGGCAACTGAGCCGGATTAAGAGTTTTTTCCTTTTTATTTAAATCCAACTTTAGGCACTGACACCTCCTATAACATCTAGTTCCAAATCACACACCTTATCTGCTATACTTGGGTAAAGTGAGAGAAATGCTTCCTTGATCAGTATTCTTAAGCTATTTACATAAAATACATGCTAAATAATTCAGGAGACTGCTTTGTAAAAGATAAAGTCTTTAAAAACAAGAAAGGCTCGAAATAAAATTAATGAAAAACACTCCAGAGTATCCTAGTTCTGCTGCTGTTGAGCCTCAAGTACTCTTTTTTAATTATTACTATTCAAAGAAGAAAGGGATTTTTCATTTCTGAGACAGGTATTAATCTTGTAGAACACATCCCGTGGACACACACACCTCAGTACACCATTAGGCAAACAAGGTCAATTCTTTCTATCGATGAAGCTTTTTCCTTGCCTTAGTTGGTGATTTTTGCCCAGTTGCTAGCCAGAAGTGTAATCCAGAATTTTACTTCCAGTGGTTGTAACACCACATTCCCACTCATAGCAAAATTAACATCTGACCTAATGCCCACTGAAGGCACAAGAGAGATCCTCCAGTTTCACTGGGGTGGAAGACCAAGCAGATAGCAAAGTGCTGACTAAATCCTAATCCTAGCAGTTTGAAATACATAGAGTTTACTTTGGGCATTAATTTTATACTGAATTATAGAAGGTTAAACCCTTGACACGATCAAAGAAAGGCAGATTATCCAGATTAACCAAATCACACAAAAGTTCTGATTTATGAACAGCAAACTAGCGTGGTCAAAGAGTTTACTGAATAAAGACAAAACCGCCAGCTTGTCACACTTTCTTTTAACTTACTTAAAATGACTTCTTGTTGTTTTATAGTGGAATAACTATTGAGTTCACCAGGTCAGACAACTATAGGAAGTTGCCAATCTAACCCTAACTCCTGTAGCCCACAGTCACAAACACACAGGTTCAGCAACTTAAAGCAGTTTGTGTGCAATTCCTGGTGAGAAATTCTTCACAGCTTCACAGGCCCCCTGCTCTCGGGTGTCTGTTTGTAACCTGGATCTTTGCAAAGTGTAGTAATCACATTTCAACAATAAAACTTCTAGAGGTAATTTGATTTTACGCTGCCAGCCAGCACTTCATTGCTAATACTTATGATGCATTACGTATTTGTCTGAGAACATTAGCACTCAGATAATTAACTCTTCTGCTGGGTGTCCGGTTTATGCTCTTCACTGAAAACACACTGCTCCCACAGAGACATGCCTCGCATATAAGCAAATCTAATCCCTAAATCTCTTATGTGGTCAGTAAATTAAAATCTAGGTTGTAGCAGTTAAACGAATTCCCTTTTCCCTCTTTTTTTTTTTCCTTCGTTTTTTGGCACTTTCTAGCAAAACAGTTCACATACAATCACTCAATGGCTGGAAAGTAGGCTTGGCAGGAGCCGAGGCTCAGCATGGCTCCAGTCAAGACAAATGGCTGAATTATTGTGACGTTAGTAAACAGGTAATTAGTTTTGCATGTCATTGTTCACCACCTCAAGCTCATTACCGAAGTCTTACAACACTCTCTTTAAAAATTCAGACCTGTTTGACCTGCTACCAGCTATAGTGCATTTCAAGCACTCACGGATAAAGTGCAATCTTGTCAAACTGAAGACACCTGCTCCCAGCAGGAACACTACTTATGAACTGCCAAGTCTTTTGTTACAGTACCTCGAGATGCAATGATCTTTCCATCTGGAATAACCAGCATCAACTTGGCTGCAACCACTGTAAAGCAACCTCTGAATATTTATTACCACATGAAGTGCATACAGGTATAAAAGCAGGATGTACGCAGATGCAAAAAGGAGAAGACTACTCCCGATAACTTTTGCTGTTTGCCACCCAAGCTTTTGAAATTAATTTGCTTTGGAAACTGGCTCCTGGCAACAAATTTCAGTTCTTTTTTCTCTACCATCAGGTCTGTCAGAGTGAAGCTCACCCCTGTATATAACTCATTTCACAGATGACAAAATTAACTCAACATTATCTCCCCTTTCTGTAACCCTTGTTCTCAAATTTCATCAACTGTTGCTGATCTAGGGTGGGTAATTCATGCTGTGGATTAACCAAGCTCTGTCCTTATCTTTCCCCCAAAGCCTCTGTTGCAGCCCAGTGCCATACCCAGTGTGGCACACTGCTTTAGGCTCCACTCTGCCAATGGGGTTTAAAGCTGCTCCTATTCCCTTCTTCACAAGCTTTGCAGAGTGAAATATAAATTATAAACTTTCATATGCTGAAGTATTTCTCTTTGCTTCGGTTTTTGCTTGATCTTATTTCCTCAGCTATTCACTGTGCTCGATAGTGCACTGTGTTCCTCAGTTTACTTCTGATTAACAGCCATGTTAATCTGTTTTGTTCCAAGCACTAACTAATTCTTACTGTCTCCTCTTTATTTTGTGAGGGCACAAGCGGTGATTTAAGCTAATCATGTTTTAGTATTGTGGTCATTAAAAGTCTAATAAAAGCACAGTCTAGGGCTTGGGTGAAGGTATCACAGAATTTTGGTTTATTTCCAGCGTTTTCTTTGCTTCAACACCTTCCGCAAGGGCAATGAGAAGCCTCCTCAGGCTTCCACAGGCAGTTTAATTCAACAACACCTTCCTTGCTCTCTTCTCTGCCCTCAAGAGACCTCAATGAGCAAAGTCCATTCTGCAGCACTTGATCATATATATGCAAATGTTGTATTTAGAATTTGGAGCCCACTGTGAGCCTATTTTTCTTGAGCTGTTATTTTAAAATGCACTTTAAATCAATTTTGCAGTAAACATGGGGTATGTTTCAGTAACAACCATTTTTCTCCTGATTAGTAAATTACTGTTGTTTCCAATGTTTCATTCTAACTACTACTTGCTCAGAGTCACAGGAAAACAGAGCACTTAGTCAAGACAAACTTCCCTTTATTTCCATCTCAGCAAAGCAAGGTCTAGATTACTTTTGGAAAAACAGTTTTCAGCTGACAAAGTGAAAAATGTTGCATAACAGCAAACTTATAACATGGTAAGAAAGTTTTAATAGAAGGATTACCACTTTCTGTTGTAACTATTTTAAAAGTCCTTTAAGACTTTCTGCTAAGAACAGATTATTATATTTGCAGTATTTATGTAATTTCTATTGGCTGGCTGTGTAATAATTTATGAAAGTTGTGACAGCACAGTGCTTTAATACAGATTAAACTGCATTGAAAGAGGAAAATACAGCAAAATGCCACTGTGCTACACAGAATACCAATCCCAGAATCATCTACAATTTTAGAACAATTGAGTTTGAAAATACAAATTGTGTTTTCCCAACCATTGGACAATCTCTCTCAAGCACATGGGTTTCTGTGTGGGTATCTATCTCTTTACATGATGTTATCTGTATTTCAGACCCCCATTATGCAGGCTTCTGAAGACACGAGTCATTCATATCATCTTCATCCAGAGACAACACATATTCTTAATGTTGTATCATTGCACATTCAGCATGGGCCATATGTCTTATAACTGTTATCAGTGCTATTTGTATGCATTTCTATTTATAAAGATGGGCAATCGTAATGCAAGTCTTAGAGGAAAATGAAGGTTTTAACTTTCTAGTTCATGGCAGAACCGTCCAAAACAACCTCAAACAGCTCATACAGAATGACCGTGATTGTATCAGGGTACTGCAGGGTGAAGAAAGTGAGGTCTGTCCTACTGGACAGTTAGATCACGTCTCTTTTTAATGATGCTGCTCTCATCTACAAGCCTGATAGATACTGGAAATAGTTTCTCATAGAGGATTTGTCTTTAGGACAATAAATGGAGAATAAGTTATCTTCCACGCTGGTTTGAGGCTGATCAAGAATTTTGATGTCCAGGAGATCAGCAAGCAGATCAGTGAATTGATCAGAAGTGAAACATAAATGCAGCTGATGACAAATACTTCCTATCTATATACCTGTGGGTGCACATGAAAATGTACATGCGAGCACATAAACCCCATGGATTTGCCTTTTGCATTTGCAAAGTTTCCATTTTAATTAACATCAACTATAATCGTATAGTAAACTAGGCATAATAACAGTAATTAAGACCTTGGCCTCTTAAAACACATCAGACACACACAAAGGCAAAATCCAATTTGGAGAAATATATGGAGCATTCAAAGGTTGGTATTGAGATTCTATCTAGGATACCTAAATAAACAGGCAAATCAACCCTATTTAACAATGAAAGTGTTTTTCTTGAGATCTCAAGAGGATTTCCAATTATTCACAAATGGCTAACCGTGCGCTCCTTTCCCAGAATTATAAACGAGTCACCAGAAAATAGCAAGTTTGACAAAATTGTCCAACAGGCCATTAACTGTACAACTGTGCTAAATAGCCAGAGACACGTCTAAATCTGCCAGAACCAGTGTCTCTCAAGTCTGCCAAGGGGATAGATACTTCAGCTGCAGAAATACCCATCTGCAGCTTGCCACCATCTGGACCTTGCAAACTAAGCACTGAAGTGATGGGCAGGCACAGTCCAGCTCAGGAGTGGCTCTCTAGCTCTTAGCCAAATCTTTATAGTTAGAGATGGTCATACTGAAAGGCAGTTGGGCTGGCTTGACCGAGGTAGACATTGGTATTCACAAAAAAAATTGTTTTATTCCCTGTATTCCTTCAAAGTCTATTTGGTATGTAATTCTAAAGATTAACTGAACATACTGACAGTTTAGTTGTTTTCTGTTAAACATTCTAAAGCCCGACAACTGGGATTTTTCATGGGTACACTGTCTTACAAATAAATTCACCTCACCTCATCTGATTATAAGGAGCTCCTTCACCCAAATTACACAACATACACACCCAAAGAGATAATCTGGAGAGAGGCCTGTGAACAGATATAAGGTTAGACTGGCCCCATGGGGAAGACCTGAAGGCAACGAGCATGGACATGACACAGCAGGGCAGCAAATTTTTACTCAGATTTCAAAAAACCCAGCACACCCATTGATGCTGTAACTCATGTAAAACTGATCAGAGTAGGTCTAGTCTGTAACATTTTCAAGCCAGTAAACAAACTGAGCATATTTTTTCTTTAAAGAAAAAATATCAAAACTCCACTGAAGCTTTTCAAAAAAGCATAACAAATTGGTCAAGTAGTCTCTACCTCTTAAAGCATTTTCTTTCTACAAGTGAGGAAGGGGGGGAAAAAAATCACCCCACAACCTTGATTTTTTGTAATAAAATTTAATACTGCATGCTTTGAGTTAAAACAATATGTTAGAGTGAAAAAGGGGGACACAATGACTACAGCCTGTCTTAAGAAATATTGCTAAAAAGGAATTTTAACTAAAAAACCCATGGTTTTAGATATTTTTAGCAATACACCTGTTTGCTTTACTACTATGAAGACAGGATCACGAGGCCATGCTTATCTACTTTTTGTACTGGCTGAATACAAACACTTCTCTAGATCAGTGTTGCACCCTTCAAGCACAGATTTCTCCGAAGCTTATCCTTTTCATAATACCCCTAGAGAAAACTAACAAGAGTATTGTTTTGAGGTTATGTTGCAGCAACAGGACACACTGACTTGTGAGTCTGCAAATTGGTTTTTGTTCGTCTAATGTAAGATGATTCATAATCAATTATGGTTCTCATATCAAAGGCTCCTGGTTGTCTTCAAAACATCAGAGAAGGAGCCATTACCATCAGTAGCAGGCATGTGTAGAGTTCTTTTTAAGTCTTATGAAATCAACCTATTTCTACTTGTTATCTCCTGAAAAAGCAGTGTTCAGCCTCCTTTGAGGCTCATGTTTGAACCTGACACCAATGAAACAAGAAGAAATCCTTCAGGTGTACCTGAAGTTTCTTCTCAAGCCATCAGACAAGTCCTACATAGTCTCTTCAGAGTTGAATTCTATTACTTCTATCACTTCTCTCTGCTCCGGAGGAGGCATACATAAAAGTGTGGGTCAGGCTTGCAAATTCAGGTTATTAGCTATAGGAATATCATCCCAGGTTTACCTACTTGAGCACTCCAGGTCTTAAGAACTGCCTTTAGAGTTCCGGGGATGTTTCTGCATTTGCATTCACTTATTTACAAGCTCGGGCTATTGAGCATTCTTTAATCACCTACATTCCTTAACCACTTCTCTGATGCTTTTCTACACACTAACAAAATCTTAGGTTCATAAAGTTTTAAGAACCAAGTTCCAGATAAATCCACAGCACTTCAAACTTCTAGAAGTGGGCCATGGCCTTAAGGGCTAAGCACACGATCCTACACCAGATGACAGACACACACAATGGCTAGTATATGTAGATTAATCCTTTTCCTGACTTCAAGCATTTCTTTATTTATGGGCAAATGCTAAGCAGTGATTGAAAGGAACAGATACTGCCCTTTAGGGCCCTTTGGCCTTCTTCTAAAGACATATTATCAATTTCTTTAATTATCGCAGTGACAGAAAACCTTGGTGAAATATTCAAAAGGGGGAGGGAAGAAAACACATGTTTATGTTTATTTAGGACCACTTGAAAACAGATTATTCTAAAGATGGAAAGAGAATTATTTGACATTTAAATAATTAATTTCAGCAAATCCATTAAATGGGAACCAGTGTAACATTTTAACTGATTCAGCACAAGTTTTCACTGATCAGCTTCTAAATTGCTATTTCTAAATCGCCACTTGCAGAAATTTTAGCATAGCAGAGTGTAAATCACTAGTCAGTCATGTGCCCCATGTACAAGACAAAGAACTAAGATACAAACAGTCTGGTGACAGCCTGGCTATGATAATTAGATAAAAATCATGCAATTGAACAGAGAACTTCTATCATTTCCATCTCCGCGAGCAGTTTCACAGTTTATAAACATTAAACCTTGGACATTTATTTCAGATAGTTAAGATCTACAGCAAATCTTCTGACATATTGTTAAGCACTATTAGGTTTCTGTAGTTGAAAAGCAGAAAGCATAATTTCTCAAGCTTCATTGTTTTGCTTAGAAGATAAGAAAATTAGAAGCAATAGTCTGGTTAAGACTGCTCTAATCAGAGCAACAAGGCAGGATGAGAAGCAGCTTTTGCTGGTTCAGATGAGCTGCATCAATTCTCTGCTGCAGAGAGCATAAAGAGTCAAAACCAGGCAGTTGCACAAGGTCAAAAGTAAAAGCAGCAACTTAAACTAGTCAACATTTCTTCATGCTTGATTTATTTTTATTTTTTTTAGGCGAAGTATAGTTGTGAAACATCTATTTTTATTTTTTTAAATGTAAGTGATATCAGACATGTACTGCAATCTCAGCTCAGTCAAGCTGAGTAAGGTTAAAGAAGGGAGCACCTTCCAAAGACATTGCTGCTGTAAGTGCTCCACACAATCTGGTAAGCAGCACTGGTTTGTCAACGATGTAACGGTTTAAAATGCATGGGGTTTGTGATGTTATGCTGACAAACAGGCAGTTGTGATTCTTCTATATGAAACATTATTTAACCTGCATTCCAGCAAATTGCTTGTCCCTGGAGTTGCAATTTTTCACACAAGCCATAAAGGCATTTCTAAGCCTTGAAGTTCAGACCCCAATTCACATGGTACATTGTATGGGAAAAGAAGCTACACCTCCCAGTTTCCTGCCAGGTCCCAGCTGACAATTACTTTCTCTCTGACTACATTCTTCCAGTATTTTGAGTTTAACATTGTGATTTTCCATTTTGATTTCTATCAATGTTATTTTGTTTCACTGTGTTCTGCCAAACAGTGTCCTAACTTGACAGAGCTGGTATAATCTATATATAGTTTGCATATTGATTCCTGTAGTACTTTGAGATCCTTCAGACAGAAGGTTATCACAATATAAGGTTCCTTCATCTGTCATTTAAGGTAACCTTTAAAAGATACAGAGTTCAGTCCAGATGTTTATCCAAACTGTTCTAAATCTTTGATGTCTGGAAATCCAGAATGAACAGGTTTTTTGAGTGACTTTCAGTACCACTTAATACCAATTCAGATAAACTACCATATCATCCTGTCACTGTAATCACATGGGATGCTAATAACGCCTACCATTTCTGTAGAACTTTATAAAAATGAATCACCACAACAGTCCTTCACAGTATTATCCCCATTTTATTATTGAGGAAACAGGGTGTCTGATATTATACCATTAAGTGACCTGCTCTTTCAATCTAAATAGAAATGAAAGATGCAGAAACTGTAACTTTCTGTGAGAGAGACACTTTCCCAGCTTTTGTTTGGTGAAATGCTGTTTAAATATTTAGATCCCACAAATTCTTTTACCATCACAGCACATTGATAAAAAATAAAGCAAGCCTCTGCATAATCAAAGTAACACTCTGTTTTGACTCTGCTGTGACTTAGCAGCAATATTTCAATTTATGGCAATTTTGATCATGGTAGAAAAGTCAGCTGAATGCAAAAATAAAGACACATGCCACTGTTCGTTATTTTCTCATGCAGTCTGGAATGTGAGATCCCATCCTTTGGGTAAGGCATGAACCGCCTGAAAATTCTTGACATCATATCAATTCTCCAAATAAAACTAACAATGTATGTATCACAGACTGTAACACAGCCCATTATTTAATCTATAGAAATCCTTCCTAGTTCCTGGTTTCCATGAAAGGTTAGTGGTGTTGGAAAATTTGAGGGTTGTTTTTGTTTTGTTGGGTTGTTTTTTGGGGTTTGTGTTCTTTGAAAAATCCCAGCCTTCATGACTAACACCACGGGTACTAAAAAACCTTGGAGAAAGCATAGTATGAAAAAATGGTTTTGTATCTCTATCAGAAGTCTTAAGGACTTAAGATGCTGTGTTAGCTTCACTAATCACAGAAGCCAGAAGGAACAAACCAAAAAAGCGTTCAGCACCATCTTGGACTCACTTCCAACTGAACATTTATGTGTCGTGTAAACCTCGCTATATACAACTCCCCAAAAAACTTCTACAGTAAAATAGTCTCTGCAAAATTAATTGAGTGCCAGTTTGGCCCTGCTTCACATTCAACAGAATCATCTAAGGAGAAATTGCTGAAGAAAAATCTGCCACAATTCTGACTTTCAGGAGTCACAACCTGGGACTTACCCCCAAAAATTTCAGTATTGGTTTCATGTCAACTACATTCTAAATTGTGAGAGATGCAAATGTTTCCACATCAACAAACATAACTTCCTGTCTAAGGCTAATGGAACCATCATGGTTCCATGATTATTGTTGTGAAGTTGGGATTTTCTGGTAACACACTCTTCAGTCAAGACCATTTTGAGATTTTACCTTCTGGAAGAAAACAATTCACAAGGGTCTCCACACCCCAGTTCTGCCCTCTGCAGCAAACTGGAGAGGCACAAAGAGGGGCTTTCATGGTACAGTTCTGTAACCAGACAGAAGAATTAGTGTCACGTATTATACACCTAAGTGAAAACAAACTGCACATTCATCTGGATTTTATCAAGAAATTATAATTCAAAATTAATTCACATGACAGTTGGTCTATAATAATAACTAAGTTACTGAATATTGTATCACACTGTTCAAAACAAAAATCACTAAGTATAATTAAGAAGCAAATAATAGAAGCATCTTGTGGAAAAACTCCTATTTCAAATATATTCACATTTTTTAGTGGCAACTCTGAGACCAAAAGGCAGTGAAAGTAGGGTAACCTCAGCTTCAAAGGGTCCAGCCCATCTCCACATCTCAACAATTATAGCAAGAATAATGTTTTTTCCCCTTTAACTTCAATTTGCAGAAGACAGGTCTTACCAAAGTTGGGCACTCCCACACTAAACCCTGTGTTTTGGGCATTCTCTTTGTATGTGCGGAGATGTTGCTATGCATAATTAGCAAAGAAAGCTTAGGTGAATTCTAGACATCAGAAAAGAAGCAGAAAAGTCAAAAGTGGCAAGATAGACAAGACAGAACTTGATAGCTGCACTGGCAGGATTACATGATACAGTGGCCTATGGCCACAAAGGACTATATTCCATCAAGGCATCTGGTCTAGCCATTCCTACTTTACATCCCTGCGATAACACACTGATGCTGAGAGTACAACAAATTATGTAAGGACACTGAAAACAGCTAGGAGGAGTATACAGGACACTTAAGTATCATTCTCCCCAAACCTTTATTCTTTTCATCACCCAACAGTTGCATCTTTTGCTCTCAGTGTGTGTGATACAAAAGAACTAGACATGAACAGTGATGTTCAAGTAACCGCAGCTAATAACTATATTCACCCTGCCAGACTTATCCTGCATGCACACATACTGCTGTTCCAGGAGGGTACTGGGAGCTTTGAAAAACCAAGATAGAAAGGTTGAAGATAAGCATTGCAGATTCTCCAATTCTAGTAGAGAAAGAATGAAAGATTTTCCCTATTAAAGATAATTAGAAATTAACACATAGTAATGGTGGTTCTGGCTTTCTAGCCTGAATCAGATCATGACAAACCCACAGCTAACCCTATGGAGTCCTACTATTGGGCATCTTCACACAGTTACACAGTGAACAGATACATCATTGCAATATTACCATAAGACCAAGTCGGAAGTCAGGCTCTCCAGCTCCATTTTAGTTAGGGAGTCATTAAGGTGCCTAGAGGAGTTAGCTTTTGACAACTGTACTAACATGACAAGAGAGTTTCATCTTGTCAAGCACCTTTAGACTCGCCTCACCACCAAACAGGAAAATTAGTACCTCTCAGTTTCTTTTCTGTTCTGGAAGAGATACCAACAATCCTTCTATGTATGAGAAAAAAAATGCCTTGCAAATGCAGAGCAAAACAAACCCTCAAACACTGCATATGGTATTGTGTTAACTTTGATGTCAATTCTTTGTGGCAGGACACATCCCCACGTGTAATGTACTTTCTAGGCACAATGCTAAAACTGGCCAGGGGTATTATTTCAATTTCTAGAGAAGGCAGCTGATATAGATGAGAGTCAGCACTGTCAGCAGAGCAGACAGCAGCACTGACCCACACATTTTAACAAGGGTGTGTACACATGCAAGATAACTCTGGTAATTCACATCAAAGTTACGTACACGAGAGGTGTGGAACTGGGCAGATGACGGTAATTGAACATGAAGACTACAGCAGAACATTTTCATAGTGTGTTTGCAGACATTAGAACAAGAGGCTTTGAATACATGGATAGTGAGGGAGCTCATATTTTAATCACCCTCCCAAGGATTCTACAGTCTGCATCTGAAGCCAAATTTCAAATCTGTTACAGCCTAGATTGAGTTGCATTAGACAAAAACGCCTTCTACCCACAACCAGTGTTTTGTTGTGTACCATTCAGCTTCCTAATAGGCATGGCACTTGAATTTTGTGGGCTAAACCTGTGTCACTGTCACAAATGTACTGCCATTTCCTGATAGCATGAACAATGTATTCTGAATTTTGATCTTCCACACTATTATGAAGGAAGATGAATTAGAAATCCAAAATTGTGACATTTCTTAGTTTCATTTAAGAGAAGAAAAGCTGTAAAGGAGTATTACGGACCCTTTGTACAAGCAAAGGGTACTGTTCACATTCCTTTCAAGAAAAGATTTAGTAAGTACGATACAATGCCTGATACTGGTATAGAGAACACACAGAGGCCTCATTTTCCAATGCAACAGGCAAATCTAAAGATGCAGTCTGATGTCATTGCTGAGATAAGCAGCAGTTACTGGACAGCAGCCAGGCAGATAAAGCTACAGTATTATCTGAAGCAGTATTGGTAGTGTCCTTCTGGAACAGTGACTTTACCTACCACCAGTAGAGAAACACAGTAGACTGAATAGCTCTCTAGCTGCTTCATGCACTGGAAGGCTGCTCTAATTGTGTAGCTGTGAATCCTCCATGCAAAGGGAATCCCTGGGCAGAGAAAACCAATACAAGAGACAACAGACACCTGCTTCCATCTCTTCCTTGGCTGATTGGGCTTACTGTGAGTGGTCATGTGAGCATCTTTCAAGCCCTCTGTCTCTGGCCATTGCCTACACTCAGTCCCTCTTGCAGACTCCAATTTAAACACTCAGTGATAAGGTGCAGCAGCAGCTGACCCGTGTCTTTGCTGGAAGATGATCCTTATGAGAGCATGCCCCAACAATACGAATAACTCTCCCTCAAGACAAGCTAGAGATTTCATTTGATGATTTAATGAAAAAGCAGCCTAACTTTAATGGTAGTTAATGTAGCGAGATTTTTTTTAAATCCTCACTCCTCTCAGTATCTTCTAGAAGTAGTTTTCTCACTGTTCTGATTTCTCCCACTGTTTTGCTATTGCTCTGTTGGCTTTTTATCTTGCTAGAACAAATTCAAGACTCTTTTTTACTTAATTGCTCTTATTAATATTCACATATTAATGCAATGCATTTATTATTCTAGTTGATAACAATGTCTCTCTTCTAACAGCCTTAATTCAGAGAATGAAGATCCTAAGGAAATCAGAATGACATTGTTAAAAGTCAAAACATTACTTGGTTTGTTTCCAGCTATTTTGGACATTTTCAGGTTCCAACAACATTACATGTATTTGAACAGGGATAGAAATGATGCATAGTTTTCCCAATTCCCATTAACTGTTCTTCCTTACGAGGTTGCCAGCACGGCATTTCAGAGAACCATTCTCCCTGCTTCTACCTTCAAACACTTTGGAAGCCTGAGAACAGTGGATTAAAATACAAAGAGAAAAACTGACCCAGAACCAAAGGGAGAAGCCATGTTTAGAGCAAACAGAAAGGAGCAGCCAGCCTGACAGAGGCGTCAAACAAGACCTGCCTCACATTTACATCGTAGAAAAGGAGAATGTTTACCTTAAAAAGGGGGTGGGAAGATCTTGCTTTTAATTTTCAGTTTCCCAATCACACTGGAAACCGGCCACCACATCCCATAGAACAGGAAGATGCTGCCACCTACAGGTGCGAGTGCCAGGAAGGCACTAAATCACAACAGCTGGGTCCCCACGACGGGCAGAAAATAACCCCGCAGTCGGAAAGGCCAGCAACCCATGGTTACATGGTACTTACCACAGCGACGCTTCATCCTATTTCTTAACCTTCTTTCATTATTCCTATTGTTCAGGGAGCAATACAGGCACATAAACCAGAACCTTCTGCACAGGAAAAAAAAACCGTCTTGCTTTGTAGCCCTTAGAGCGCAAGGATCCACTGCGGGAAATACAAGATCTCTTTGAATCCCCACTGACACTTCAGCTGCCATGATGTAAAGATTAAAGTAAGCTATTCTTGTAAGTAAATCCACAAATCCTGATCTAAGACAATCGTGTCAACATTCAGAGAGGTCAAAACACCTCACATGGCTGCGCTTTTAGCTTGCAAGTTACGGAAATTTGCATTTTTAGCTTTACTATGTTTATTCTTAGTTTCATGGTGGTTTATGAGTATAGTCCTTTATAACAAGCTCAAGAATGTGTAAGCTGAGAAAATACTTTAGAAGAGGCTTGAAACAATGCAAAAAAGCTTGGCATGGTGGAAGAGGAGAGTAGTCCATAACCACGGTTCACAAAGAATCAGGGGTTTGGCATGTAGCTACCATACTCAGGGAACACATTTGGAAGGACTCCATTTTACAGACCTCTCAGTGAAATATGGAAAGGCTCACCCTCGGTTCCAGACAGTTTACAAGTTTATATTCCCATGGCCATGCAATACTAGTAGTAAATGCAAAACCAAACAGGAAATCTTAGGAAAAAACCCAGTTCCTTTTATCAGAGCCTTTTTGACTGAAAAGTGTATTTTACTTTTTTTTTTTTTAATCAGAGTGCAAAAACTGAATTATGTTTTTTCAATAGTACTTCCATCAGCATGCCAACCAGCACAACTTTTTGACTAGGGACACAGTAACCTTAAAATATCTGCCAAACCTTACTCCTTTAAGCCGTTAGGGGGTCACAAAGTAGCTGTGCTTTGAACTTCCCCGACTCCTGTGGGGTCTGTCTGGCTAACTGATACTTCACATAACACTAGCAACCATCACCACAGTAAAAGAAAATAAAAGAAGTAATCTACAAATGCAGAGAGAACCTTCTTCCCACATTGCCTGTTTCAAACTAACACAGCCAAATTATTCTGTTGTGTGTAAAGAGTGATTGAGCTAGCACAGCCACTTGAGCTTGGCCTGCTGCAACAGCCACATCTTGTGCTCCAAGTCGTCTTTTTAAGAAGCAAACAAACCTAGCCCTACTCCTAATTTTTATGGGGGCAGAGAGACTCCTAAGGTTGAACAAGACCTACCTTCAAAGGCAACCTGGACTTCACAAGCACTCCAGAGACGAACAGCGTTAACAGCACTCCTGCAGGGAGATGGACATGTGGAACATGGGCAAGCAGCAGCCAGCTCTACTGCAAATCCTGCAGATGCTCCCCATGGGTGCAACGCCAGGGCAGTCTGCACAAATGCCAGGACATCACTTGTGTGTCAGTTTGCAACATGCTCGCTTTGTGTTCACTGGTTTTATTTCACTACTGCAAAAGCTGAAGTAACATTCAATAAAATACATTTCTTGTCCCACACAGTGTACTCCTCCATACACTGCTTTGCTTATAAAAATATCCGAGACCAATAGACAACCGATACCCTTATGCAGCACACTAGGGATCTTCATAGCTAAAAGCATATCATGAACCAACTTGAATAAAGCACTAAGGCTTGTTTCTAGTGGCTATAATAATTCACACCTTCTTTACCAGACACAGAAGACTACCTAAAATACATCCGTGGCAGTGGGCTACACATGCAAATTCCACCTTGCTAAGCAAAGAGATTAAGCCTACAACAATTGTGGGTGTTTTATACTCATACACAACCTTTATCTCACTGCATTTATCAAGATCCAGGCAAATGCATCAGTGCTATTAATACACTAGCAAGGTGAATGTATGCATTGTAGTAGGGGAAAAACAGACACTTTGCTGATTCTCAAACTAATTACTAATGGGTGAACCCTGGATTGAGTGAAGCTGTCAATTATATTGGCATGAAGTCAAAGAAGAATCAGGCTTGATGCACAGAAATACAACACTGAAATTTAGGATAACAAATTCTGCCTTTAAAAATTCAGTGATAGCTTTCTTAATTTAAACTCACCTATACTGTGTTGGAACAAAACAGCAAGCTTGCACATCAACAATGCTGAAAACAGCTTACAGATTTGGGTAAGAAAATTCCTATTTGGATGCCATTCTCCTCATCTTGTCCAGCTGAGCAGAGCTGGAAAGTAGCTCTGCAAATGAAATGCCAGAAAGTGAATCAATTCATCTCAGCAAATATAAAAATACAACACTATTACATTGGGCAGACTTTCCCCCATATGCAACAAGCAATACATTCTATTTTCAATCTAGAGGATTTATTTCCAATTATGGAAGACAAAATGAAAAAAATGCAAACAGCTCTACACAGACAGACCACTGTATCTGCATGAGTCTCCTGCCAGAATCACAGTCAAAAAGTCTGACAGAAAGAACAGAACCAGCTTCACCTTACTCTCAGTCTGAGCTGGGATGCCTGGGACAAGACCATCTCAAAAAACATCCTTGTAAATTTACCTAGGTTTAGATCTGCAGCAAAACACAACAACTGTCCTACAAAAACACAGCCAGTCCCCCAAGGAAAGACATTTTCTTCTGCTCCCATTTCTACGCACTTAATGTCTATTCAGAAAGACATCAGAATTCATCGCTGGTCCAATTCATTGCTGTACATCACTGAGTGATTTCATCCTTTATAACCAACTGTAGAAAGAAAACATCCTTGTTTTGCTTCCTATGGCACCTACTGCAGCCAAAAATCAATTCCTCTTGATCCCAGCAGCCAGCCAGTGTGTGATCTAAAGCTCCAAAGAATTTAACCACTCTTGCTTTGTAAGTTCAGCGAGAGACCCTAAACCATCAAAACTTCTTTAGCTTGTCTATCATTTAGTACCATTTAATAACGTGGGACCATCTCAGTGTTGTTGTTGTACTCAAAAGATGGCATTGGCATTCTTCCATGTAGTGATTGTCCCATCACTGAAGACTTATCAGTCATTCTCAGCTGAGCAGCAAACTGGATGCTTGATCATGACTGTCCAAGATTCAGTCTCCCCCTTATAGTTTGGTATCTTCTGAAGTACGAGACTGACACTTAAAATCAGAAAACCTCCATTCATCCAAACTTTAGAAGTGCAGTTAGGAAGTGTCAGCAGCTAGTGAAGTTATTTTGAGAAGCAAAACCCAATCCAACACTAGACTTTATGGAAGTAAGAGGCCTCTGAAGTTGGGGGAGGTCTACATGCAAAGACAGCCCTGAGCTTCACAGGCATTGCAACAGCCCACAACACACCCCAACGCCAGCATTAACCTCGCATCTGTGGGGAGATGCACAGACACAGAGGCCAAACTGGCCAGGCAGGAGCTAGCTCGGCTCTGAAAAGCATCGAGATTCAGGGAGGCTGCACTCAAGCTAAACAGCAGCAGTTTAGAGATACTGGTGCCTTCCTTGGACAGTCTGCACAGATGCCAAGGAATCTGCTGCTGCTGCTGAAAAGTCAGATCTTTAATAACTAGAAAGCACAGGAAGCGATGCTATCTTGATTTAGATTGCTTCAATATTTAATCAGTACTGATTGTCCTTAAAAGTCTCACAGATAAATAGCCAGAATCTGAAAGCTTTGGATTTTAAGCTCTGTATGCACCTGGGGGATGGGGGAAGTATTCATACATTCATTTTCTTCCTACTATCAGCTGCTAAATTTGAGCATTCCTTGCCACTCACACACAACACATTTCTACTCATCCTTCCCTACTGTACAACTGGATCAAAGATGACTTATCTGAATTATCTCACAATTCTAATGGGGAATCTCTGTTCTGTATGTGCATTTTGCAATGTGACTCCAAGTTTCAATAGATTTGCCCATAATGCCCATGTCAGCTAATAAATGATTGAGTGCTTAGGGGAGAGGGAGCAGCACAAAGAGGGAGACTTACTGCTTTAATACTGGGGTTGTATCTTGAGGTTTATATTGTCTTAAAGAGCTTTCATTTTGCTAATATGAACAAAGTTAAAACACTACCTTGCCACATTTTTCAGTGGCCAGAACTAACAGCAGATAGAGTCACAGCAATACAAAGCACCTCTGCAGTGGTAAAAGTTAAACTATTATTCACTTCATAGCTGTATCACTAAAATGGGGTAAAACCAGCCCCTAATCTGCCCTTGGGTAAAAGGCAGGGGAGTGATACTGAGAAGTCTCCAGCTGGATCTAACAGGTCCCCAGGGGAAGTCATCTGAGGCTTACCTTTAACTCAGTTGAACCATAAAATGGGATGAAAGCAGACCTGAACAGAAGACAGATTCTGTTTCTAAGCTGCTTGTTTTGAAATTATTGCGAAATTCCAATATTAATTTGTGTGTCAATATTTTACAAAATAGAAGAAGAGAAGCTAGAAGGAGGCAAGAAACACAACTCAGACATGTGTCTCCTCAGGTACAATTTCCCTGTTGGGTATCCAGTAGCAGATCTCATGGTCTAATACTGTCCCAGTTGCTCTACCATGTAAATTAGATCTTGGATAGACCTTGCAGGTTAGATCAAAGATATGCTATGTCTCCTTCCATCTAAAAGGTAGAGTTGAAGGTTTTTTGATGAAAACTCTAGAGTGGCTTCCCTGCTCTCTGCCCTTATGCTATCAACTAATTGATCTTATTTTCCAACGTGCCTAAGTAAGGCCAACTTTGCATAAAGAAATTTAATTAAATGAAGCTGTCTGGCCCAGAATTTTTAGTAACAGTACTTTAGAGCTCCAAAATAAGAACTTAAGTCTAGACATGCATTTAAAAACACCCATAACGGGACGGCATTTCAAAAGAACAAAACCTAAAAGCAGTACTCCAGACACCTACAGGAGAACACCCTTTCCCCAGTTACCCTTTTGAGGCAATATGTGGTGATGCTCTAATGAAGACTACTACTTTGTTGACAAATCACCTATATATTGTACAACCCACATTAAGTTTTTCACTTTTTGTTCATATCATTGAAAAGAAAACCTTCTGATGCACAAAAATGAGAAGCAGAATAAGAAGCTAGTACAAACTCTGTCCATAATACACACTTTGAGAAATGGCTTCCTGGTTTATAGCAGATTTATAGTTCTTATCTCAAGTTTCCAAAGTTCATCTGAATCTCCAATACAGGGAATTTCAATGTATCGGTAAATCTTTTAAGCTATGAAGAAAACTCACTCAAAGAAGCAATGTCCCTTATCAGTGGAAGAAGTGATAAATCTGAAATAATATATAATTCATGATGACACATATCAAGACATTACAGCAAACACTGACACAAGACCTATTTATGGCATTGCTTTGCTAAGTGTATTCCCTACAGAACCATCTCCTCTCTTATTCTGAACCAAACACCTGCTTTGATAATGCACATCTCTTCAGAGCTGGGGAAAAAAAGCAAATCTAATTCAGCAACCATTTCTCATGATAGAAAACTAGTGGCCCTCAGCCAGCAACATATAAAAGTAAATGAAAATTTAAGCGCAGATCAAAAAGAAATGTGACATGGTATGGCTACTTTAAAAAATATATGACCTCAGACATCAAGCTATCCATTGTCTAAAACATGCTAATACGAACAATAAACTGTCCTTGGCTGGGGAACAAAGTTTTAGCTTGGTTCCTTCACAACAGCTTCCTCGGTCTGCATGGTTTAATACATACATGAATTCACAAGCTCTGAAGAAATTAAGGCTCAGATCTTTCTGATATGGTCCAGGGAGTTAAGGGTCATAGCCATCCTGTTCAGGGGTCATTTACATAGCCCCCCTGAAATTCAGAACCTAGAAATACACAGCAAATATTAAATAGAACTTGCAACACCCTTGGGAGCAAGTTTACTACCAGAAAAATTTAAGTGCATTAAATTTAGTGACTACAGGGGACATGACTGGCATAACGTATCAAAGGAGTCAGTATCACAATCCTTGAATAGTAAAAATGGCTTTGGTATAGTTAAAATATCACTCAGCAAAACTACCAGGGATAATGTTGAGTTTGGAGAAAAGCATAGGTATGTATTTGGGAAAAGAAGAAAAACTATTTTCCGGCTAAGGCCATTACTGCACTTTTCCTTTGAATTAAAAACAAAAGTCATTTAAAAAAAAGTGGCTTTGCTTGCACAAATGTTTCTTCAAGAATGCTGCAGGATAGACACCATCTTCAAGACACAGATCAGTGAAGCATGCACTTAACCCTCCCCACACCATCAAACCTTGCCTCAGGCATTAGCCAAACATACCTACAATGGCTGGCAAATCAGAATTAAACTAAGAGGAAACCAACAGTTGGCACAGATGTTGCACAGGATGATGGTTTTTCCTCTCATCCTTTTAGGTGAGTCATACAGAACAGTATCATTTCAAATGTTAATATATTTGGTCTGAATAGAGAAAATTATTCCAAGCCTGGCGGTGGTGCAGTGGAAGCAGCACTGTGCTCTGAACCCACGGCACAGCAGCAGACCTGCTGTTTACAAAGCCTGCTCAGACCGACCTGTGAGATACCGGGACATCGGAGCAGACAGGGCATTTACAGACTGGACAGGATTACCATTTAATGAAATAGTTCCAAATATATTTTCTTAAAGGACAAAGAAAGGTGCCAGGATGGGTGTAGGCTGGTGGAACAAAGAAACAGACATGCAGACTAGAAGGGTTTACAGAGAAGTCACACAAGAATAAAACCGATAATATATGACCTTGGGTGAACACCACAGTAGTTATATTGAAGCAGTGCAGCAGGAAGCACTGTCATGTCTACAAAGAGTAATGGAACAATAATTTTATGCATACATACATTCTATATATATATACACACACATATATACTTGTCCAGCTTAGTTAGGTTAAGGGCTGATGGAATCTGACAATGCTTCTCACCTCTTCCCCCCACCCCACCATAAAAAAGACGACTCCCCAAAGATGTGCTGCAAACACAACAAGCAGTCCAGCAAATCAGCATGCCTTGCTCTGTATCAGGCTGCCATCGTGAAGGTGAATTTTCACCCATCTTCCTGAAGGCCTGTGTAAAACAGTTTAATTCAGAAATCTGCATTCACTGAGCCTTTCTGTTCCCTAGTGCCCTGGGCTGCCTTCGCAGTGAGGAATCAAAAGCTCTGTGACATCCACCGTAATCCAGTCCAGTTCCCCCTTAAGCTTAGTGAAATCCTGGTCATTTCTGGCAGGCTCTTGTGAAACATCTCTGACTAGCATGGGCCACATTGATTTTTTTTTCCTATAATAAATGAATTAATAAAATTGACAATTCTTTGTCATCCTAATAGATCAATCTGCAGTTTTAGGGACACCCAGAGAAAAACCTCAGCACAAAGTTTCAGTCATTATACAGAAAACTGAAATGTAATATATATGTGTCACTGCAGTAAGAAACACCCCGCACCTTGTTAGGACAATGTAACAGAAACCCCCATCCTCCTGCTTGATATTACAAAATGAAGCTAGACGTGAAGGGTCCTTACCAGACGAGATGGATGTTCTGACAGTCACAGCCATGTACTCAGGTTCAAGTCTCTGCTTCATGAAAGAGATCAGGTGGCTGAGACTGAGGTCAAGGCACTGCTCAAACCATGCACTAAGAGTTTCTCACTCAAGTGTCACCACAGAAAGCTTTAAGAAATCAAAGCAGCATTCCACCTGGGACCACCAGACCTTGGCTGCCCAGTTTGTTACTTCCCTGCAGACAGTCTGGGTCTGACAGTTTCAATCACCAACTGCTTTCCTGCTTTTAAATTCAGTATAAACTGGCATACCTGCACAGCTCTTAGGTGATCCAAACTTGGCCCTTTACCAGTCAAGTGATCCTGCTTTCATCTTTATAGTGGCCTCACAGACAAATGGTAAAAACAGTCCATTAGCAAGTGTGCATCATTTAGATTCTGTGATAATGGAGGTTGTATAATAAAGCTAAAATAAGAAAGGGCTGAGACATATGGCAGCAATGAAACTGTCTACCTCATTCAGAAACAGAAAAATCCCTCAGCTAAATATATCAGCTAACACTCACTAAAACCAAAATATGTTGTGGTGCAGTTTCAATAGTAGATTACAGTTCATCCCCTTACACTGCCAGGTGTTCACAGTTTTAAACTGGCACAAAATGATCCATATCAGTATAACCCATTCTACTTCTGTTCATGAATCATGAATGCAGGGGAACCTTAAACTGTAAAACCAAAAATCAGGCCAGTAAAATTTGTGTAAATCAGCACATAACCAACCTTAGAAGAGAAGGGAAAGAACCTGCCTGCATCTTCAGCTAATCTTAAAGTGTCCCTGGAGAAACTCACCTCACTGTCTTCTTCCTTAGTCAGTTAAAACAATAAAGGAAAATAAAGTTTCTTCTGAATAAGATGTATTCTGTATTCAAGCTGCTTTATATCATACAAGGAAATTTAAATATGAAACTATGCATCAGCATATTAAAGAATAAAAGAAGCTAGAAAACGAGGAAGAAATACTCATCTGGCATCTATAGGAAAAGAGGATCAAGCGGCAGATGGAAAGGGGATTCAAATCCAAACACTGGATAACCTTGTCTATCACTAGCCTCAGAAGCACAACCTGCAATTAGAGGGTTCTGAACAGGAAAAAAAAAATTGCACTAACAAATACAGTTTCATTGGCAGCGATAATTTCAAGACAAGGACAACATCTGATTTTACTGATTCTGTTCCTCAGGTGCATTATTCTATTCCTTCTCTTTTCTTACAGAATAAAGAGTCCAGAGAATCACCCCATAAATTACTCTTGTTCTTGAGAGAAAAAACAGCAACTATTCTCTTGACTTCCAGCAACAGAGGACTGACTTCCTACTTACATGGATGTGTTTAGTTTATTCAGGATGCATTTATGGATAGAAACTTTGGAGATTTTTATTTTATAAACCAGTTAAATATCATCAAGAATTATTACTTAATGTCTTGCTTTTAAATAACACTTTCTTCTTAAAGTTTTGATAACAGATGACCTTTCCAGAATGTCCAAGGAAAAGTGCTGGAAAAGAAATTTGAGAGCTCTCATCACTACGTTTATGACTGAAAGATCATCCTTTCATACAAAGTGTCAGGTGGGAATGGCTTGACAGCGGGATATAGGACGTGTTGGCCACTAGCCTTTTTAAAAAGCCAGATAGGTTTCAGAAGACAGTAACATCACTGAGTTTCGAATTGAATGTTTTAAGTACTTTGTCAAGAGTAACATTCCTGTCTCTTCTCTCAGAAAAAAAAAAAACCAACACAAAAACCTTAACACAAAAACCTCAGAATAATTTCGTTAAAATGAAAGAACATCACCGCTGAAATCACTATGACAGATTTGAAATATAATACTCTAAACTGGCTTAATTTTCAGGAAACCTTGTGCAGATGCTACATAGCTGACATTTCTTACACCATCATAAAAATGATAAAAGGCCCACAATGGAGGTATTCAAACAAACAGTAACAAGAGATCACCTTCCCCAAAGACTAGGAGAGAGTTTGCATTTTTTTGACAGTTATTTACATGCAAGGGAATGAACTAAGCACTAAACTAATATGAAATAGTTTGGAGATAAGTACCACACTAAACAGTGCAAAGACATTCAAGCCATTTTCCTATAGCTTCACCAATGTGGGATGCTCCTCTTTTTCTTATTGACTTGCTTGTCCCTCTGATATAATAGAGCCACACTAATTCATGCTAATGACTGGGAGGCTGATCACAAATTACCAGACCTTGCAAATTAGCAAGTAAGCAAACAAATGCTATTAAAAAGCCCAGTCAAGGGTATCACAGCACATCATTTACTTTGTTCATTTATTTTTCAAAAGTGTAATTTAGTCTCCTAACACCCCACAGCACACCGGTGAAAGCAGTGGTCAGAAAAGCCCCCACCATCAATGTCTGTTTATTGGGTTTTGCAATCTCATCCACTCAGCCTGTTTGATGAGCTACGGCTGTGGTCCTAAAGACATTCAGGAGAATAAAAATCACAATGGCACCAGTACTGTGTGCTGGAATCCGCACATAAGTGGTGCTGCCACAGTGAATGTCAGCAGATGAGTAAAGTGCTTTCCAGTCCACAAGCAGATTATCGTGTCCTGTTCAACCAACAGGAATCTATATTTGCCACAAGCAGTTAATTATTTGTATAGTAGAATTCACCGCAAAAAGTTTAGTCTAAACAGTACAATTTATCTGTTGATTAGTTCTGATGGTGACCAAGTCTATAAAAAGATTAAAGGGCCATTTGCAGATAATCTGCAGCAGGATGAACGGGGTAGATTCACAGTATCAATGGCCAGCTGCACCCCGCCTGTTCCGAGGGCAGCATAACCGTAAGGGTAACCATGAACGCTCTTCTGCATGCAGCTATTAAAACTGCAGAGAACTGGGGCAATACAAACAAGGGCGCTTGCGAGACCTATCAAGTCTGCAGTTTTGCAAGGCTGGAGACATTTTCACAGTACGCATATGGCATCAAGGATTTAATCTGTACATTTAATTTGGGTAGTTTTGTTCTTATTTCTCCTCCCAGGTCTCTGCTGGATTTTTTTAATAGTAAGAAGCTATGACATGTGGTACAATTTCCAGGTTGGTGTGTTTGTCAGCAAGATGGCTTGTACTGCTCAGCAATGACTGCAGGCACGTAGATACTGGCAGTGGGCTAAAAAATTTAGCTGCATTAAGATACTGTCATACCACCTCAGGTCAAATGGGAAATCTGCTCAAATGGGAATTGCCAGCTCTCCTGTAGATGGCATGAAGGAAGAAAGTGAGTTTTCCTCTTTTTCTAACAGCTCCAGTAGCCCTTTTAGACTTCTATTCTGCATCTGGAGCCTGGAAACCAAGCTGGTATAGATCAGCCCAGCAAGAAACAAACTTTTTTGTGTTGAGGACATCTGAATTTCAAGTTGACACCTGTCTCTACAGAAGCTCAACTTGTGTTAGAGCCCAGGGCTCAGTCCCCTGCCCTGCCTTTTGCAGCCGATTTGTTCCACAGCAAATTACCGTTCTGCACACATCTTTATGGAGGGGTCACATTAAACTTTCTGCTCTTCTCTACTCCCAGCATGGAGCACCTCACCTGAAGAATCCTACAGTGGACACTTTTCCTTTATACCTTTATGTTCAGGGTTCCAGACCAAGGCCCCAGCTGCTTCACAATTTTTTGGCCCCTACTAGGCAGGTGAGGAGCTTTCTTTTCTGTGTTCCAGCCTCAGGAAAGGGAGCAAAAATAAGTGAAGCCAAACTTCAGTCCATTCTTTGCTGTCCTCCTCTTCCCCCCACCCTCCCTTGTATTCTCAACATATTTTTTTTCCTCTTTTGACCACACCTCTCTTTTGACCTTCCCTGTGCAAAACAAGTTATTCTGCCACCTTAGAGCTTTCACAACACCCATACAACTCAGGGACTGTGGAGGACACACAAGGCTATCAGAACAGGCAATTCTCTCCTTCCAGTCAACTTCCTACTGAACTGAAGTTCAAGGGAGCCGCCAGGATGAGCTGTGAGCTTCAGATCTTCTGGTCTTTCTTGATTCATGCCGCAATCCTCTACCAGTCTATGCATAGATACTAAATGTGTTTTAACATCTATTTTCAGAAAACAAACTTCTATAATAAGTGTCTCCCTTTTCCTTCTCCTTAGATACTCCACTGCCTTTGAGGCATGTAGCATGAAGATTCAAATTAAAGCATTTTAACACTGATTTTCACCACCTCCAGCAAAAAAATTGCACCTGTAACCTGCCACCCCATGTCCACAAAGCAAATAAATCTGGAATTTGTAGGACCTGGGTGATCCACAAAACAGTATTAAGCATTACTTCAACTGAATTAAATGGGGGGTAGAGGTTAATCCCTCCATCAACCCAATCCAGTGAACTACTCAAACTCTTTTCCAAACTGATAGTATGGGTAGGAAACAAATGACTGATAGGACAGTAGAATTCCCAAGCAAAACTGTAACCCAGATTTTCTTTTCTCCTTTGGGTCCTAGTCTTAAAGTAACTTTTCTGCTGGATCAGAGTGGGCTGTTTGTAGCTAGAAAAGGTCTTCTCTAATCTCATGATCCATTAAGTACGATCACTTTTCCCCTACTCTGAAGTAACTTATACCAAAGCAGAATTGGACACATGCCAAGAAGTATAAAATATTAATGTTGCTTTGGATTAAAAACTCTCCTAGTTCTCTCAAACCCAGAATTTCAGCATCCTTCCTGAGAGATTCTGCAGTAGATTAACTGTTTACATGCTTACAGAGTTTTCAATGACTGTTTAAGATTAAAATTAAGTTGTCCTGGATATATATAAAAAAAGTCAGTCTTCTTTCTCAGGACTTGCAAAATAGGTTTGGGGTTTTTTTTAGAAAAAAAAAAAAGAGCAAAGAGAAAATCATGTACCTTCTAAGCCTTTTTAGGGGCCCCAAAGTGTCCAAAGTCATCTGCCTTCTAAACCATTCCAGCGTGAAGTCCCCCTCCCTCAACATCTGGTGGCACATACTTAAAACAAGCTGCCACACGTTTCCTATGCATCTTTTACCAAGCACATTCTTACACAGTTGTCACTAAAGCCCAGCACACTTTCAAAATGAAACAGCCCTACATGATTCTGTCAAATAAAGTCTCTTGCTATGATCATCCAGCAGTTGTTTCCTGTAGGTTGAAAACATTCTGTCTCCCCTCTCCTGTTTTTTTTTTTTTTTTTTTGTCCTGCAATTCATTGTATTTTTACATCACCAGCAATACCACAAGGTACCAAAGCTGATCCCAGCTTTCAGGGTGAAAACATTCACTTGTTTATTTCTGTTGCTTATATTGCAGTCACCTCAAAAAAACAAAAGCCTAGAGAGATCCTCTTTTCCTGCACCTCTTTTTCAACACCCAGTCACACTGCTGGGGCCCACGTGGGGAGCCGGCAGGAGATCCCTAGCCCACATGACACTTCATTCTCTGCAACTTCAAGTAGATGTGAAACCTGGTTTTTTGCATTCCTTGAACTTTTAAACTTGCAAGCTTCTAGGCTTTCTTATTGCTCAGAAGCCCACCACATGTCAACAGATGAGCAGTGTTTTCTTCTTAAAATGCACCCAGGGACTCTACCTAGCAGCAAGGACTTCAGTACAGAAATTGTGTTGAGCTCTACTGCCTACCTCCCCACAGCCTCCTGAACTATGTTGTTTTTTCATGCACCTCTATGGGGAAACTGGAACCTCTGGGAACTATGAGAACATAAATGAGTATCATCATCATCTATTTACTGTTCACAACATGTACAAATATATATCTTTTTAACAGTAGAAGCCAAATTGGGATTCTACTTTATAGAGGGGAATTTAAATTATAACCAGCAGTTTATGAACTTTGTGATCAGTAGGTAAAATGGCAGACATATGCATTTCTGGAGAAAGTCTTAAAATTAGCATGGTTTGTCATTCCAGTTTAATTGGGCCAGATCCTTGCCTGGCATAACCTAATACGGCTCTACCGACTTAAATTAGTCTGTGGCAATGGGCATAGCTTCAGTTATTCCAGTGCCAAAAGGGGTCCATTATGCATGTCTAAGTCAGTTCTTTTTAATGACACACACCCAAGGAGGATACCTATTAATTCCTTCATAAAGCCCAACAAAATGTTCTCATACTATCCTAGAGTCTGTCTTGCATGTAAGGGGTACTCAAGTCTGGTAAAACAAAAGACTGATGCCCCTTTCCCAGTTTACACGGTGCACTGCTCAGTGTCAGCCACTCAGATCACAGAAGGCAGAAGAGGCAGCAAGGGCTCCCAGCCTAATCCTCCCTTTTCTCTAATAATGCTCCCTGTGCTATTCACACGCCTTCTGCCAGCCAGCGCTGACGAGAGAAGACAGCTGTCCGCCACAAAAGGAACCCCAACTGAACAAACCGTGACTTCATTTCACCCCGCGAGCTGCCCAGCAGCCGTGTAGCTGTTGTGCGATTGTCTAGATTGCTTCTTAGGGGACACCTGTAATAGATATTCTTGTTTAGCTGTTTCTGCAAAGATCCAAGGCTTTGTCACACAGTTGGACTTGCTTTGAGAGCTGGCTGTTGATATCCCCTCGGAAGGAGCTACGCTGCAAAGGGAAGCTCAGGATGCACAGCATCTTTTAGCCCCTCAGCACTACAGCCAAGGGAGGACAACTGGGGTGTGGAGGGCACAATTTTTCCTCAGCTCACACAGTAAACTGAGTCAGGTTTAAGGACTAGGGTGGTTATTTTTGGAGCAGATGCTAGGATGATACTGCAGGTCCTGCCTCCATGTTAAAGTCTGACCTATGGGTCCATCTTTGCAGCAGTATATTCATCCGACATGATAACAATACTGAAGTCAACCAGGGAAAGTTTTTTAAATATATATTGGATTCCTGATATCCTTGAGGAAATTATTTTGACCTTATATTGCTGAAAGTTCTCCCACAGTTATACTGCCAGAGCTCCTTTGTGACATATAAGTTTATTAAAAAAAATGCCTGTTGCAGATTTTCTGATCAGAACCTAGTAATGCAAGTCAGAGGCTTCTGTTCAGCTGATTCAGTGATAGCTTTCTTCAGTAGGGAGAAATTACTTTTGTGTAAGAAGCAATACCCAGCTTGTTTCAAACCTCAGCCTCTGGCAAATCTGTCATAGCAGGAGACATTCCCTGTTTCTTTGACAGATTGGCCTGCGGCTGAAAGTTAATCTAACATGTCAGGAAAAGTATACAGTAGGTAAAGAAAAAAGCTAAAGCTAACCCTCTCAGCATTTTACATCGGGGCATATTTGAAAGAAACTCTCATTTATAGACAGTAAAAATATTGCTCTAAATCTTCAAATTAAAAGAAAAAGAAGGCATAAAGATATGCTAGCAACAAAAAATAAGCTTACAGAATGAATGGACCAGAATCTGTAACCTACACCAGGGATAAAAAAAAAATACTACCACCAGCTAAGATCCAAGACTGCTCATTTTTGCTATTACAGACCAATTTTTTTTTCTCCTTATCACTCAGAGTGCCAAACTACTAACCAGTTTCAACTATGATGACAATGATAGTTCTACTACAACAATAAAAAAATTAATAAAAAATTTTTTTAAAAAATCACACTTGAAAATGCTATCAATATGTAATTTTTTGTTGGCATTGTTTTATGTATCACAGCAGCCCAAATTTGCTTCAGTTTCTCTATTCCTTGTTGCTGATAAGGTCCCTGAAATTACATAAAGCATCATTCTCAGAAATGCACAAACATGTAAACACACTGAAGCTTTTGCTTTAAACTGTACCCCATATCTTAGGCAAAGTCAATACGACTGCTGCTGGCTAGCACTAGTCTTAGAAAGCCAAAGTGAGTCAGAACCACATTCTCTGTGGGAAATGTAGTTTTATCAAAAGTCTAAACATTTTGCAAGAATAGTTCAATGACTGAACTCCCTTGACAAGTACTGAAGCAAGAAATTTTTATGTTATTTTGTTTTAGTGATTTGATTTTCAGTTGTACCAAAACTGTAAGATTATATTTATGATTTTACATTAGTAAGATGAAAATACTGAACATCTCAAAAATGACTTTCCATTCCATGAAAAATGTTAGAACTGGGGGGAGAGGGCTGGAGAGAAGGGTCTGATATAGAATGAAAACACATTTAGCAGTGTGAGATTTTCCCAGGGGGTTGTATTTCCAGGCAGCCACATCCAGACCATTAAAACAGGATGAAATACGGCATGCTTATTGCTATTCTAAACATGTAAGGAAGATTTCATAAAAACTTCTTATGTTGCCAACTTTCTCAGGCAGAGCAACACTCCTGATTCATCTGTAAAGTGTTTATATGAAATGGCTAAAACTGTGAGAAAGGAGTGTGATAATCTTTAATCTCTATCATTTTATAAACTGAAAAGAATACAAAGAATGAAGCAACTCACCAACCAGTCTAAAAGTTGTGGTAGGGCTCTGAATGCCCTTTCTCATTGTCACCTGAAGCATCATTTTCCACTTTTCAGGTCTTTAACTTCCTATTCCAATATCTTGACAGTTTTTTCTCCTAATCCATTAATGCCAAAATAAGGGCAATTGTTAAAAGCAAAGCGTGTTTTGTACCAGACGTCATTTGACGTCGGTCGGTTATTTTCATTCCCTTGTGTGGTGCAATGGAAGGTGGAAGGGAAGGTCAGCCCGTCTCTACAGCTCTGCTCCCTGCTGGACACTCCTGCACTCGCACAGCTAGGGACAAAGCACAGTTCACAGGCAACTATTGTTCTCCTCACAGATCATTATGCTGAAACAACAGAAGCGGCAGACCTGGGCTGTATCTGGAAGGAGGCAGCAGAGCCAAGCCAGGAGATGAAGTAACCAAGAAGGCAAAAGGCAGCAGGAAGCACAGGGAACATCTAAAGGGGGAGACACCACCTCAAGTCCCTTTACTGCTTTTTCCACCCGTGTACCTCCTGGCTTGGTGGCACTCCCGAGTCCCTCCTGACCTCATGTGACAAAGTGGCTGTCTGCCCCACAGCCTGTCCCTGCTCCTTAGTCCTAGGTGAAAGAAAAACTGGAAAACTAAGAGTGAGTCTAGAGCAAGAACAGAGTATTTTTGGCTCAGGCAAGCCCAGGAGGCCACTCCAGACCGTCCAGAGATGAGGAATCAGGCCAAACTCGATGAGCAACACTCAGGAGAAGCATGAAACATCCCTCTTCTACAGGGCACTTTCTCTCCCAGGCAGCCCTATCAACCACATCAACCTCTGCCCTGCCTTCTAGTGCCTCTGCAAGGGTGGATCAGTTGGACACCTCCCACTGTGTTTTCAAGTCTCAAATAAGGACAACTGTGGGGGCAAGGAGAAAGGAAGAAAGTTTAAAATGCTTGAGAAACAGTCTTACTGGTTTCTACAATGACTAAATAAATCCTGAATTGAATGCTTTCCAAATTCTGCTTGAGCACATCTTTTGTATCTCTGAGGATGATTTCATGAATGGCTGAAAGCACCTTGAAAACATAAAACAGTAAGCATTGTTCTTTTTATAAAGTATGTTTTGAAAAATTGACCAGGCTCATATTAATCTAATAAATGGCAGCTTTCCAGTCTGATAGCTTCATAATGGGTATCTTGGCCTTTCGAGAGTCTTTTTTAAATCCCTCAGAGAGTATAAATGTGAAATTGCATGTGAACTATCAGCCTTGGGAAGGAGGAGGTTCCACATCATATTCTGCTGCTAGCAAGCGGCTTCTCCTAATGAATGCACCAATCTTCATCCTTCCCATTATGATTTTTCAGGGGAGTATTTGTGACAGTAGGCATGAAGAATGATATCTGCTTTTCTGTGTATTTTGTTCCCCCGAAGTTTTGGGAGAAGCTACAACATATGAAAGAAAATAAACCCATGAAATCTCTTTTTTAGATAAAAAGAGGGAAATACGAGTATTAACAGATAGCCATCAACGTAGCTCCCATGATTGTCACAGAACAAGTTCCACTTGCATAGCGTGTGAAAAAACTTTCACAAGTTACATCCAAGCTTCAAGAGACAAAATTTCACAGACTTTAGGAGTACAGAAAGTCAACTTCAGTTCCTCTTTTAGATGAGTTCTCCTGTGGTGCACTTGTAGCACTGCAGTGACAGATGATTTGAATGAGCCTATGCTGTTAAGACTAGGGATTTCTCAAACTGCATTTTGTATGATTGCTTAAAATAGTCACTAAATATTTCATTCATTCTCTGAGCATGACAGTCAATAATTTTGACAAAGTCATCAGTGAGCAACAGCATATTATCAGCTAATTGTCAGTGCCAATGTTCAGCATCACACAAGTGAAAAATACAGGGGTTCATAGGGAGAGGACCAGACACTTCACACTAGGCTGAAGCCTTTGCTGATCTGCACATGTATTCCTCGCTGCAGTATACTGCAGTAATCTAGGTGGAAGCCACTACAGGGACAAGCATGAAAGCTGTGTGAAGAACAGAGGTTTGGTTTCATGAAAGGTTCCGAGCTTTAAACCTTCAGCTTTCTGCCAAATCTGGATGGAAATTTATGAAACTGCTTCCCGTAAAATTATTACAACTCAATCTAAATGTCTGGTTTTCTCTTCAGTTATGTGCTGTACATGCACAAAAAGCTTTAACATGAAAAGCTGCTTCCAATTTAGAAGGAAAAAAAAAGAGAAACAGAAAAAAATAACTTTCAATTCCCGAAAGGTGACATGGGAATGACATCACCAGAATTTTTTCAAATTTTCTTCCAAAACAATGTCCCTAATGAACCTAATTTGGCAAGACATTTTGGTTCATATGAAGCACTTACCCCAGGAAAACATGCTTCTGTCAAGAGTTTTGCACTAAGTTTGGCAAGCCTACTACTCCCCAGCAAGAAGGGCTGATATACTGCTGTCATGAACACTGTGGCTGTGGGTTACTGGAGAGAAGAAACCATGTGAGCTACATAAATCCAAACGAGCAAAAAGAAATTAAAACAAGACCCTTCATCTAGAAGTTCTGTCCAGACATGATTGTTGGCTGTGCAGCCCTCCTGCTCCACAGGGAGCTTCCAACCACCAAATCAGAGGAAAAGCAAAGTTGTTGGCCAGGGAACTGCACAGTATTCACAAATGCTGTAACACCAGGGTGTCTCTCACAGGAACAACCACCAAGTGCAATCTCAAATCCTAGTATTTTTAAACCCTAATCTTGTGCTTGGGAATGGACTATAGCCTCTGGCACTTTATGAAGAAGCTGTTATCATTTTACACATCAGATACACAACAGGCACAATCTAGTTACTGTGTCCGACTTCCCCATATGAGGCAAAGGGTCTAAAACAAACTTAACAAAGGTCCTTGTCCTTTCAGTCAGAAATACCAGCTTTATAGAAACTGCTGCCAGCTACAAAAGCAAGTCAGATTGGCATCAACGGGGAAAAAAAAAAAAAAAAGATATCCCCTTAGGATACTGTTCCCAAACACTCCCAGCAAAAAACCTTTTTCTTCTAAAGGCTTCCTCATGAGGTGAAATAAGTCCAGAGCTTTGTCCCCTGTGGGCTGGCATTTACAGCAAGAGCAGAGGAGCTCATATGAGGAGTCTTTTGATTCCAGGAGAACAGTTGCAGTGCTGTCAGCACAGCACATGTGACTTCACGTGTGGCTGAGTAAGAAGGGAGCAACAGATGTGAAGAGGAGATCACTGAAATAGGGAAAGGATCCTGTTTCTAGTCTGAATGCACAGAAGGTGTCACAGTGCAGCTTGCCCTCTGTCTCAACACTCCTTGATTTTGGTTTCTAACATCACAGGCTAAATCAATTTGCCCCTTTGGACCAGAGCTGGAGGAAAACCTTAAGTAAAATGTCTCTGTCATAAAGGATATTACTCCCCTGCAGTGCCAGATGGGTCCACAGACATGCAATTTATCCAGTATCAGGAGGTGAATATGAGGTTAGCAAAACCATTTTCTCACTACTCTCTTAAGCCTTTTTTGCTTCTGCTGTCCCAGGCTAAGGTTCATGATTTGAGGCTTTTCTCACATTGCAAGAATTAAAATCTTGAGCAAGTATACAGGACAGAAAGGGAGAAGCAATATGTGCTGAAGAATATTAACCTGAATTAGCTTCCAAAATTGAATCATTAAACTCTGCAAACACTCTCAAAAGTAAAGTATTAACGTACTTGCAAAGGGAACTTGATCAAATTATAACTATTTTAATTCTGAAGAATTAACTAGAGTTGCATGAGCCGAACAGCCCATAACTAGCAGTAAGCAAGGTGGTGAGAGGGCACCCAGAAGAAGTGGGGGAGGCTTCTCTACACAGAGGGAGGGAGACTTTGTTTAGTACATGGTGTAGATCCACATTGCAAGGGCTCTGCACCACTCAGAACCTGCCCAGAGGAACCTGGCACCTTGAACAAAGCAGATGCCAACTGCAGACTGTCCCACCTAAGACTCTGGTAGCCAGTGGTTTGGGCTGAAACAAGGACTAGGCATAGTTTCATTGGGTATCGGGGAGGGTGGGGGGATGAAATCGGATGGGTTCAGCCAGCCAACATTACACATTTGTAACCCAGTCCTCAAGGCACACAGTCTGGCTGTAGCCTCCACTTCAGGCAATTTAGAAAGAAGGAGTTTGCAAAACTTCATGGCAGTTAGGAATATGTAATTTAAGACCAGATCTCTGATTAAGCATGATCTCTTCCTTAGCTGCACAATTCCCCTTGTATTGATCCAGTACACAACTCCTTTGCTGGAGTTTGTTTTGTGCAACTCAAGGGTTTATTATTTAGCAGAATTTGCAGAAGACAGACACCCATACATGGGGAAGTGTTTCAGTAGTATTAAAATCCTGCACTGTCATCTGCACACAGGAAGAATCTGCACTGAATACCTGACGATACGAAGAGCTGGAGAGAAAAAGAGGGAAGAGTCTTTCCTTGGAATCCCACTACTACAACGGGAATACATCATCTATACTGCTCCTACCTCAGCTCACCTCTCTGGCATCTGAGAGCCAAGTCGCTTAACACCTTTCCCAAGCAAGAAGGTAACAATCTAGAAAATTAAGAGTATAAACTAAAACTTTTCTTTGGTTTGAAAACTGACACACCTAGGGAAATATGAGCAGAGATACTGTGAGAAGACACTGTTGGTTGAGGCTTAGATTCTGCCCACACCTGGAAGATGTTTCTGTATATCTAAGGAGCAGATGTATTGCTGTTAGAGAAAACATATCCTGTGCAGGTAAGCAGCACTCATCTGAATAAAGCTCCTGCTCCTCATTGGCAGAAAAAAATGCATTTACCCCAGTCATATTTTCACTCTTTTCCTGCAGTTTTGGAGGAGCAGTAAAGATTTGATGCATACCCTGTTTAAGCCGCATTGCTTGCAAGTAGTCAGAAGAACATCAGAAGTCTCCTGACTAACCCAGTCCAGTTTTGCACAGCCATTACATGACACTAATTAAATGCAGGGCCATATGCTTCAGTCTTCCCTCTCCCAACACAAACAAATACACTGCTCACACACAGTAACATGGTAAGGGGGAAGGACAGCAGAAAGGAGATAGCTAGGAGCAGGCTACCCCAGCTAAAGAACCACTTCTTTTGCCTTCAGACCTCTTCCAAATTATGCTGGGAAACTGGCCAGATTAATTACCCTGGTAGACCACACACAGCCCATGGGTAAGCAGCCTTTGCCTTGAAAAACTGACTTGAATTATGAAACTCTCTCACTTGAAAGCATTGTCAAAGGTGCCAGGCTTGAAAAATAATGCTGCACAACCCTACCTTCATTTGGCTGCTATGTTTTGAGTTGCACTAGTTTAGGATTCAGTCTATTGCACCATGTTAGCAGACTGCTGTTGGAGGGGGAGTGCAGAGCTGTAGGAGGGGGAATTACAAAACTCACCAGATCCTAGCCTGCTGGCTGGAAGAATTCCAAAATACAGAGTCTGTTTTAATCACAGACACATGTATGCATTTCCCACCATAGTTCAAATCTCCTTGCCAGGTCCACTTTTTATGAATGAGTAAGGTATTGAAACCAGCAGGAATTCTGCTTTCACAAGGTCCAGAAATGGGAATATTCTTGTGAATCTCAATTTGTGCCAGGTAAGAGAAGCCAAGGGACCACACAATGCACACTGGATGGGGACTGAGATTACTGTTAGCTCAACAAGCTCCTGGGGAGCCAGAATTTCGTTAGTCATGCACTTTAGTGTTTGTTTCTGGAAGCATCCTTTGAATATCATGCAGAAAGGACAGTAATTTGACTGCAGTGCAAAGTTGGGCTTTCTTTGGGTACCCAAAATGCTAACTGACCTTGCAAGTATCCAAAGCAGCACAGCAGTACTCCCAGTGCCTTACTATGGGAGTAACCTTGTTTCTCTACAACCACACAGCCTACAAGCTCCATCTGTTTTGGTAGGGGCTGAAGTTGCTTTAAGGTGGACCTTGCTGTTCCAACCTTTTGTCCTTAGTTCACGGAACACCACACACACCCCTGCATGAAACACATGGATTAGTTTGATCTAAAAGTGAATTGTTCTAAGGTGCTGGACTGTGGAACAGAGTGGCTGCATCCCTTACACCAGCTCTGCTGCAGGAAGGCAACCTCTAGCCGGGGGACAGTAGCAGATCACTGCAGGGCAGTGACATTAAATTGCTGCAGCTGTTTGTGGAGGCACACAGAAGCCACAGCAGTCAGGCTTGTCTCAGGGGACAGCAACGGGTAGGACTTAGTAGTGGGCATTTCAGGCCACAGAGGGGGACTGAATCCAGCCACCCCAAAAGTATTAAACAAAACCACAGAAATTTAGGGTCCAAAAGGCAGCTTGGATAGGAAGAGAAGATTCAGTCTGAGGCAGTAACCTGCAAGCCTGCTATTAGTAAAAGAGCTTAAACATCTTCCAAGGTTGCCACCTTAGATATGGAAGAGGATTGCTGCTGGGGACATATGGACTACTTCCCATCTTTATTTTCTACACCTTCCAGGAATGTTTTCCCTTTGTCTATCTTAATTCATTTTCACAAAGTACTCGGCAGTCTGGCATAAGCTTGATATACATAGTTTAGTTCTTGCTAATTACATAGCACCTCAGCAATTGATTGTACACTAGCCAAATAAATCCAGAAAGAGGTTATCTCAGTAAGAAATTGTTTGCAGCAAACTAATGAGTAAAACTTTAAATCAATGTTTATAATACTTCTCTCACTGCTGGTGAAATTGCAGGCAACTTCATTAAGATTATCTTGTTAAAAGCTGAGCAAAATCCTCTGCCAGAAAGAAGGCTTGAAGGTGTGTGGAAGAACGAACATGATATACAAGAAAGGCAATACTGGACTTTTGACTACCTACCATGAGAGGGTAGCAAGTGATTCAGTGGAACAAATACAAATTTCCTAGGAAAAGGAAGTTTTGTTTCCTAAAGAAAAACTTTTTCCCATGCCAGAAACATCTTCCAAGAAACTCTTGCTTATTAAAACTACAAATGCAGTGAAAGCCCCTACTGTCTTCTTGACAGGGCAATAAAAGTCTTAAGTCATCAAGAAGAGTCACCAGAAAACAGTCACTGCTATGACTCAACTGTCAGAACTGGAGTTAAAATAACCCCCTTCCATCTCAAAACTTGAGTTAAGTTGGCAGAAACTGGGCAAAAAGCTCAACAAATACAAATCCTCTCTGGAACAAGGGGAAGAAACCAAAACAAAATACATCAAGCCAAAAATCACAATAGTGAGGCCAAGCTAAGCAAGATGAGGCTGAACTTCAACCCTGACAACAGTCAGGCATGACCACTATCAACACTACACAGGTTGAACAATAACAAGCATTTGGCATCAAGCCACCACTCAAGGAGCCCACTTTCACTGATCTTGAGTGGAAGATCCAGAAACAATGAAATTATGAGATTCTTGAACTTCCAGCCACAGACAAGATTAAGAAACCCAGTAAAAGCAAACCCAAGTACAACAGTTCTAAAATAAAAAAAGATATGGGATTACATGATTTGTTGTTGCTAAACATCCTTTTAAGAATGTTAATAAATCTTTATATTCACATCACCCTCAAATAAAAGCCATTTTCTGTGAATATATATACACATACCTATATATAGGCAAATCTCTCACTTATTTCTAAATTATCTCACAGCAAAGAAAGGCAGACACATACGTAAGAAATTCTAATAGAGAGCACCTTAACATGACTAAGAATTATACAAAACATGGACCGGGCTGTGCAACAAACAACTTCGAGTTCCTCACGAAGCTCTGAATAAACTCAACCACCAACTCCCGGTTGGAGTATAATCGTATTGCGGGATTAAGGCCTATTTTAAAAATCTCTAAACATAACAACCTGTTGCATAACCTCAACCAGAATCAAGATGAAACCAAATTTAGGCTTGAATAGTACTATTTTAGGCAGAAAAAAAAGGCAAAGCTCAGTTACTCATTCAGACATGATAAACATCACTACACATTAACAATGAAGTGAAAACCTTATATATATCACCCCCGAGCTCTAGGATTCTAATCTCATCGTTAACACCTGAATCCACTTTTTTTTGAAACCACCTCTAATTCCACATTGTCTGGAGGGGTTAAAGCCATCTGAGCTGGTTTCAGAAATGCACACCAGCAGCAAGGACTAGTTCCCTAGACTGCTTTAGCCACAGATAGCTCATCACTTGTTTCCTGCCTTTTCCCCCCTCAATCTCTCAAATCTGGGTTTCAGAGGATGCAAATAAATTATTTAACAGGCTTCAGTCCTGTTTTCTCCACATCTCCACAGAAACAGGATGTTTATACTCTATTGCTACAAGACTTTGTGTCCAGTTCAAAACTGATTTCCAATTAAAGTATTTGATACAACATTAGAGATTATTTGAGGAAAAAGACAAAGATGTTTATGAAACACTGAAGATTAAACTGGTGTTTTGAAACAAAATACAGGAAGGGCTTCTAAGAAAATTACCATGTGTTTATAGCACTCAGTATGTAGCATGCTAGTTACTACGCTGAACACCAAGCATGCATGGGTTCTCCATTTAAACAAAAAAAACCCAAAAAAACAAAAACCAAAACCACCACACAACACAAAAGCTTTAGAGCTACTTTCCCCCACTTGGATACTCAGATCTCTGGGACCACAGAGCAGTTCAGGGTTTTTCAAACTCAGGTAAGACCTTGTAACAGAGTGAGACTGTTTCCCCAAACATACACAACTACTATGTAGGTCACTAAGTGCATTGGTGCTGCTTTGGCCTTTTGTTCAACTTTACAAAAGAAGGAAACTTGTCCATATGTCTACTGTAAATATTTACATAAGACACACATTCTGCAGGCAACAGAACCCAAACTCTCCAAGGCTGCCCACACTTTCAAAGCAAGATTCTGAGAAGACAGTGGTTTTGACAGATTTAAAGATATCAACAGCCATTCGACTATTACAATTTATATTGCAAGGGAAACAAAATGCAAGTCAAGTCAAATAATTACTTACCAATACTACTGACTGCTTCTGCCATAAAAATGAATTACTTTTAGGACCCAGAAAGGGTATTGGGCAAGGTCTAGCACATGTGGGCTGTGCTGGGCAACTGGGAATTAGCCACACTTAGTCATCCACATCAAATGCAGATTCTTTTTTTTTTTTTTCCCCAAAATTAAAGCCCACCATTTAAACAAACTACAGTCACATTTTAAGTAACAGTATTGCTGCTGCTATTTCTGCCATGAGTTTTTAATCAGTTCTTAGCCACTTAGATCTGTAAGGAATCCATAAGGTGATAGCAAGCAATGTTCTCTTGGACACATAATTAACAAAGCCCTGGTCCATCTAAGTTATAAATACAGATTGTACATAATTGAGAGTGAGAGAGACAGAGGGAGGGAGGGAGAGAATGAATTATAAATGCATCTAATTTGGCTGTAATACAAGCTGCACATGTGGACTGAGAAGAGTCCACGGCCCACAGTGTGTAAGCTGTCACCAAATTGCATTTTGGTAATAATTCATATCTGTAGCCAGCAAATTAAGCCAGCCAAAGTGCCACCTACCCAGGTAGCTATGCTGTGTTTAGATCTCAGTTAAACAGCTACAGCTTGGTTTTGCTTAATGTTTTCTCTTAAAATTTTGACAGCTGGATGAATGCTCTAGTAGTTTTTAGCCAAATTATTGCAAGGTTTCAATTTTCATCTTAAACCCTGCAGATAGGTATGTAATCATGTTATGCTAATAAATAAATAACCAGTACTTTGAAGGTCAACGGAGTAAAGGGATCAAAAAATTGTACAAATCAAAAATATAAAGAAAAAGTCTTAAGCAGGCACAGGTTCTAATTCATTTCACATTGATGCCCAGCACTGTTGGTCAAATAAATGCTGTTTTGCTTTCATTTCTGCCATTCATTTTGATATCCTGAGGTATTATGACCAGCAGGAGGAGAACATTATTTGTGATGGAACATTTGCTTTCTGAGACCTCTTAAATTCCCCAAATGTCCTCACTGCATATTTGGGTATGTGATGGTACCTGGCACAAACAGAAACCTCAGAAAAACATCATCGGTTTTACATGCACAGCCTTACTGTCTATTCAAACTAGTTACCTGAGAACAAAATATTTAAGAGCATCTGGCTGTGATTGTTTCTATTTCAAACAGACTGTTATGGTAGTAAGTATCATTTACATACATAGCTAAATTGCTATATCCACAACGACATAGAAACTTAAGGATTTTATTAACAGCGTAGATTATGTCCCTTCAGCACTTTGTACAACATCAGAGCATGGTGCTCTCTGCTGCACAGGACCTATCCCTTCAGTTAAAGGTGGATATTCTTATAACGTCAGTCTGATGATATACGCATGTAGCATAAGATTTCAGGCAACACAGCAGAGCAATATTCCCACACTGGTCAGCTTAAGTCATATTATTGTCCATGTTCAACCAAAATGCTTTGCTCTCTCTATTAATCCAATGTGATTGAAAAGTCTGAATTTTTTTACTACTTAAAAAAAAGGAATAACTACAAGTGTTCATAAGCACAGCTGCTGATTAATAATCACTCTGCTTGCACCTGAGATTTGTCTGCAGTTGGATACAGCTCCCAAGCATCCGGATCTCTACTGGCAGCTTTGAGATTAAGAACTAAAGGTCACCAGGATTTGGTTTGTAAAATTTTCTCTCACAAAATATTTTAATTATATAGCGTGTTACATTCAGTGCAGGAGAAGAAAAATCAAAGTAAGGTACTCGAATGTGTGAGTCATTTTTTTTCATTCACTATGTGTATTCTCTGTGAAAATATACATGTATAAGTGTCTATATCAGTGTATCTATCGACAACATTGGTATGGAACTAGCTTAATTTTTTTCCTCAAAACTGTTAACAATAATTAAATATCATTTGCACACTGCACTAGTATGCACTCCAGTAGGGAACACAGAATGAGACAGCATGTGACAGCAGCAAGCTCTAGGGAGACAGGGTTACTCCACTAATAAATCCACCTGGACTTCAACAGATGTCATCTCCTGTCAAAGCTATTCAAAAACACTTGATCATTCGCTCCTGTTTTGTTTGCCATGTACAGCATAATCAAGAAAATGACTTCTCAAGTAACACTTATCTTTAGGCATTACAATTTTTTACCCCCACACAGAACATCGACACTGTCCTTGTTTTAAAGGCCACAGATATGGGAGGGAATTGCTAAACTCATCCAGCTGGGCGTCAGCAGAGCCACCTAACTATGCTCCTGGGTCCCATCCAGCAATGGTGCATTTGTTTATCACACTGCTCTGTGCTTTGAATGATCACTGTCTCCAGATAGCTGTGAAGTATCCACCTGCACACGTGTACAGGCTCACACATATCTCTGGAGCAGTTGTAGAACAAAACACACAAGGCAACAGTGGGGTGAGCTGCTGAAAGGCAAGGAGAAAACAGATCTGCTCAGGAATAAACAAGATAATACACATGCCTGGAGCAAGCACCACGCAGCTACTGCACAGCACCTCTTCAGAGACCCACTTCCCACCATTCATCTGCCAAGTGAAGGCTGCTAATAGAACAAACCCTGGAAATCACAGTGGATGTAAGAGATTCAGAAAGATTAGCATGAATTATTTTTTGCCCCCCTCCAAGTCATCACAAATCTTCAATACCAGAACCTCTTTCCATCTTATGAAAGTCAAAGTACACTAATTATGGTTACAAAAACATTCTCCATACACTGTTGCTTTACCTGTCGTCTCTCCTCCCACCACTGGATTTTAAAGACATGCTTGGCATGACTGCTCAACAAGATCTGGCTGAAGATCTTAACACACTCATTCTGCATGAGTACCAGCTGAACAGAAACTGCAGCCCCAGCACTCAGCCAAGCATGAGTCCTGCCCATCACACTAAGAGCTTGCTGTGTTGGAAAAGACAAGATTGCAATAACCTTGGGCCTTTAAAACAACAAATACTAATCAGCTGCTGACACCAGCAAGTCCTGCTTTCTAGCAAAGGGCTTTCATTTTTGTACATGTCATCTGAAGAATCATCCCATTTTTAATTGCTTCATACATTGCAATGATAGTGCCAATGACCCTTATCTTGAACTTTTAAATCGCTGGTCTTGCTATGCAATAATATCACAAGGAGACATTGCTAACCATGGCTAAACACTACCCACAGCACACCTGTCAGAAAAATTATTTCAATTTTTTATATGAACCAAGAACAAGTTTATCAAGAAAAAAGGAAACTGTAGAACTTTATTGCTTCCATAATAATTTTCTGTTATCTGATTCTTTCCTGTTTGACTGCACACACAACTGCCTATAAACATTAATGGGAAGTACATTACAACAATTTGGGGGTGGGGGGGAAAGACAACTGTCACTAATCTTTCCAACAGCTTTTTAAATAACTCTTTTTGCCCTTCATTTACATCCACATAGATGATTCAAAACTATCTGAAGAACAGCCTTTAAACTCTCAAAGTGTAAGCTGGTATCTATTTCCTTATAGCAAAGAATACTACCTCATTTAACTGATTTTCAGACCAACATACACTGATGCCAGCACATATTACAGAGGGCAGATGATGTAGTCAGTGACATATATGGGCATTAGGGAATTGTACAACATAAGGAAAGCACAAATGCTCTATGATCAACAGTTGCCACCTATCCACGCCTGGATAAGAGATTCTCTCAACACTGAAAAAAAAAAGTCACAAAAAAAAACCCAAACCCAACAAAACCCAGCAAAGAAGAGGGCAACTGTTCTACATCTGAATTAGACTCAGCCTGATTTATCACAAGACACCAGAGGAAGGTGGCATCAAAAATGTGTAAGAACAGTCACAGAAGAGCATGGTTGGCCTGTGTCGCACAGATGCGGAAGGTGTCAGAACTAGCTGTGCGAGGTAAAAACACGCACAGGACACTCTGAAAGAGCCTGCAGCTCACAGATGAAACACTAAGAGCATCCACATCACTGGGAAAATGATTCCCCAGTAGGTACCATTTCAGATTGATAACATAGCCAGCTATAAACCTCTCTCAGAATTAGATTTATCTTTTACTTCTCAATTCCAATACAAATATAAAAATTACACCTTTTTCTATCCCTATGACTTATGTGGGTTTCACATGGGTCCAATGCTCTACAAGACATGACAAAGTGGGAAATATCTGTATCACTTCACAAATATTTTGCATAGCTCTGCTTGAGCGTTTGAGACAGATAGCTTGCTGTATGTAAGATCAAATAGGGGTGTAGGAGGAATCTGACAGAAAAGAAAAACTATGACCTAGATAAGGAGCATCCCAACAAACATTCAAACTACAACAGACAGGCTATTAGCTGTGAAGAAACAACCTGCCTGCAGCCAGCAGTTACATGGCTGCCTTTCCAAAGGTAGAGAGACAAGATAAATAAACAAACAAACATAACAAAACATTGGTCTGTTAAAGGAAGGGATGAACAGGGCCAACACACTGACACTTTCAGAGCACACAGCAGTCAGCAACCAATCCAACCTGGGAGAGCTGGATTCAGCTGGCAGGCAAACACCACAAAGAGAGGTCAAAGATGGACAGATGCACAGAGGCCCTTCCTTGGGTTACTTTTTACCATTGGGTGAAGAAAGAAATTAATGTTTTAGGCTTTGCATGGATAAATCACTTTACTACCCTACTGGGAACAACTCTCTAGCAACAGACTGCAAGACACCTAGGCAGATGAGAAAGGTACAATGCAAGAGCACGTTAGTGCCACGGACAGCATCCTAACAGCACATTAGCAGCCAGGCTTGAGCCGCAGAGGCAGCCCAGCCCCGCAGAGCTGAGCCCAGCTCCAGCCAGCGAACACGAAATACAGCCCTGGTGTGCACCAAGGCCAGGTGGTGCCACCAGGCTGGCCCAGAGCACGTCCCACGAGCCAGGCAGGAACCAACCCTTGGTTGTAGGCACCCGGTGGAGACCTTTTAACTCCCTCCATTTGAGCCGTTGCAGAAAGAAGAGCGCAACATTAATCTCATTTCTTACCCATCTCCTAGGAGGTGCAAGGAGCATACAGGTGTTAACTGCTCCCTTCCCTACCTGCTTGCCTTCTGCAATGAAAAACACTTTATGCAATGACCACTTCATGCCTCCCTTGGCACAGAAGCAACATGATGACTGTTTCTGACCCACAGGATCAAACACATCCTAGAAACCCCTAGGGTACTTGTCAATGAAGTGCAGACTAATGCTGCCCAGGACAGATGTTTATCCATTTTTAATTATATTCAAGCTTGCATAATACAAATCTTAAAAAAATGAAGTGTTCTTTCTCTCAAAATATATATGAAGTTCTATTGGAATGTGCTTCCTTGTCATGTACCTCCCTAACTATGCTCTTTGCTGCTGGGCCCAGGGCCAGAACAGTTCTGCCTTTCAGATTCCAATCGTGTTTTTCTCTGGATGAATATCGGAGTGAGCAGATTGACAAAGGACAACACAGTGAAACCCTCCTTAGGAGGAATGAAGGTCAAAGCATTGCATGGCAGCAAGTTTTCTGCTCTGCCAGCAACAGTAGAAGCACTATGACATGTTCTGCATAGATAATGATTGCACTTTCTATCCACATGCTCACATTTACAAACACTGTCCTGGTAATATGATGAACAACACATGCGGTTCCTCTCAATGAACTATGCTTTGAAAGTTGTCTTCTCTGAACAGCTGGAGGAATACTGGTCTCCCAGTCCTCAGGCAGGCCATAAAACATAAAGACTTACTGACAGCCTAAAAAAAGCTCAGTTGTGGTACTACACAACAGAGCCAGCTTCTTACAAGCCATCACCAGCCCCATGTGCAGGGAGATTTTTATGCTGTCAACTTAATAATGCAATAAAAGGCAGGAGGAGAGCTTTAGTTGTAAGTATCAAAATATAAAATCTTCCCAGCACTATCTGTGGTAGAATAAAGTCTCTTCTCACAGACCAGAAGTGACAGTTTTGCATTAGAAAGCGGCAGTAGATATTCAAAAGCTCCAGGAAAACCTGTAGTAAAGGCACCAAAAATCAAAGTGCAGCTGCTCTTTTTACTGTTTAAATCATTATATATTAGCAACAAATCTTGTTGTTGGCCAACACTCAGAAATGGCATATGGCCAATAAAAGGTTCAGTGGAGTTTTCCATCTGTCACTGAAATCAGCTATGGCTCCAGCTCATACATAGTAAGTTTAGTGTCATAATTATTTGTGTACTAGACGTCAACCATTCAGTCTAACATAATCATTTGACTACACAATTTGCTAAATATACTGCCCAAGCAAAGCACTACATAACCACATAACTGAAATGCATGAGATGCGTTTATAGTATATAACGCTAGCACTAACAAGAGGTAAGCATAGGAATAGGGGGTGCTGTGTGACCACAACAGGTTATGCAAACAGAAACACAGTAATGTATCCCCTTGATACGTAACAAAGGCAGTAAGAGGCAACAATGCTGCTCTTAAAATAAAAGTCAAATGCATGCAAGAGAGCAAGTCAGTGAGTGGTCACCACATCTTTTTTTGTGCCCCTGCTTGTTCATGACAAACACTAAGCATATGGATTTACTTTGCTGTCTTCACTCTCCTGCCAGCACGAGGCGGCTGACAGACTAAGCTTTAAATTATTTTGTTTCACTATAGATTCAGGAAATACCTTAGTAAGAGCATTATCTGAGGTTTTTAAAAATTCTCCCTACAGCATTTTCCATTAGATTTTAGTGACTATGGAAGCAACAACAATATTTTTTTCTCCCTCCCCGCCCCCAGCACTCTGGTGCTGTGAATCCCACAGTGATAGATCTTTAGGGCTGTATTTAGATCTGGATTTTCCAGACACTGGGATTTATATTTCAATCAGCCAAGAGTCACAGTCTGCTTGGCCTCAAATTCGGGTGCAGGCACAAGCATATTTCTGTTTTCTAGTTCAGTCAAAAAAGTGTGTAACATTCCCAAATGCTGAACTTTAACAAAGGGAGGGGGGGAAAAAGCGTTTAAACTGTGCTGGAAGTCAAAAGCAAGAACATTTTGTTTGTGCAAGTTTGCAACAGTACTCTTTCTCTTCCTTAAGATGTACAGCTCTGCATCTGCTCCAAGAGAACTGCCAAAGTAGTTTAGAGCTACTGGATCTGACCTGTGGCTGGCTTTTAACGTTTAGAGCCTGGGAAGCTGGGAGCACAGTAAAGAGGGATGGAGGAATTCACTGAAATTTTTTATTATATTTAATAATCCCTCTGTGGTTTTGTCAGAGCTGGCACAACTTCACAGCAATAAGCTGATTTGCACAGAAATAGGCTCACGGCGCTGACAGATGATAGCAGCTCACAAGAACAATTTTTTGCTGCAAACACTACCCATAGCGCTGGTTTTGCTCATAAGAACATGGAGGGGAGTTAATTATCTTTAAAAAAAACAGCAAAAAACCTCCCATCAAATAATGACAATAACTTAAGCGCTCAACTCAGATGCCTAAACATTTGTTATGTTGATTGGCAGTGAGAACTTATGAGTACCTAAGATGCTCACGTGAGGCTAGCTGACATAGCAGGACTGATTGCAGGGCAGTAGATGTAAAGAAGGTAGAACATTCTCATTCTTGAGTATCCAAAGGTCAAACACCCAGTTATGGAACTGGACTGGAATCTATAACACATTAAAATTCCTAGACAGCAGATGTGCCATTAAGCAGATCCAGTATTCAATATCTCAAGGACAATTAAATTGAATATTTTTAAAGTCTGTTTAAATTTGCATAATTTTCTTTATCATTTCTGTAAAGTTGAAAGAAATATTTAAATCAGAAAGCATACGGAAAAAGCATTTCCAAACAGAGCTTTTAAAAGCCTTGAGTCTTATGTTGCCTTGTCTTGAAGGTTAAAGACTGTGCAAAGTATCCTACCAAGAACATCGACTCATTAGACAGACAGGAGATTAAACTAGAAAAAAGTTCAAGGAAGTCCTTCAGGAGAAGACAGCTTTAAACAGATCCCAGAAAGGAACTAAAGAATACACAGTTTGTGCTGTAAGGACAGTGTCCTTCACCTTGAATTAGAGGCGTCTTCAAAACTAGGAACTGTTAAACTGAGTAGAAGAATCAGAGTGGGCATGCTCAGTGGTCACATCAAGAGAAAAGGGGCAGGGGGGAAGACCAGACATATAGTAGGGAATTCAGAAAAAAAAGTAAGTAGAAGCTTCCACTACCTAGAAAATTACCAGTTTTGGGACAACTGAATACAGCCAAAGACTCTTCTACACTTCAATCATTAGCAGAATTTGGGTCGGTGTTCCTAAATTCCAAGGGAGCACAGATGTACACATTCAACCAGAGGATTGTATTTGATCTCTCAAAGTTTTCACAGGAAAATACAAGAACCCACCTAAAGCCACTCCTTGATTCCAACTGATTTTGCCTTGGTTTCAGAGGCATTAACACCAGAAAAGCACAATGAGAGGCTCCACACAGTCTTAGCCCAGCTCAAGCTCTTCAAACACTAACAAATAAAGATGTATTTCCAGCTTAAGGAAATGATATAGGTAGAAAAAGTGTGGAGATAGTTCACAAAGCTCAAGCTGTCACCACTACTTCTCTACAAACAGACGGGAAAACATGGTGAAAAACCCCTGCCCATTTAACTACAAATTTCTCAGTGTGGCAGATGAAATTCAGCAGCAACAGACTTGAGAAAGGAAAATACTAGCTTTACATTTATAATGACCTCTCAACCAGCTATTCTCATTCAAGGAGAATGCAGAGTGTCAGAGGTGGACATAACAGATTAGAGCCAAAGCACCTGAAAGCAGATCCACTGGATTCACCATTTGTCATCAACAGAGTGCCTATTCCATTGCTAGCTGACCTGCTTCCTTATTTCCCCACCATTTTTTAATTCTTGCTGGTGACTTCCAGCCTGTTATGCTGAATCAGTTACTCATTCAGTCAAGCTCTAGCTGAGAAATCTTTGGCAATGAATGGGAACATCTAAAAATGATCCAGGAAAAGGTAAGCCAAGAATTGCTTGTAAAAAATGTTTATCAGTAAACCAGTCAGCACTGAAACAGCCTTCTTGGAAATCAGGAACAGGACAGCAGCTGGAAAGCTGGCTGCCATTTCCATCCCCTGCTTACAAGGAGAATGCTCCATGGAAGAAGTCATGTAAACTTGCATATACTATGCACATCACCTCCATAGTTGCTGAGTATGTTTATTAGTGACAACTGACCACAACAAAATGATGCTTCTAGTGGCCAGGAAACAGATGCATAGGCTAGAAGCTTTTAAAATAGATGAGAATATCCTAAATCATACAGAGTTCATGATATGTGAGAACATGAGAAACCAGTTTTAAGAGACACAAGGATATAATAATTGTTCTATCCTGAGAGGAAAAAAGTTTCAGCTCTATCACGTCAGTTCCTCTGACAGCACAACATGGTTCTTGTAGAAGATACAGTATTATTTATATATTCTGTGCTAGCAATTAAGACATCAATGTGTTCATTTTCTAAGGTCTGATAAAAACCTTTAAAGTTGCCTTAGAATATTAAAAATGTTATGTTCCAGCATCTACGGCAATCACAGAATTACTGATAATGTGTGAGGTTTTAAATATTCTCCATTTCACAGTGGAGCTTTTACAAGTTAGCGTTGTGAAGGAATAATCAGTAGTAACTCACCAGCAGTTTATATGAGCTTGGGAGAAGCAAAGTCCTTTGACAAAACACAAACTGCATTTCTGGTGATGAGATATCTCATGAGGAAGCGGTGGGGGACTGCGCCAAAGCTCTCTAAAGAGACACATTCTCAGAGTTGGCAAGAATTTTATGCTTCAGTTGCCTGCACTGCTCAGTTTGAGCAGTAATAGTTCTGTCATGTCCTCAACAGAAGTACAGAATTGATTTTGTTCCTTCATCCTCCTGCAAAGCTTACAGTGTTTCCAGAGGAAAGGTAAGTGTCTGCACGCACGTATAACTTGTATATTAGTCTGGATATCATTTACATGAACTCTACTTGAAGTATAAACTGGGAAAACCAATTTATCAGGAAGTTCCAAATGAAGTTCAGCCAGTTTTCATAAACTCCAGGTTCACAGAGCTACCTATCCAGACCATCTTTTTGGCATGCAGCCGCTCAGGTACGTTTTTCCAGAAGTTTCTGCTTTACAATTTGTTGCACCACCTCTTCATTACAGAAGACACAACAGGCTTATGCTTCACTGTCTAGCCAGGCTGCCACAAAGACCCCTGCTTCAGCTCCTGAGAAAAACTGTTCTCCACTCCCTCCTTTCCCCCTCCTCAGCAAAAGCACAACCAAAACGCAACCAAGCCGGTTTTTTCCCTGCTGGCCTCACCTCTGAGACTGCACAAGGGTGAGGGAAGAAGAGAAAATGTCCAGGAGCCTACCACAACATGCACGAAGTAACAAAAGGTTAGCATCACAGACACTGCACCAAAACCTCAAGGTACTTGGAAATGCAAGGAGTCTCTGCTAGACTGACGCACAATAACATAACCCAACATACACAAGTAGTATTTTGCAACACGCTGTCTTTCAGCAATCAATTTCTGAAACAGAGAAACATCCTCAAATCCACAACACCCACTACATTGTAAATAACGTTAGTACATGCTGATGTTATCTGGTGAAATAACTTTGTAGCCTATAAGATAAAATTAAATGTGTCTCTTCTCTAGTATGTCAATAATAATTATTTTTCTAATGCCTGTTCAGTTATAGGAATACATAAAAAGAAGCAATTGCATTGGAGAAAACATGATTTGATGCTGTTTATATACAGACGCTTACGTACTGAGAGTTTGTTTTATCTCCTGAGATATCACTGAGGTTACAGAACTTGCAGGCAATAACCATAAGAATAATATTATAATCATAAGAATAATAATTTCCAATTTATTTATGTAGAGTGTAAATTCCTAAGTACTTGCAAACTCAAGGTCAGCTGAAAGTTGCCAGAGCAGCTAGGCTGTTGCTAATGAAACACAGTGAAAAGCAGCAGCAAAACTTTAACAAAGCAGCCACTGAAACCTCAAAGGCCATGACACCCGGACTTCAAGATGCATCTTGATCTCCAAAACGGTTCAAGAGAAGCACACTGAAGGGATGGCAGGCAGCACGTGAAGCCAAGCCTTAAGTCAGCCACAGTGAGAGCTGAAGTAAAAAAAGCCATAGAAAACACAGACTTGAAAGAGTGGGAAAAACAAGTGTATACTCCAGTGTAAGTACAAGCACAACTGTTTGTTGAAGTGTCTGTGTCAGCAGGAAGAGCAAAGAAAACAAGTGGAAGCAAAAGTCACTGAGAGGGACTGGAACTCCTTGGTGCACAAAACTGGCAGGAAAAAGATAAGCTCAGAAACTGCAGGCAAAGGGAGGCAGTCTTCTGTGCTTTGGTTCTCCTTTGTCCACAGAAACAAGGCCTTGCATAGTGGGGGGGGAGAGGAAACAACACAACAAACCCCCAAGCTTTTAACAAAGAAATTCGTGACTTGCTCACTGCCAGTATCTACTCTCCTGTATGTTTTTGTGGTGTATTTACCTGCCCCACTGACCTAACAGTGTACTAGAAATAGAAGAGGTGGATGTGTACTTATATACAAACTGCTGGAGGGACAGAAGAGAGCAACCTCAAGTGATCATGGTGCAATGTTACTATTATCCATAGGACTCCCCTCACAAACCTCAACATTTTTCTCCATTCTTTGGCCAACCTGCGTGGAAACAGCTGACTTACATGCTTGAAAAATGCTGGCTCTATTTGCAGAGCACCCACAATTTTCTATCCTTTTTAGGCTATGTGCAGCCTTCTGAGCTTCACAGCCTTAAGATGTTCTAAAGGCACTGGGTATATTGAGATACCAAACAAGGACTATACAAAGAAGCTTCTCTACAGCATTATTACTGGCTAGCAACAGCCCTGCTCTCCCAGTATATATAGGTGTAATTATACACTGGCATATACATATAGGTGTTTTACTGTATACGTATCTACACATCTACCTATATTGGTATACATAGGTGTATCTAGCCTTTGTGGCAAGATTTTCTAATGGGATCAGTCTAGATAGTCAACCCCCATCAGATGTTCAGTTCTGTGATACCACAAGCACTGACATTTACAGTACATTCCAATTGTCTTATTGAGGACTTTTAACCAAAGGAAAGCACTTAGCATGGAGGAGCATTCAAATACTACCAGAGAAGTTCTTAGTGACTTGAATCTTAAAAACATTTAAACGGGGATAGGTTTTATTTTCACTTTGAGAGATTGCTTCAGTGTCCTGAACAGATGATCAAACCACCCAGTGAGTAAGCGAAGACCATGAGAACAACTGTAGGGCTTCACCAAAGAGACAGCAGATACAGTGAAAAAGGTCTTTGGGCCCAAAGATGGGAGGGGCAACTGTGTACACTCCAATTACTGGGAAAATAGAAATCCCCAGGCACCAAAATGAACAGATTCAATCTTCTCCAACTCACACTCTCCTTTCAGCAGACATTCACTTGAGAACAATCAAGCAAAAAATCCTGCCAAGGAGCTTCTAGCTTTTTTGACATTGTGGGTAGCCCTAAGTCAAGCTGTGCCTTTGTCAGGCTACGATCCACACTATCTCCACAGTTTATATGAAATGTATTCCACAACTGCAATTCCCACTGAAGACAGCAGCCTCAGCAACCCCCCACCCTCACCTACCTCCCCTTGAGTACATAACCCGAACACTTCCACGGTCTACCCGACAAAAATAAGCTCTTCACTCACTCTTACTGACTGAAATATAGGTGGAGGCAGCCAGACAGCACAACTGAAAAGCTGGAAGCTTCCTGCATTTAGCTCACAGATGCATTAACACTGAAGTGTAATTACAGACCACCTAAAACCATACACTGTTCCCAACTTCGCAGCTTAGAGTCAATAAAAAGCTTGCAAAGTCAGAACATGAAGACCGAGTCCTAGATTAAATCTGACTCGCACAAGCTTGTGTTGGCTACCACATGCCATTCCTTCACAGCTCATCAGCTTTCCTGGTTGTCACCAGGGCCTTCAGCAGAGCTGGATCTTCCAGGGATCTTCAGAGGTATTCACAGCAAGAGCATTTGCCTCGTGTACTTTAGGAAGCTAAAGGTCAGAAATCAAATCCTTCCCTTTGACATTGTTCTAAAGCCATGAATTAACCCACCACCCTTTCCTCAAGTCATGAGATCGGCTTGAAAATAATATTGTCATGTGTTTATTTGACTCCAGCATTAGATGTTCAGGTTCCCATTTTGAAGCTTTCTCTACAACTATTTATTTGAAAGAAATAGAAAGCAAGCTAGGATTCTTGCATGGCTAATGTACATCACGCTGATGCTTTAAGAAAAACAGCAGCCATCATGAGAGTTGGCAACTCTCAAATGACTGGTTATGGAGGAAAGAATATTAAACAGCTATCATCAATCTATCTAGATCCAGGAAGTGAGCCATGAAATGCTGACAAAGGGGAATATCTGGTCTGACAATGACGGTATATTTGTCTTTTAAATGAAGAATAATAGAGTTACACTGGAGAGACTCATTTTAACTTTGCAACAGTAAAGTATCTATCTCATCACCTTAGGGTTACCTCTGAGCACCTCAGGGTAAGAGAATTTATTCTGTCAGCTCTTCCGGAGACCACCATTTTACACAGACAGTTACTCCTCCCTCCAAAGAAGCCACACGAGCAGCACAAACAAAATAAAGGGAGTGTGGAAACCAACCTGAACAGCACCAGCACAGCCTCCCATCCCAGCAGTGGGTCACGCAGTCGCTTCCCTTTTCATTCTCAGCTTCTTTTCTGTCAAATAGGGATAACAGGAGATTATCGCGAGAACGTTAGGGTTGGTTTTTTTGTCCCTTGACAAAAAGACATCTTCACTTATTTTGTTTCCCAGCATATTAGGCCTTATGACTGGTAGCATAAATGGTGTGTACATGCACAGATCATCACACAAGAAAAGCACGGTTGTGGACAGGGTCCACATACTGGGACAGGAGCCATAACATAACACACATACAGCTAACACCAAGCTGTACTCCTATCAGCCCTAGGACTGTTCAAGCATATTCATCCAAACCCTAACTGGGCTAATTTTCTACAAACCACTACCAAAGCAACCCCAAACAAACAAACAAAAACCCCAAAGCCACAAGGAAAGGATGACACAGACACTGAACCATGATTGAAACAGTAGGTCACAGCTTGACTTAAAAGAAAAATTGCAAGTGCACTTATAATTAAGGAAGCTGAAGAAACTCAGCATTCTTGTACAGGTACATATGATCATTTATACCTAAGCTAGCTACAGATCCCTTACTACAATCTCTACCTCCTTTTTCTTCCCCCAGCAAGACTGGAGCTCAGCCCTCACAAAAGTATTTTTCATTGTGGTTTTAAGCTAGTCATGGGTTCATCATGCTATCCCTATATCTTTTCTATCTGAGGACTAGATCCTACCAATAAAGACTCCCTCTCCCCTTAAACTCTGATCAACTCACTTGCTTTTTCTGTCACCATCCATGCTCTGTCTGATGACATTACAAAGAAAATAAGAGGAAAAAAAACTTCAAACAATACTAAGCAAATTTCACTGCTGATAGAAAAGCTCCTTCTTACACTTGTACAGAAGTATTTAAGCCCTACCCCACTCACAAGAAAATGAGTACCTGCTGTGCAGGGACACACCAGCTGGTCCTAATGTACATTTTTCTCCCACCTGCCCACTAAATAGCACACAGCTGGAGTCTGACCTCTAGAAGCCCAACCTCCTTTTGCCTTAAAGGGCAGCAAAAAACCTCCTTATCTTCAACTGAATGGGGCATTCAGTAGGCAGTTCTCACCAAAATATGGTTGCTGGAAAAGGAGCTATAGTTGCTGTAGTTTGATGTTACCTCACTCTTCAGGAGGCTTGTGCTTAGGCAGCAATAGGAGCCTTCCAGCACATCCCGTGGGGTGGTAGAGCGTGAGTATCAGCAACCTGACTAGCAAACAGCCACCCTTCTCTCTCCTTCAGAAGCTCTAAAAAATGTATTTATCTATTATCTTACTACTAAAGAGAGTAGGGATTTATCTTAACAGCAGCCAAAAAATACAGCAGCATGTGTTAAATCTGTACTATTAGTTGACCCTCCTTAGCTCTGCAGAATGCTCTCTTGGACTGAAATAGCCCAGACCAGGCAGCCAGCCACACCGAGGCCAAAACACACTCAGGCCCTCAGTGTTTTTGCACTGGGTCAAGCATGCAGATACATAGCGCGTGGTTCCTCATGCTGGGAGACTGTGAGGGTTTTTTTCCCCCGTTTGTTGCTCTCTCCAGGGGTGCGCTTGGCAAGGCAGTCGTGAGTGCAGCAACCTCACTCACAACTTTTTAGCAAACCAAGTGAGCCTCAGTCTTCAGTAGACTCAAAGCTCTGGCTTTGCTTCAGCTATGCATGGAGAGGGGGTGCCTATAGAAAGGAATTAGAGCTTGAACACAGAGCAAAAGCAGCGAATAGTGAAACCTTCAAATCCTGAAACCGCATGACTGAGCTTTCCTAACTACACAGAAAGCACTTTGCTGTACCAGAGAACTCATTCCCATCAGAATGGCAGGCTTGTGATTTAAAGCAACAAAAAAAGAGCATGCCATCAAAAAATACCTAAATTGAAATGAAGCAGAAACTTAGAAATTATTAGAAAACTGTGAAAAAATTAGAAAAATGTGCTGAGAACTAGAAAACTGTGCCGAGTTTTTAGGAGTAGGCAAAAACTGTAAGGAAGAGAGGGAGTAGCAAGGAAGTCACCTTGATAACGAAACCCTTTCTGTTGACCCATGTAAGGAAAGAACCACCAGTAATTTAGACAGGAAAATTCATACTGTTTTACTTAGGTGGAAAGCGGGATTCAGAAGAAAATCCTTAAGTACTTCAAGACAAAATTATTTATTTCCTCCTGTAAAGCAGGAGAAGCAGCAGCTGCCATACCTCTGCTTGTAGCCTGCTTTTCAGAGAGCAAGGAGAACTCATTTCTGAAAGTTAGTTGTCATCCCTAGAAATCTTGACCATTAAAATCATTCTTACTCTGGTAAAAAGCATTCTACGCCACAGAAGGGTCAGAAATAGGCAACAGCAATTGCTGCAGAATCTGTCATTCCAGAAATCTTTTCTCAGAGAGCCAGGGTTCATATTCTAATGTTGGCCATATGATTCCGTTTGATTCAATCCAGAAGAAAAATACCTTTTTCACCTTATCTGCCGTATCCTAGAGAGGCTGATCACATACGGGCCGAACACCACAAATGCAGGGAGGGAACAAGAGAGTTCAGAGGGATTAGATGCAATGAAGCACAACCGTACTTTCCAGTTTGTGCTTCTCAGAGCCGTAGGCATCAGCCCTGCACCTAACAAAGCGATTAACAACAGGGGCACCTCGAAGCCTCGTTTGGCACAGTGGGGCTGAAAACGTTTATGGGGATGTGTCTGTAAGGGATTCGATGGAAACGCAACTCTCTGAGAAACCAGTGACTGGGGAGGAGGGGAGGGGGCACGGCTCTGCAAAGCCGTCTTGCTAAAAGACTGTATTTCACTATTTAATCCTCAATTACACACATGACTTGACTGTGGAAAGGTCACCAGACAAAGGAGTTCAGTGAACTGGGTCTGAAGGGCGGGATTGTGTGGTAGGTCTCAGGCTTTGCTCTTGCCGAATCGTTCACCTACAGAGGATGAGCACCTCCCGCCTCAGCACGGGAATTCCGGTAGATCGGCGGGGATAAACCGAAACTGTCCCAGCAGGCAACAGACGCGGGGGAGCGAGATTAAATTCACCTTCTACCTCCGCACGGCGTCCGGGCAGCGCGGCGAGCGGCTCGCACCGACAGCGCGCTGGCGCCGGCCCCGACCCCGCGTTCCCGCCACGGCCGAGAGCGGGAGGCGGCGGCGGGCGGAGCGCGGGGGCGGGGCCGCCTCCAGCTGCGCGCGGCAGGGCGGGGCGGGGCGGGGCGGGGCGGGGCGGGCGCGGCCCTCACGTGACCCCGGCGGCCTCGCGCCGCGCGCCCGCAGAGCCGCGCCGGGATGCGTGAGGGCGGCGCGCGGCGGCGCGCGCTGGTGCTGGCGCTGCTGGTGCCGCTGGCGGCCGGGCCGCCGCCGCGGGGAGCGCGGGCCCAGCGCCTCGCCGCAGGTAGGGGGGGACTGCGGGGGACTGCGGGGGACACCGCGGCACACCGCGGCGCGCCCCGCGGCCTGTCCCGGCGACGGCTCGGCCCCTCCGCGCCGGGTGTGCAACGGCGGGATGGCGTTGCGGCGGCTCCGGGGGTGATGCTGCCGCTGTCCCCGTCCCTAAATGAAAAGCGCTGGCTGAAAGGCGCAGATCCCCTGAAGCCATCCTGCCTTTACATCCCAATCCGCAGAACTCCTGCAGCCTGAAAAACGGAAAGGTGCGAGGATGTGTAACAGCTTTGTGCTCCTTTTTCAGAAAACGGGACAGGCTGTGTCCTTTCTTCGTCGGAGTTTCCTGAAGGATTTTTTACACCGCAGGAGAGAAAGGATGGAGGAATCGTTATCTATTTCATAATTATACTTTACATGTTTTTGGCTGTGTCCATTGTGTGCGATGATTACTTCCTACCTTCTCTAGAGATCATCAGTGAATGTAAGTGACCATCCTCATCTTTTTCCTGTACAACTAAGCAACTCGGTGTAGAACATTCTCTTTTAAAAAGCTTCAAAGTTAAGACTGCTCTGGAGTCCATAAAGAAATTCCAGAGTCTCCATTCATAGTTAGACTTATCAATACAATATTCAATTTGATACAATGTATCTATATTGTATTGAAAAAAACATGTGCTGATTACACTTTGCACAGGTGTTCATTTAAAATTTGCTTTCCTTGTGCCTGGAAAAAATTTTAAATTCTTCAGTATTAACTAAACTGTTGATATAACTTTGGGGTGAGCAGTAATATGTGTAGGTTACTGGTAAAAGGAAAAAAAAAAAGGCAGGGGGGGAAGAGACATAACCAAACCCAGAAACCAAAACTCTCCCCCTGGGAATTACCTTGCTGAAGTTTCTGTATTTCTCTCAAATTAGCAAACAGCTATCAGGATGAGCTACTGTTTACACATGAAAGGTATGACACAGGAGGGAAAGGAATACCACAGTTACAACTGTTCTATGAAGTCTAAATCAACCTGTTGTAATTCCCCTGGCTTCAGCAAACCGCTGAATTAAAGAGATGGTCCTGGCTGAGAGTTCAGCTGTTCATTGCCAAGAATTTAAAAAAAATCCCTAGGGAAACTTGTCCACGAACACTGGAAAACATTCCTCAGACCAGAACAGTTAGAGAAAACGTAGGCTTAAACATTGCCGTAGAGTTGGTAGTATTTTAATGAGAAATAAGCGTTTGTCAGACTTTCTCCATAGCCAGCCACACATCCCTGTTCTCAGCGGGCAGAACTCGATCCAGAGAGTGAGATCGTTGCAGAATGAGCGAGTTACATTTCAGAAACAGTCAACTTACCAGAACAAAAATCTCATTTCATTCAAGTAAGTCACAGGCTCTTATACTGGCCATACAAAGTGAGAATTTGATTTTAAGATTGCAGCACTGGTTTCAATTTAACTAGTATTTCCAGCCTGTGAAGACACAGTAGCATGGATTTCCCTGGAAGATAGACTTGACATGGATTGTGTAGCTAGAGTCCAAGGAATTTCCCCAGAATTATTACCCATACAAAACAGTTAAAACCTGCATACATATGCCTATTTTACATTTTAAGATCATGCCCAAATCTCTTGTATTCTCTGCACTTCTTTTCTGATATTTAAACTTATTTTTGTAATAAAGTTAGAAATAAATCAGCCCAATGAATGAGGCTGTTTTTTCAATGTATTATCAATTTCAAATAAATGGATTAACTATGTAAGTAAGCAAAGTTCATTCTATTAAACTGGAGTAGCTTCTAATGCGAGTAAAGGGTACAGACTACTGAAATACTGGGTTTTTTCAGCAATTCTTTCGCTTCATTCTCAGGCCTTGGCCTCTCTCAGGATGTTGCTGGAGCAACTTTTATGGCTGCTGGAAGCTCTGCTCCAGAGCTTGTCACCGCTTTTCTAGGTAAGAGACATACGCTTTGACTCCTGAGAATCTAGAATTCTTTTCCTTGCATGCCAAACTGAGAGGTACCGGAGTGTCATTTTCCTTACAGGAGTCTTTGTAACAAAGGGAGATATCGGTGTCAGCACCATCCTTGGATCAGCAATCTATAATCTTCTTGGTATTTCTGCAGCCTGTGGGCTGTTTTCCAGCGTGGTATGTATAAACTTCGATAGTTCTGCTCCTAAGAGCCAAAAGGTTATCCTTTCTGATTTGCCAACAAAAGCCAAGAGAGACTTACTAGACAACTGCCAAGTTTATTATTTAGTAGCAAAACCAGCATGTAATCAGTTTTAAGATAACTTGCTATGAAAGTTTTTAAAAACACTAACTTGTTAAATATCATACTTAAGTCATTCCTAAGAATCTTAAATTTTTACATAATATAGAAACAACATATTGATGCAGCATTTACAGCACTTAGTGAAAGTATTAGACGAGTTTAAGAAAAGTAAATGATTCTGTGATCTGCAGGTTTCGAGGCTGTCCTGTTGGCCGCTGTTTAGAGACTGTCTGGCATATACAATTAGTGTAGCGGCCGTCCTTGCGATGATATCTGACAACAGAATTTACTGGTAAGAGCACAAGTAGTGTTGACTTCTTGTTGACTGGAGGTTAGTGAGACAGTGTTTTGAAATGCAAACAAACAAACAAAAAAAATCAAATCCCAAAATTCAAGCAGCCTGAACTGCTATTCACTAACATCCTGTTGGCTTTTTAAAAAGTGTAGAAAGTCACAATGCTTGTAAAGATTATTACCTAAACATTCAAACCCTGCATATTTATAAAGCTTGAGCTGCATAGGTTTGTCTGTACAGACTTCACAATTTCTGTCATAACTGTTTTGGCATAGCAATTAAGTCTTCATAGTTTCCCTTTGAGCCTTTCCTTTAATAGCATCACTGTTAAGAAAAATATCTGTCTGCCAGAAGCAGATTGTGAACTTCTGATCTTTTAACCCTCTTCCATCAACAAAAACTGCTGTTGCCTGAACAAGGCAGTCAGGCCCAGCACTAGGCCTCTGAAGGTTCTAATTCAGAAGAGCACATTCTATTCCCGTCTTTAACCATCACATGAAGACTCAGTTCTGTAAGATGTTCCATCAGTAAGATCCCCTGGAAAACATGCAGCTATACAATACACAAACAAGATTCTGTGGGGGACGGGAATTAATCAGACTGCTGAAAGATGAGGACACCCATCATGAACTTCCAGGACACTGGCCATACGACTGCAAATAGATGCTTTTGTGCGTTTTCCTTTTGCTACTCACGCAAATTTTCTTTCTCCTTATGTCAGCTATTTCAACAAGTTAAAGAGTTGGGATTTTTATATTACATGTTATGTAAAATCTGTTTCTCATTCTAGGTACGAAAGTGCATCCTTATTATTGATATATGGGTGTTACATTCTGGTACTATGTTTTGACATTAAAATCAACCAATACCTCATGAAAAAGTTCAGTCCCTGCTGTATGCGTTTTACAAAAGCTATGGAAGAGAATGCTGAGCAGCAGCCACTGGTTGGATGGAGGGAAGAGAGCGGACCTCTAATTTGCCAGCAATCAAGAACAGATAGTGGAATTTTTCAAGATGAGCTGGACTACTCTCACCTCTCCACAAGCTTGCATGGGCTTGATGAAATCTCTGAAGGTACAAGTATTATTACAGTTGTTTCTAGCACTCTACGTGCCTGTCTGCATCAGTTCTAACAAAGAGTAGATTCTGATATATTATTGAGATTTTGTTCATAAAAGAACTCCAGCATAGTATTTAAGCAAATCATTATTCTTCCCTGGAATATAACATTAAGCAAAATCAGAGTGGTGGTATTTATATGAAGTTAATTGCTGGAGGAATGCTGGATAGTTGCCAATTCATGTCATATTAGAACAGCAGACTTCCATCAGTCTCTGCTGTGCACATTCGAAACCTCCCAGCAAAACTTGTTGTAAACTGCAGTTACCAGCTGAAAGACACACCAGTGCTGTACTGACAGTACAGAACAGCACAGAACTGCTTTCTTACCACAACGGCAGGTTCATAGCCCAAAACATGCACGCTAGCACAAGGAATAGCTATGATGTGGCCACAGATCATCAGTTTCCTCTTCACTGAGGCAAAACCAGCAGTTGCTACTTAATCCCGACAAAGGGTTTTTTTTTTACAAACCTTTATAGAAAAGTTCATTTTTCATCCACCTTCGTTCTCGTAGAGACATAGTAATAAAGAACATTTGATTTCAAAGTTTTGTCCAGTGCGATGTAGGTACTGGGTAAAACTACAGCTAGAACTTGAGGAAGTATTTTTTAGCTTTTTTCAGTATTCTTCCAAGTAGAGGCCAGTAATATGACTGTATGCTGTGGATTCAAGGCACACTACAATTTTAAAAGTTATTTTTTCTTCAACAGATCATCCAAGTGTCTTCACCATGCCTGAAGCAGATATGAAGAGAATTTTGTGGGTGTTATCCCTCCCTATTATTACACTCCTCTATTTGACTATACCAGATTGCAGAAGACAGTTTTGGAGGAACTGGTTCATGGTGACATTTTTAATTTCAGCAGCATGGATTTCTGCAATAACTTATGTTCTTGTATGGATGATAACAATAGCAGGTAGGTACCCAAAGTGTTGCTGCTATACAGAATCAACCAATCAAGAATCACTGAAAAAACACTTTCTCCCTGTGAAGTCTTTTCCTTTCCACAATTAACAGTCAGTTTAGCAACACATACTTTGCTGTAAAAAACACAACAAACCCAACAAAAACTTATGTTTGTCTGCTTAGTTTGCCACCTTCTTCCAGCTAATGAAAACCACTTCAGAGTTTAGCTGCTTCAGACTGCTTACCCTCACATGAATAAGAATTTGTTGACATGGCTACAAAAAACAGCCTAGATTTACTCAGAAACACTTTCCTTAAACTGCTTCATCAAGTGAAACAACTAGATGCACGGCAATAAAATTGTCATGGTGGAGTCTGACAAACATGGAATCCACCAAGACTGGAATGAAAGGTTCAGGGTTCTGTAAAAGATCCATTATTTCTATTTTTTTTTTTTAATGCTATAGTAAGAGATTTGGTATTAACTGCCAAAAAAACCTCCCAAGTTTTGGTACTATTTTATTTCAACCATAACATCATGTGTTTATTAAACATTCTTGGGGTGTCTGTATCTATACTGCATCAAGTGAAGCAGTAAAATAATTGCATTTAAATTAGAGAAGGGCTATGAACTTGTGTGTAAAAACAGTATCTTAAAAATAGCTTAAGCTATTAAAGGTCTCCTTATTTCACTGTTTCTCTAGTCAGCTTGAGAAAAATCCAGTTTTAAGAACAAGCAGAAAAAAAAGTATCTCTGAACAGGAAAGAAATGTTACAAAGCTTGCCATTTCCACATTAACAGCTCACTAATTCTACTCAAAATATTCTACTAGTTCAGCATCCTAAACTTGTATTCAACTTAAATTCACTAAGTAACTCCTTGTTCAGTGCAGAAACAGACCTATGCATTTAGTAAACCTTTGAGAAATTACTAGCAGATCCCTGGATGTAACATCCACCAGGTTCACTCCTTGGTCAAATAATTTTCCACTTTTATCTAAAGAAGCAAGGGTTTACTGCCCGAATGCCAGGAGCCTCTGAATGGATTCAAATGAAAGTTATTGCTGTTCTACCAGACAAAGCAGTAATTCATATCAAAGTAGGTACAGTGGAGATTCAAACAGTGTATTAGTGTTAGTCTACTTTGAAGAGTCACCGCAAGCAGTAGTGGGCTTTTGGCCCACTACTTTTAGGTCAAGTATGTTCTATTTACATGCTAGAAATTACACATTATATTCAAGTCCAGGTTCTTTCGTGAAGGGTGACTCAAAGATTCTATCATTGCATAAACAACCTATCAGAATGTCACACAGGTGTCAGAGCTGGGGACTGAATTTTGATGGTCAAGAACAAACCTAACACCTTTTTGTTGCTAGCAAAGAAAATGTGACTATTTATAGCAAGATATTGCTACTGATACACAAAACTAACTAAAGGCTAGAAAAATAAGACCATTCTCTCTCTATGGTCAGTTGCCAGGAAAAAAAAACCCTACACATTAAATAAAAGATAAATCTATCTATAAGAAAAATTAGATTGACCTGAGTTTAGATTCTATCTTGTAACTTTCAGAGGGCTAGAAACAACTGCTGGGTACAGAAGGCTGGTTCATTCCTATTTCGGTTTGCTTGGCATGAACCGTTATTTTCCAGTCTGGATGGTTTATAAAAGCTGATCTTGTTGGTCCCTCATCCTACAAATCTCTTACATTACGAGTGATGGAAGAATAAATACCAGTACAAGTTCTGCAACAGGATCATGTTAGTTCCTCTGAACCAACAAAGAGTTTCAAACAGAAATTTACGGGGCTGATCTAGACTAAGCTGGTATATATTAGTTAAACATTGCTGGCCTAGCTTACACAATAATGCCTCTTATTTTAAGAAAACTCTTCTTATTAGTGTCCAAATACTGCAATTAAGAATTCAGATTTCAACAAAAAGATACTTTTCAGTGAACAAAAAAGTTTTAAGAAAAACTAGTTACTTCACAGTTTGAGTAGAGGTATCAAATACTTCAGTATGTTAATGCTTGTGAATGGTACAACTGCTGGAACAGTTTTGAAGATCTGTATTTTAAGTGAGAAATGAATATGCTTACAGGACATACGGGGCTGAAAAGTGAGCTGCTGTTTTAGTAACTCTTCTTAATTTAAAACAGTATTTACCTAAAGAAACTCACACTTCTAAAGGATTACTTGCACTTACAAGTCATATAAAAATTCTGCATTTTGATTCTTCCAAATCCAACAAAAGAACTTACTAATTGGAGTGAAATCGTAAAGCCACGTAGCTGAGACAGTATTGTAGTAACGAGTTTAATGACCCTCCTCCCCAAGAAAATTCATGTGCTTTTTTCCTCCCCCTTTAAAGACTGGGTGATTATTAGAGTTATTGCTTCATGAGACTTCTGAGCACTAACAATAAGATGCCCCAAAACACAGAAGACTATTATATTTTCCAGAAGTTGAGGGGGAAAAAAGGAGTAAATTGTTAGATGTTTAAACTTCTACTGTATCTGAAAGAAAAAATTAATAATTGGTATTGTCTTGACCACTGGAGACATTCCACTCAGGTGTCTGAGAAACTTGTTAAGAAAGATGGTTACAATACTAAAATTCCTTTTTCATTTGATTGAAGAACAAGAACAGGATGATATTTCTTTGTTCTTAACTATTTCATAGTTCAGTCACCTCATATTTAGTCAAGTTAGCTGACAGATTGCTTTTGAAATTACTGTATGATTACTAATCCTTTCTCCAGCAAACAAAATCCAAAGCAATTTCTTTAGATTAAACTTAAACTAAAAACATACTTGCATTTTCTACCATTATTTACCAACTGCAGGTGAAACACTGGGAATCCCAGACTCAGTAATGGGTCTCACATTACTAGCAGCAGGAACAAGTTTACCAGATACAGTTGCAAGTGTGCTGGTGGCTCGAAAAGGTAATTATTTTAGTATTCAGGCTCATTCCAATGGATGCGTTTAAAAGGTACTATAAAAAAAGAATTCTGGTCAACATTTCCAGAAATTCAAGGAGTAACTTCTAGAATCTGGAACAAAAGTTTTTAACTTAAGTTTACTAATAAATAGCTTACCTGAAGAAGCTGTGGCTCAGACATTTAAAAACCTCTCAGAGAAGTATTCTAGATTGATTTGTTGTAGATCAAGCGTTACAGTTTTACTGCAAAACACAACTGTAGGTCTTGGTATTTTAAACGTGACTGGATTTTATAACAGCCTGTCTAGCTTATTTTAAGTGCAACTGTGCAGATGCTGGTGATTCAGGGAGACTTTTTTATGCTTGTGGTACCCAAAACCATGTTCTGTAGAATCATGACTACAGTTCTTTCAATTACAAGTCTGAAAAAGGTGCTCTGTGAGAAATTGAGGGCTGACAGTCTGTTCCTCCAAAACAGTTTGGTGATTTCATACAATACAATTAAGTAGACTTATTTGTATTTCTTCTTTTACAGGAAATGGAGATATGGCTATGTCTAACATTGTAGGATCCAACGTATTTGATATGCTCTGTTTGGGAATACCCTGGTTTATAAAAACTGCCTTCATAAATACATCAGGACCCATAGAAGTGAACAGCAGTGGTTTGACATACACAGCCATTTCTCTTATCTGTTCTGTTGTTTTTATTTTTCTGGCAGTTCACCTGAATGGCTGGAAAATAGATAAAAAATTGGGAGCAATTTGTCTTGTATTGTACTTAGTATTTACTACGTTAACAATTTTATATGAACTTGGCATCATAGGGAACAATCCTACAAGGGTCTGTGGTAACTAGTTTTAATCACTGATTATACTGATGGAAAAATAAAAGCAGAAGAGAAAGACCAGTTTCTTCATTTAGTCAAAATAAAACATTAAAAAAAAAAATCAAAACTCCCACTGGGCTCTAAATCTTATTTACAGAACTAAACCATGTCATTAAAGTAATGCTAAGTAGAATGAAAACATCACAGCCTAATTGGAGCCCTTTCTTTTAGAGTTTAGAATTACAGTATGACTACAACGCACATATAAAACCAAAATTCTGAAAAAAAAGACATCTAGTTTTTACATTACAATGTTGATACACGCTGGGGGAAAAAAAAAATGAAAGTCAGAAAATACTAAACAAATCCCACTATGCAATCTTGAGATTAACAGAGAAAATGGCTTATTTTATTAAAAACAGTATAACCATTCATTTAAACTGAATGACTAGAGACACTTGGCCTAATTTTCCAAAGGCACTGAGCATCCAAAGCTTCCACAGTCTACAGAGACCTGCAGGTGCTCAGTGCCTCTAAAAAAAAAAAAAACCAACAAAAATCAGGCAAATTGTCTTTAAAAACCAAACATAGTAAGATTCAGTTAACAAGTATCACAGTATATTAAACACTATACTGTTAAAGGCTGGTGGGATTTAAAAGTTCCTTTTTACAGCTTTTGTAAGCATACAATGTTACTAAAAATGACTTACTAGGATAAAGAAGCTAAACAAGACATAGGAATGTTCCTGAACACACAGTTTTAAATTATGCATTGCGATCCAAGCGTACATCAATTTCTCTGCCACTGATTTTTATGCCGTTCATTATCCTACAGGCCTTTTCAGCAGATTCTGGTGAGTCAAATCTGACTGTTCCACAGCCCTTTGATTTTCCATTCTCCATTTTTATTTCTGCAAACATTACATGACCTGAATAAATAAGTTAAACAGCAGTTATTTCAAGTCTTCAGTGCACTAACAACTTAAAGAACTCATCAGAAGTGATAAAAAAAGCATTTTTAAATATGAAATTAGCACTTTCAGACTGATGGTATATTCACTCATTCAGGGAAGGTGACACAGGTCAAGACAGCAGTGAAGAATCCAAATTAAGATCCACTGCTTCAAATCTTTCCTTCACACTAGCGTAAGATGAAGTATGCCTGTACTTGACCTCAAGTTTGAAATAAAGTGCCCTGCAAGGCTGAGGGCAAGTTTTGTGTTTCGTTTACTGACACTGCCAGCAGTGTGGCTAGTGATGGGCATTAACTGAATTATAGTTCAGTCCACTACGTTCATCACAGCAACATACCAAGCGATTTTGTAAAGAAGCTGCATAGCAAAGTTAGAACCTTTAAAACAGTAAAGTTACCAGGTTAGGAGTGGTGGAAAAGTAGCATGCACTATTCGATCCCTGCAGCGTTTTCTTGAGGTTGGACACTCAACTCGTGAGGCAGCATTTTTATGTGGATGTCTTGGTACCACAGAGAATGTTCAGTGCCCGGAGCTAATGAGTTTTTCCTTATGGTATGTTGTAGCACACCACACTTGAGCCCCCAAAGGTGTCTAGGGGCAAGAAACTTTTCCCTACAATATATAGCTTATTTTTAAATATCATATAATAGAAGACTGGCCTTTCACTGCAAGAAATTGAACATATGGAGACATGGTCTTTGTATTTTCTTACAATACTGGTATGAATACAGTCTGTTGCTTATATTTGTGCTTATAATTCCTAATTCAACATAATTACTACATCATGATCTCCTTGACATCATTGCCAAGGAGATCATGAAAAAAAAAAGTTTTTTAAATTCTGAACTATCTGAAGTCACCCAGGAAGTTAAGACTTGGGGGAAAAAAAAAAAAAAAGAAAAAAAAAGAGAAAACCTGTTTTGCTCTATCCTCTAGCTACAAAAAATATTTGCAAAATTTTCAGGTGTTCATAGTTGAACTGTGAGTTCTGATTTGTATCAAATCTACAAATAGGCGTATGAAGACTATCTTAGATATCAGTAGTATATTTTAAAGTATTTGTCTTTTCTGTCTCTCCAAAATAAGTCATCCTCTAATTCAGTTAAATCTTTCCATTCTGAAAGTGCATTTTCAAAACAAAACAATCATATTTCTACACCTGAGCTTCATTTTTCATTCAGTTCAGTGACAACTTTTCTTAATTAGATAAAAAGAATTATTGGATATTTGCAGCAATCTATCTTACATAAAAAAGGCCTTTATTTCTTAATGTAGAGAGGAAGCATTACAGCCTGCAAATATGCTAATCAGGATCATCTATTTGCATAAAAACCAAATCTGCCACTTTGGCAAAATTACTAACTCCTGATTTGATGCAGCACCATTTCTGGAAGTAATGCATAACCTGGACAGGCCAAGGCCCCTGCATCCATTTGTCTCAAAATAAATCCTACATTATATACTCTCTGTTAGCCAGAGGATACCTAATACCCGCTTCAAAAAAGATGCAGCTCAAAGACTAATTTTATTAATGGAATGGGTTAAAGGTTATAGCAGATGAGCACTCAGGGCCAACAGAGCCCATACTATACCTTGGTCTCATGTGTTACATCATGCCTGAATATTATTTATGTAACTCAGGAAAGGTGGGGGAAGTCAGAAAGATGATAGGCAGACTACTCTTCAGAAGAAAGCAACCACCTTGTCTCCCTGTCCTTAACTAGCAAACACCATATAAAACATGAAGTCAATGGAGCTGAGCAGGCTATAAGATTAATATACATACCACATTGACTGAATTTCTCCTTTAGCTTCTGCCAGGTCAAGTCAAAAGGAAGCTAGAATAAAAATGCATTATTAATAACAAAATATTACAAAGAGAAGAAGAGCATGTCATCAAACATGCACACAAACTCATGGTTTCTCTGTATTCAAATGCTTACATTTCTCACAAATATCTGGTTGCCTTTAGAGCTTAATCTCTCTCTCATGCCACTTCCCATTGGGCCTGGCACAAATCCTCGATCAATATCGATGTTCCTGTCCAGGCCTCCACCCATAGCTGGTCCTATTCGATCAAAACCAGAACTCATCCGATCCATCCCCATTCCCATTCCTCCAGCCATACTGTTCATACCACCCATTCCACCACCTACACAGAGAAAGAAAAGGAGGATAATAACCTATTTTTAGTAATAAATGCACAAGTATTTTGTAAAAAAATTCTTTTGTGTCAGTAGAAAAATAAGTGTAATAAAACTGCTGTAACACAAAGCATAACTTCATACATGCACAGTGATTTAAAATATTAGCCATGCTACTAGATAAGTCAAAGTATTAGAAGACACAATGTGTCAGTTCTAAAATGAAAGTAAAAACCAAACTGCATCAAGTTACTGGCCACACCATCTAATGTAGTAAAATGTTGAACACAGGTAAAGAATTAAAATTTAAAGGCTGTCCAGTTTAATTAATAAAAATCTGATACCTTGTACCAAAAAGAGGTCGAGTAAATAACCATGGCAATGTTAAGATACAGATAATTTGGCCATATACACTATTGTTTGCTTCCTGCATTCATATTCAGCTTTACTTAATACAGCCATACTTAATTCAATCTTCTAGAGAAAGAATTTTTTGCAGAGAACAGGTCTCACTGCAAGTACTGTGAAGAGCATGGACTTCCCTATGATACATGCCATGAAATATATTAATGAATATATAATAAAGAACTAAGATCAATGGCATTCCAATATCCTATTATAATATTTCCAGATTCATAATTAAAAATTAACGTAAAGCAAGACTATAAAGATCATTCATGAGAGACCCTCTCGTTAAGCCTTATGCCTCTCACGATTGTCACTAGTAAGATTTTAGTTTCTCATTTGCTTTAGCCTGAGGAACTCGGGAGATCTGCTGTAATACAAACTCAGTATTGCAGCTTTGCACAAAATTAAACTGAATCATAATCTGAAATTCAAGGCTGATTTTTTTATATCAATGATAAGAGATTACTGAAGTCCAGCTTCATGAAGTTCACAAAATTAACTGTGCCTATTTGTCTTTTTTTGTGAAATACACGTTTACTAGAATCACTTCTCCCTCCAAACCAGAAGTTAACACCGTTTCAAAACTAAGATTAAGGGAAAGACTGTATCAACAAGTTTTCCCCTGAACTTTTACCTCAGCAAAGCAGCTTTAAAAACTATTAGACTTGCAGTCACATGCAACAGAATTCTACTTCTTCCAACAGGGCAAGACACTGCACTACAATGAAATCCTCCAATACAATGACATGTACACCGTATCATTACATTGCCTATGCGTTTACATTCTATTGAAACAAGTTAACCTACTCATTCCAGATCTTACTGGGCCCATGCTAGGTGCTCCCATTCCTCCTGCAAAAACACCAATCATTGCACCACCTAAACAGAAAAAAATAATAAAGTGACATATGCTGAAACCACTGGTTAGTGACAACAACAACAAAGCACACCCTGATGAAGTGCACTGATCTCAGTGTCTTCTACAGAACACTTTAACCTGTGCCTTTATTATTCAAACTAAATAGGAAACATCCAGGAAGTAACATTAGTTCCTCCTTCTCGATGATGGGATTTAAGCGACTCCAATTTCTTTCCAGCTTTTCTCCCCTCTCACAGTCTGTCAGCAGCACAAACGTCTTAAAAGTAAATGAGCTATTTCCCACATTGGGAAGAACAGCCTCAAAACTGAAGGGTTCATCTTATTTAACCTTCATAGTACAGAACTGCCTTAGTTTCTCCCATTTTTGAGAAACCAATGGAGATGCTAGGAGCAGCTCTCCCAAAGTCTGTCTCTACTGCAGGTGAAGAGTGATGGAATTTGGTGGGAAAAAGGGAGAAAGAAAATGAATTGATACTTAATAAAAGCTATTTCTCAAAACCATGGAATCTCAGAATGGTATCAGAGTATACAGTGGGGTAAAAGTAATTCTTTTCATTGAAGTGCTAATATTCAGGAAAGTAATCCCAAGGGAGCTTCTAGAATTGTAGAAACTCAGAAGAACTACATCCCTGTCACTGCAGAACGGAGTAGAACTGTCAGCTGCATTTTTCTTGCTTGATTTTCATACCTAAAAGAAACAGCTCAGTTTTTACTTACGGCAAAATAGATCAGTAACTTGTCTTTAGGCTAGACACCACTGTTCCAATACCTAAAAAAGGTCACCGCTGAATCTTCCACTAGATGATTTTCTCCACACAGTTCAAAACAGCAACAATTGTTCCCTGCCAGTCTCTTGTGGTAAATATTTGTCTCCTCTCACAGAAAAAGCTGTCATAGCCATACCAAGACCTCAAAAAATATGGACTAGCCTGTTTACAAAAACTAAAGTTTCAACACCCAACAGGATTACTCCCAGTACTTCAGCCAACAGTTTGTATGAGGAAGATCTTAATTATTCATTAAGCCAGAGAGGGTCTTGCAATGAAATAGCAAGTCAAATTTTGAGATTGCTGTTCACATGACTGGTTTTTGCCCTGAAAAAGAATCAGGAAAAATAAATCCCCACTTTTCCAGAGCTAGAAAACCTTTGTTTGTGAGTGCATCCCAGTTACACCCACTCTCTTTTAAAAGGAAAAAACACCTCTCCCCAAGTTTAAGTTACACTTAAAAAAAAAACCCAAGCCAAAACCACAAAAAACACACAAACCATACCTAAACAACAAAAAAAAATATCCATGAACACTCAGATAATCCTATTAAGCAAGATTTTATCTACTTCTGACATGAGACATACTTTACCTGTACCTTTCCTCCCACTAGCTCTTTACCAACAAAAAATTACGTGCTTAGAGATGCTCTATGACACAACCTTTGATCTTCTGAATACTTCAAAATTTTTGCAATTTAAATGGCAACAACAATGATTCTGCTGCAAATCAAACATCCTCATTTTCACTAATTGATGCCATAGCCCAATCAAACACTGTTTTAAGTTGTCCTCCTTGAAACTGGCAGGATACTAAAGCCAAATGTACTCACAGCATTTCCTTTTATGATGCCATTAACCTAAATTTTGTAACACGAGTACGCTAGGGTCTTCCCTGATTAAACACTGTATCTATTAACGATTGTATTTGTAAATCCCTACAATTTCCTTCCATTATTTAAGGATATAATGAGAAAATCTTATCTTGGTTCTCATAACAGTATTTAAATGGTAAGACTGCTGACAAGTTATAAATTGAAGCTTTCTGGATCTACCAAATGAATCATTTCCACATCAGTTCCTCACAGTTGCCACGTTCATGTATTTCAAAACCATCATGTTACCAGACGACTCAGAAGTCTATTGCTTACATGAACATTTATAACTGAAGTGGCTTTGGATTTTCACTCAGGAAACAGATGTTTATCCTGTTGCAAGTAAACAGAGTGAAAGCATATACTTGATTTTCAAAACATTCATTCCAAGACATTAAGAGTAACTGAACTGACAAGCTAATTACATTCCTATCACTTCTACACAACTACCAGTGCTCAAAGAGAAGCACATGAGTTACCCTTTATTATGATGCCCAACCCCAACCAGATGAACCTCAGGCTCTTAACAGCTCTTCTCTTTCACAGTGGAGAATTAACAGAGGGAGAAAGGGACAAAAACAGGGAGGAGGAGGAGGAAGAAAACCCATCTCCTACAATGTGCTCATCCAAGGTAAAAGTATAGTACAAAGTGCAAGAAGTCTCCACTGCTAAGCACTTCCAGGCCTCTTAAGACAGAAAAGTATCTCATTTGAGGGAACCCAAACACAATAAAGTGAACTCTGTCAACAAGACATTGTCTATAAACAAAACTGGCTCAGTTACAGGAAAGGCCAATAAATCCCATTCTGAGCTACTTGAGCTCAGAAGACAGGAAGAAACAAAAGGCACCAAAATTCACCATTCCTATCCAGTGCTACCTGATTTGCAGTAAAGTTTTCCAGCACGTATTTGCACAAGCAGGCTCCTGGAAGTTACAAAGGTGGTAGGGTTTATGGGCAGCTTGTTCAGGATTACCACAGGCATCTGCTTCAATACCCAAAAGACTTAATACCTCAAAGTTAACAGTATGAAGCTAAATGCTTTCCTCAAATTGCTATTTTGTTTATATTTTACAGGTGGAAAAAAACCAAAAGACTTCTGTCCTAAGCAATGGCTATAACAAACAAGAATACTTTCTTATAGTAATGACAGAGAGAGGGGACAGATGAAAATGACCAAACAAAACAAGGTCTCTTCTTCTAGTATAACTCCTCCAATAGTATGTTGCCATTTGCCACAGAAAATTTTGCAGTTACCATACCCATCCTCCCAAAGGAATCTCCAAACCCACGGTTCAATGCCATGTCACTACGACCAAAATCTCTGTCCATGTTTCCTCCCATTCCACCACGGAACATTTCTGTAGAGGACAAAGCAAACAAGCAAAAATATTCTGTTATATACATCTAGAGCTGATGTTCATATAACACTTCTTTCATAGCTGCTTGTTTAAGTAGAAGTGGATTTAATGGACAAGTCAGAGGCATCTATTAGGTACTTAACTGCCACAGCAGTGCCTATGCCTTCGTTCATGCCACTGACTATATTTCCTTTGAAGTCATCTACATTACTAAAGCCCTAAAGGTAGAGCTTTTAATAAATAAATATTAGAAAACTTAGTAAGTGTAGGGGAACAGTGTTCACCTACCTCCCATTCGGTTGACTCCAAATCCTCCCATATTAGGCATTCCTTCCATTCCCCGAAATCCAGCAAGTCCTGTAAAATAAGGAAGAGTGTTTTCTATACAATATTAAAAAAAATACTTAATGCAAAGAATTTCACTGCACGTACCACCTCCCATTCTATTCATTCCGCCAAATCCTGGACCGTCTATTCCCATACCTTTAAACCAGAAAGACAAACACCGTTTAGAAGACAGGTAAGATCCTAATGGATTTTAAAAAAATTGCAGAGACAGTTAACATCTCAAAAACATACTACACAAGGCTTGCTTTGTCAAGGATATGTCATTCTTCCAAACCCAGAAATGATTTTAAACATAAACAATTTTAAACTTAAAACTCTGCAAAACTTAAAAACTAAGAACATAGATTTACCTCCCGGACCCATGCTCCCCATTCCACCACCCATGCTCAACTGTGTCGCACTGATGGGTTGTCCTCCTGGTCCAAGTCCCATTCCAATGCCACCAAGACCACCTTGAAAACAAAAGTAAGTATCACCAGAAGATTTTCTTCTGTTATCATAAAGAGGCCACAGTAGCCAGAAGTACTACTAAGCTGTTTCAAGACTCTGTACAAATATATATAAAGTGCAAGAAGTAGAAAATAGAATGTGCACTCACGAGGTAATTGTGAGGTTTTGCTGTCTGCAACACGGAAATCTTCATGAGGAACTGATTTGTCATCCTGATAAAAAACAAGGATGTTATACTATGATCCTTTCAATGTTCTGGCAGTAACATGTAAGGTAGAAAGAAATGTAAGTAACTTACCATTTTTACATGCATGGGTCTGTCAAACAGGAATTGTCCATTGAACATAGCTGAAGAAATGCAAGTCAAGGAATTTAAACTACAAAAGACAACGTAACTATTTCAGAAGAATGACTGTGATATCTTATTTTATTTCTGTACCGTTTGTAGGAGTCTTATCTTTCCTTATCTTATCTGTAGAAAGCCAATTCAAAGACCAGAAGAGACAAGTTGTTAGGTGTGTAAAAGTTAAGTTTCACGCATGTCACATTCTTTAAGCTTTTTCAATGTTACACATTTTTAGACTCTAGCAGTAAACTCAGTAATAAAAATGTAATCTACACAGTGTTACACTCTAGTCCCTATATACTAGCTACAAGGTAAATCAGCACCATCCGTAAAACTATGCTATCAGAAGCCATTAAAGACTGAACCATATCTGAGCAGTTCTTTTTCAAAATTAAGGATACATATTGCTTGAACAGCTTCAATTGCCTGTTCAAAGGTAACTGTTCCCATTCCTCGACTCTTGCCATCTTTATCTTCTTTGATGTCTGCACGCTTTACAGTTCCAGCAATGCTGAATACCTCCTTCAGTTTCTTCCAGCCAACTTTAAAGTCAAGCTTACACAGAGAAATACATTAGTGATTTCAGTGCACATTTCTGTTCTGCCATTACATTTGGAAGAGATTTTCTGCAGCTGTAACTCTTCAGCTTCACAAAATGCTTGATATATGTAAATAGCCGGGATTTTATAATATACACACACTGCAAAGATGTCAACTAAAAGCAACAATTTATGCTACATACACATATTTTACTTTAATTAACATCCTAACATTGAGAAATGGATGGGTTCTTGTCAAGAGCAGTTGTACTCCCACAAGTCCCCCTGCAGACATAGTAGTCTTTTGTGCAAATAAACTTATAAAGTAAGCACCTCCAACAAATATGAGTTTAAGTGAGTCAACAGTAACTAGCAAGATAACTGAAGTGCATAATTTAAAAAAAAGCAACTGTAAATAGATAGCAAAAATATGTATAGAATTTTTTAATCAACAGGTACTTAATTATTGCACAGTTACACGTCAACCTCAAGAGTTTAATGCTATCTTTCATGTCCAAAATCTGAATATATATCCAGCACTTTTAGCTGAATACACTAGTTGTGAACTCACATTTTCAGTTTCCTATTTATATTAAAACTGAATTATTCAGCAATATAAGATGTTTTACAAAGATCAAATATTACAGTTACAGAATACAGTTTTTAAACTTACATTAGCAACAAAAATAGTGGACCCAAGCCTGCCTGCCTGCAAGTTACTGATAACCTCGGGAGGAATGTTCGGATTATTGAGAATAGAAGGTGGTAAATTCATTATTCCAGGTGCCACATCAGGTCCATGTCCTCCTGGAAACTGTCCTCCTACACGCTGTAATGCCCTACGAGCATGTTCACCTTCAGGATCCTGAAATATGGGCAAAAATAAAGCCAATTTAATCATCAACAAGAGGACTGGCAACAAACAAAAAGGTACTATTTGAAATTCTACATAAACCCATCAAAATTATCAACTAATATCCTTGTCCATGTCAGAGGGATCAAGAACTGAATTAGCATGGAGACCTAATTCCCTCACCTCTAGAGGTGGGTCCTTTCAGATGAGGGTTGAGGCATATTGGCAAAGCACTTGTTGAGGAAGCGTGCACTGCCACTTCACATGCTGTACCTAGCCTATGGACAAGTAGAAAAGATTTCAATCTAAAGGACTGTCAGTCTAGCACCTTCTTCCAAGAACTGAATTAATTTAATTAGGTTTTTTTATTTATTAATACTATCATTAAAGTTGTAACAGGACAAAAAGAACTGCATCAGACACCGTCATATACTACAACACTACAGTAGAAATGTTGACATTAATTTCACTTTCCAGTCAGCACAAGTTCTTTACTTCCAGCCCCATTTTTGCACACATGTAGTAGTCTGATACACAGCTCATTCTGTGTCATATTTTGAAGCAGGTAAGCAATGTAAACATAGAATCATTTAGTTGGAAAAGACCTGATAACACTAAGGTAAGAACATGAAGTTGTTAAAAGAAAAACAGATTATTTTGACTTTAGGACACACTTTTTTTCTCAGTTCACTTGGTATAGTACCAAGACCTTCTGCAAGCCAACAGGCACTTTGGCCCATTAAGAAAATGTCATAAAAAATTAAACTGGAAATTACACCACTAAGATGCTCAAAACCCTGTATTGTCATGTCAGTAGTTACACTCTCTTCACTGTTTCAAATTAAAAATAGCAGCAAAAAACATACCTCTTTAATATTCAGGGGTCTTCCACTAAGATCATATTTGTTCATAGTTTCTAACGCTTTCTTAACAAATTCTTCATCTTTGAATTCAACCACACTTAGAGGGAACAAAACATTTAGAGTATTAAAATAAAGTTTAAAATATTAAAGTTAACAGAATGTTTGGTTAGTAGTGTGTTTCTATACACACAGAAAAAGAAACTTACCCACAACCCTACATCCATGATGGTTTGTCATCATATGTAAAGAGAAAAAAAAAAAAAGAAGTAGTCAGTCAGCACATACGACAGAGCATTTAAGATTCCAGTTAAAGATCCCAGCTCACTGTTAAATAACTATTCAAGTTATTTTCGGCTTCAAAATCCATAATACATGCTCTTTACTAGTAGTCAAGCTGAATTTCTCCTATTTTCTCAACATACATACCTTTCAAATGCAAGAGAATATATTATCTTTTATTCTCTTTGAGCCAAACCAGAATTGGAAAAATGCCACACAGATCCATGTAAGGACAATTGGGGAGAGGAGGTGGGGAGAAAAGGGTGGAAAGAAAAAAACCCAAAAAGATAACCAAAAACCAATCAAGACACTCATCGTGTCATTAAAAGCTGCCCACTGACTACAAAATTCAAATCTACCTACATCAAGTATACCAGTACGATGAACAAGGAGCTTGCATACCTCTTCAGTATTACTAGCATAATTGAGAAATTACTTTATAAGAAGATAACCTTATTGACTGCACCAGAATCCTTCTAATAAAGCAAAGAGTTGAGGATTGCTTTAAGTGAAGCAAAGCTGACAGCATGTTTTAGTTTTAACAAGCGTTAAAGGAAGTCATTTACAATTGATACCATCTCAGTTAAGACCCAAACCTGCCTTTCTCATGTTCTTGCTCCGGGTTAGGAGCTACTATTGGCCAAACTTTTGACTATTTTTAAGAAGACAAAGGAGCTTTAACAATCTTCACTCATAGCGCCTCATTGCTGGCACTCTGTTGGCTACCAACCATCTCCATCCATTTAGTTTTAAGAAAACAAATACATTAATCCAGTGTTTAGAGTACCAACCCTGCAAAGCTGTCAAATCAGGCACTTCAAACAGTATATTCTAGCTAACATTTTATACTCATTGGCCCCAAAGAAGAGAATACTACACTAAAAAAAATTTAAATAAAATCAGTGGTTTATTGAACGTCCTTTATACGAAACAGATTTGTACCAAAACAAAGATGTTTGCTAAAAAAGAAGAATTAAGTAAATGCCATTTGTTAACATTTACGGAAGTATTTTGTCCTTTACAGCCAGCTAGTTTGAGTTGCATGGAAGTGTCAAACTACTTCTAATACAAAAATCCTCAAGGCTATCTTAATGAAAATCAGTGTAAAAATGAAACTTACTTTCCAATAACTGGTACAGGAATTATACAAAAATAAAACTGCTGAGGAACTTTTAAACCTCTAGCAGATTGTTGCCCACGGCACTTACCCTTGATTTTCCTTCAGCATCCTTAAACAGCTCCACGTATGTAACCTCACCAACTACATAAGACATACAAAGGGAAAATACCAAGAGACAATGCATTTAAACACCAGTATCTTTCTTTACTGTGCCCCTGTGCACAACTCTACAGAGAAGCACCTATTATTCACCAACAATCAAAACCAGACCAACGTACCTCCTGTCAATGGCTATATAATTTAGCTAATTTTCAGAAATATGCAGCAGCCACATTCTCAAAAAGCTAAAAACAAACAACTATATTTAACCTAATTCATACTACAGATCATGTTTTGGCCAGTATGATATAGTTGGTGAACAAATTCAGATATACACAGTCCCTTAACCTAACAAATGAAACGTCAACGTTCACTGGGAAGTGTTACATTTATCATCCTACTCACAACACCTGTTTTAAGGTGACTTTCTACCTGAATGTCTTCAATCATGTTTGCCTTCAATAATAACCAAATTTACACATCAAATATTTCACAGCAAGCCACTCACTTTCTAAAGTCGGGAGTTTCAATAAATAAACCAATCAAATAGTCACGTCACCTTACAACAGATAAACCAGCAGTTACAAAAGGGGGGTATTGGCATTTTTCACAGCCTAAAAGCCAAGTGTGCTTTGCATTACTTTTGAAGAATCATTTTTTTCAAGGAAAACACAGAACTAACTTTTTACAGAATTCATATATTAGCATTATTTTACCCCAAAGTAAGACATTTGGGGTAGTAGGATTACTCTATCGGAACTGCAACAATAGTAACAAGCTTTTAATACAAATCTCCAGACAAACAGTCATGGCAGTAGTGACAATGCAGAAAACGTTAATTCCACAGCCCGATTCCACCAAAGAAATACAAAACAACTTTTGAAAGACGTCCTTTATTATTCATATTAACACACTAAATGTGTTGCTTAAATACAATAGCCCTTAAAAAAAAAAATCTACAAAGACTACAACTAGACAAAACACAATCTCTTTAAGAAGTCATGAGGTCATGCATATACTCTCTACTGTCACACTAGAATGGCAGAAGATTGTAAGCACTTCATTTACCCATCCTACCCTGCAATGCAATTGTCTCAGATGAAAGAGAGGGAAGGGAGATAGATGTATCAAGTAAAGGCCAAAAATTAAAAAAAAAAAAAAAAAAAAAAAAAAGGAGTCAAATCAAATCTGTGTGGCTCAAAGGACATATACATTGCATTTAAGTTCTACCCCTTCCTATGTGAAGTGTATTATAAGGAATAAGTTACCTTTCTCTCTCATAAGATCTTTAATAGCTTGCCATTTCATGTCATACGGGATGTTGCTAATAAAAACTCTATTACGATTAATAGTCTTCTTCTCTCCAGTGCCTGCATTCTTGTCCTTTGAATAGGGGTGGAATCTATTCTTGTTTCCAAGAGAAGGGATTGCCTTCGGTTTTGCAACGTACTTCTCTTTTACAGGTACTTTCTCTTCTTTTGCTGTCTCATCATTATCCCTACATGAAAAAAAAGAACCAAAACCCCAAACAAAAAGATATTAGCCTTATGTTGGATCATTAGACTATTATACCTCCTATATATACAGCTGTCTATGTCCTCTGCTATTAGAACTCCCAGGATGCCAACGCTGCTTTTCAAATTAGGAAAAATAAATTCCCGTTACCAGTCTAATTCCAAAATACATTGCTTTATCTAGAACAAAAAATGTTATAATAGATTTATTCACTACTGTAAGTAAAGAAAGCACATCTTGCTACTTCAGTTACATTGCATTTCCATTACGTCTGTCAAAATTCAGCAAGATGGTACTATGAAACTACTACAAATATCAAAATACGATGACTGAAAAATAAGCTACAGCATCCATGCCTTGGTGCTTTAATAATTTTCACATCAGACTTGGCTAAATTACACGATATTCACCACAGAAGTGAGATTTAAAACAGTCTAACTTATGAGCAGCTTGGTATACTTCATTCAGCACAATAATAATACATAAAAATCAACTCTAATAGGCTGTAAATCAAATTACATCTTATTTATCACATAATTTTGACTCACATTTTTGGACAGACTGCTTTTAGACAAAAATTAAAATTCAGTTAAGAACATCTTTCACTTTCATTGCTTAACACTGCCAAAATTTGAAAACTTGCTTAATGCACAGGAACTAGCTGTATTAAGGCATGCACTGCATCTAAGACTTAAGTCACCAGCTATTATCCACTAGAATCAACAAAAACACAGACTCCTGGCCCTCGGTCTTTCAAAAATTTAGCAACAGCAGCTGCTCTCCTTTGAAAATCTTTTTTATTTTTAGATGAAAATGATGGAAAATTTCCTTCCTCTCTTTTAAAGCAGCCCAAACCTCAACTTTGGTAACAACGAACACTTTGAACAGAATTAGATTAAATATCCAAAACTCTTTAGCGCTCCTGATAGTGTTACTATCATGAGATGATTTAGCATGTTAACCGAAGATCAAGGTGCCTGAACTGTTACTTTAAAAAAGGTGAACTGCTGAAAGAATCCAGTGATAAACCCACACAAGTGTGATCCACTGAACAGACACTACTTGGGAGATACACATCAAAGTCTAGTTCAAATCTCACCATAGTTAATGAGAAACATAAAAAGTAGTTTTATAGAAATGTTTACTTTAAAAAGCCAGCATTGGCCACTCAAGTTAAATCAATTACAAGGAAATGTCCTACAGAACTGCCAGAAGCGACTGACTGCGAGCCCTCCTTCTTAAATTACATCACTATCTTTAGAATTTTTCCCACATTTCAGAAGGCTTAGTTTTTAATCTCGTTTTGAAACTTTGCAAGGCTTCTGGTGTAAAATTAGTCAAAACAGATATTTCAGTCTTACAATCACAACATATGGCAAGATCATTGCTTTTGATTAATTGAAATGAGTATTTTCAGTTCTCTGCGTTAATAAAAGAGTAAGTGACAGTCTTGTACTCAAGAGCGCGTGCAAGCAGCCTTTCATGATGCTAGATGTATTATCTACTCAAGCATGGGCACTTTTCAGGGAGGAATAAATTCAAATACATCTGTACTTCTCCCATGACTTTTTCCAAAATTTTGGAGCACTCATATGATATAAACTTCACAGTCCTTGTCTTTACAAGTGGATTAAAAGAGGATTAGCAACTGAGAAATGTGTGGACACTCCTCTGGGTTAAGTATTTGTAAAATTTAAAACATTCGAAGTCAACAAGACGTTATCTGGTTCAAGTATCCTCCAGCTTCCCTCTGCATCACCCCTCCCTCTTCCAAATCATCCTGTCTGTTGTGGCAACATAATTCCTGTGTGGCTGTGTAATGAAGTGAAATGGAGGGAACAATGCAAGAAACTGGAGGGAGCCAGAGGGACAGGGGAAGGAAAGAACAGTATATTAGGTTATCCAGTCAGATCAGTTCCTTCCAATCCAGTACCATTTGCAAATGCTAAACTCCTGCCCAGTGAGACTGCTGGTAAAATCTAAGGTCTTCCTTAAGTTTTAGGATTAGAGCAATGGATTCTCTTTAGCCTTTTAAGCGCTTTCCTGCTTAAAGGATTATGAAACAGCCCCTGGGTGCTCAATGTAGCGCACAGGAAGAGCCAGGTCTCCAAATGTGGAATCCACAGGAACTGCAAGACCTGGCTGTACAAATCAGTAGAGAGCACAGAGGATAGAAGTTTGGCATAAACTCTTAAACCTGGGATACAAGAAGACACCTCACGTAGTCTGTGCTCACAGCCAGTATGATGAAAAAAAGAGGATTAAAAAAAAAAAACCCCAAACAAACCCTTCTTGCAAAACTCATCTGCTAAAAACAACAGGGGCCAGTGAATGAACTGCAGGCAAAGACCCTTTTGTGGATGTAGCTCTCACTCTATTCCTCGAACATTAAAAATCATTTCAATCAAACAGTGCATTCAAAGTAATGTCATGTTATTCACCTATAGACCACAGAAAAGACAGTGTCAGAGACTATGAACTGACATTTTTGGGGGCGAAAAAACAATAGTAATTTCTACTCTTTGCCTTTTGTATGAACGAATCATTTTATACATTTAATTAAGACTTGCCTGTGAAATCCTAGCAGATTTCTGGGTTGGAAAAGAGAGGTCTACCTTAATTTCTTTTAAAAAACCCATGTCCTCATTGATTAGAAAGAGCAATTTTTACCTTTTTAAAAATAATGTCTTTGAACTTCCATAAAGTTTTGGAAACAAAAGACAAAACTATACAAAACTAGAAGCCTAAAAAATAACGAGCACAAGGTAAATAAACAGGAAAGCCCTAAAAACTGAATATTTTTAAACAAACTTCTACTCCTCTGGTCACAAGTGTCCATACAAATAAGACATCAGCAGAGACAGAAATGCAAGCAGTCCACAACACGTGACTCTAAAGCACACAGACTAGCTTAGCTTTATTGTGCTGAACAGTTCCACTGCTCAATGCAATCAACTTAGGCATGTGTGCAAGCTGAAAACAGGATTCCTCTCCAATTTAATCTGAGTGCTAAGCAAACCTGGTTACACTCTAAGTAGTACGTTTCACCTGCACACCGACAGCTTAATCCTTCCTACCTGTGTTTTGGGGAAGACTGGAAACCCTACGTGAAAGAGCAAAACTCTGTTACCAAGATCTGTGCATTATAGTCAAAGCTGTGATTTCTACCACACAGAATGACTGGGATTTTTCATTTGCTTGTGATTAGTTTTGGAGGGAAAATTGCTGACAGAGGGATGGCTACAGAGAAATTAAGTCATTATTTTAACAGTTGCAACCCCAAAAGGCAGTAAGATGTTATATGCCTCAAAGGTGCCAAAGGGTCACAATCTTCCTGAGAAAATTCAACGATAATTTGTGTAGTTTCAAAGCTCAGGGCCAGGCTCAGGAAAAAAAAACAAAACACCTGCTGTTTTATGGTAATGTGAAATTTTAAACTTGTAAACTATTTGAATTTCACAGGGAGTCAAGTAAAGGCATGAAGTATGTCTTTATTCCTCCAGCTTTACATTGAACTTGATCCCACGTGCATTTTTTAAACGGTATCAGACCCAGGCTGCTCTGAACATGTCGAAACTTCACAGATCTCAACAGCTTTGATGTACTGCAACAATAAATCTACTATAAATGCTTTTTCCCTCCAAGACGTGAATGAGATTGGAATAGATATTGAAATTCCAATGACACAAGACAAAAACCTAGTTCATGTAAAGAATGACGACCCTCAAAGCCTGACATCAAAACCAACCAAACCCATAAGAGGTTATTCACCGTATTGTTCCGGCCAGCTGGTACTCCTGGCTCCCTTAGGCTACGTTCTTTTTAGACCTGCTACATAAGGCACAGTTTACACGTTCCATGTATGTTCACGTCACTATTTACAAAAGTCTGCGCACGTATGTGAGGGATTTTGTTTGTAAGAAGTCAATCACCACAGGCCTATCTTACCATTCTCACATAAACAAAGATTAGTTCAAAGGCTTTGCACAACATACCGCTGCGGTAAGAGGTGGAAATTGTAAACAAAACCAGAAGCGATCCAGAACACTTCTAGAAGCGGATCCCGAGAGAACCGGCCTGACCGGAGCCCTTACAGCAGGCCGGAGGCTCGCAGCAGCCAAGCGGTGAGAGCTCAGCCCCCGGCCCGGTTCCACGCCGCCGCCGCCTGCGGCTCCCCGAGCAGACGCCCAGCCCTCAGCCACTGCCCCGAGAGACTTCACCTTCCCCCCGCCAGGCCCCGGCCTCCTCCGTGCAGGCTGCCGGAGCCTGCCGGGGCGGGAGCTGCCTCCCCCGCCGCCCCGGCCCCCTCTCACCCCCGCCGGCCCCCAGCGGCGGCTCCGCGCTCGGGCCGTGCCGCCCGGAGCGCCGCCGTCCCCCGGCGGGGGAGGAGCCCGGCGGGGCGTGGGGGAGGAGGGGGCCGGCCGCCTTCGCCCCGCCGCGGCCTAGGCGGGCCCGCCGCACCCCCGCGCTCCCCCGGCCGCGCTGCCCCCGCCGCCCTCTGCCCGCCCCGGCCCGACACACACATTTTGACGCCATTAGCGCTGCCCCCGCCGCTCTCGGGTGCTGCCGCTGTCGTCGCCTCATCCTGCGGCGGCTGTTGTTGCGGCAGCGGCTGTTGCTGCTGCTGTGGCGGCGGCTGGCTCGCGGCGGCCTCCTCGGCTCCGCGCTGCGGCGCGGCGGCCGCAGCCTCCGGCTTATCGTTCTCCGCCATTTCGTGGCCGGGCCGGGGCCCCGCTACCGCTGGGTTTGAAAAGGGCCCGGAGCGCCTCGGCCTCGCCGCGCCGGGCCGGGCCAAGTCTCGCGAGAACGGGGCTGGCGGCGGCGGGGCGGGGGAGGGGACGCGCCGGGAGGCGTTACGGGTTGCCATGGCGACGCCGGTGGGCTGCCAGGCCCGCGGTGCCCGCGCCCGCCCCGCAGCCGGCGTTTCCCCCGCAGGAGCGGCACAGCGCGGCTCGGGCGCGGGACCCAGCGGCCCCGGCTCCGGGTGGGCGACTGGGCCTGCAGCTCGCTGCCCCCCGCTCGCCGCTGGGCAGCTCTGCCCCGGCTCGGGCCTACCCCCGGGTCGGCAGTCCTGCCCCCCGGCAGGCCATCGCCCCCCCCGGCACGGCAAATCCCCCCTAATTTGAAACCAACCTCCTCTCGCGGGGGGCAGCGACCCCCGCACCTCTCAAAAGCCAGTCTCGTACAGCTCAACAGTACCTGCAAAGCCGCAGGGTGTTAACAACAAATAAACCATTGCACGTTCCCAGCTCTTCACCTTTCTGTTTCTAATAATTCCACCTCAGCCTGCCTGACCCTTCACTGAGCATCACGCCTGTTGTTTGGGGACCATCCGCATTCCGAAGCAAGTCACCTCAGTCACTGCCTTCTCTCTGCTTCAGAAAACAGACTCTAACTTATTATTCAAATTTTATGCTAGGAATACACAATGAATTGAAGTCGTATCTCCTAAAACAAAGTTTGCCTTGCATTCTTCCTACGTTTATAGTCTCCTTGTTCCTTCAAAAATCAGTCACCAGTAAAGTACTCCTCCTGCCTACGTCTTTTTCCCAACATTTCCATACCTCCAGCACTAGGAAGATCCCCACATTCATGAGGAAATGAAGACCCCTGAATTCGGTGGACTCAAATCACCCCTTAACCTGTGTTGAGACAGCTCACAGACCAAATACAACCCTTATGCCCAGCCTCCTTAGGGGTGCTGGGACACTCTTCTAGTATTGACCAAAAAGCTTGTACCTACATTGTCCTCCAACTGCAGATGTCTGATTATTTATAAACGTATAAAGCTACTGGGCAGATTAAACTGCAAATTCAATTGTAGTTAGAGCACTGGAAGCTTCTAGATGGGCATTTGTTTTATTCTTAAATACAGATAACAAATATGAATAGTTGTTAATATAAAATTTCAAAATTACATAGGTCCGTGCCGCACACACACACACATACACTACTAAACATTTTGCATTCTCTATCACTCATTCTGGAAGATGTTAATTTACTTATGAGGTAGAATCTGTGACATACTCCTCTCAGCTTCCCTTTGCTTCTTCAATTCTAATTTCTCTCTATCACTTGGGGGGGAAATAGGTTTTAAGCAATATTTTTAAAAGAATAAAAGAATTTCTATCCTTTGGACAAAGTTTAATCATTTCACTAACCACAAGTATCACAGTATTTTGGGATCACCAAACTGTGTATTAACATCTATTATGTAAGGAAAATCATTCAGCCCTCAGCAGTGAATTTAGATCAGTGGCTTCTGGTTGCTGACCCACAGGAATCCATGCACTTCTTTTAAGAAAACCATAAATTAAGGTTAAGAAAAGCTGAACAGTCCAGAGGCTCCACATCTCTATTGGAGTGTGTTTCTGGCAAGAGATAGCTAAGAATCGCTGACCTGGACAAATGTGGGTTTTGGAAGTAAACTCCTTATGAGCTGCTGGGACGCTCTTTTGTCTGTCTGTCCTCATGGTTGTCACACCAGGCGTGGGTAACACCTGCAATTTTGGAGAAAGCTCAAAGACACTATGAAACACCCTACGTCCCAGATGAAGGTAGAAAGGCATGTCTAGAGGTCTGATAAGAGGTGCAATTCTGTTCACACATTAACCATAATTAGATAAATAACTTGGTATTTCCGATAATAATCGTTGCTGAAATAGTTAATGTTTACTTGAAATTACTGTCATTACATTTTACAGCTCTCACTTCTGCAGGATGAAAGGAAGTAATTCACATGTTCAGGTTACTAAACCCTGTTACCAGACCTCTGTTTCACTGTGCTTCGCACGAAGCATCTCAAGTGTTGGAATCCTAACCTAGTCACCTTCCCTAACCCAGTATTATGGCCCTAAGCTGCTGATGCTGAATTCTTGTGCCTGTGGGCCTGTGGATGATAATAACAGGAAGAATTATTGACTTTCTTACACAGAGTCTGCCTACTTAATCTGCTGGCTATTTCAGCTGCCTCCTTCTCAAGTTTGTATGCCTTTCTGACCCAGTATACACATAGTTTTGTACCAGTACAATTAGTTGTCACTCAATGTCTTTTGTAATAAAGACAATTGTACAGTCTATACAGTGATACACATCTATAAATGTAGAGGTGTACCATATTAGAGTTGCATAGGGCCAGAGTTTCACTTAAAGCCTGGAGGCGTGCTGCTAGCTTTGCCCTGTTCACCTCGCACCACAACTCCTACTTATAACATTCTTTTTACCTCAGTTGCCTGTTTCAGGACTTTTATGGGAGTCTTGCATCCTTTTCTAGAAGTCTCACGCATAATCCCTCAATCTTTCTTTCAATAATAAAAATGGGAGAACAATGCCACAAAGAGCTGTTAGGGAGCTGACAGGGGTGAATTGAGATTAAAAAGTGGGTTTTTGTGGTCTACAAAACTGTGTTGAGAAAAGCTTAAGTCTTTCCCTAGGAAGATTTCTGCATATAAAACAATTGAAATAAAAATTTTAAAATCTACTTGGCATAGTAAGTGAAAAAAGGAATAACAGTATCTTTCTATGCTCGTGTTTGTGCTGAGAAAGTATCTTTTTTCACTGCAGATCTCTCCTGAGAATATTTAAAAATTATCTTTTGGTACAGGGCTTCCAACATCTTTTCTGCCTCTGTTCATGTCCTTAAAGGAGACAGACATGGTCTCTGAGGAATGTTCCTGTGACAAAGGGATCCCTCATTTAGTACAAAACTGTTAAGTGTGTTCTTGATCTGCTGCCCTAGGAAATTCCTCCCATCGTCCCCTAAAGTCAATAGTGTTTCTCGGTTATGGATAGGATGTATGGCATTATGGCTGCGTATTCTTGGCAAGCAGGAGTTAACAGCACTGATTTATACAGGGAGTTGAGGATAATGGAATATTATTAGTGTTCCTGTATATATATGTAAATATAAGGAACTGTAAAGGAACTACTCTGGGAAGTCTTTTGTACAAGTAGTATTTACGGAGCTAAAATAATTGCATGTGTTCTAAGTATCAGCATTCTTTTCAGTGCAGAAACTCTCCAGGAAATTCAAGTCTCAAGTCCTCCCTGATAAACAAATCACTGCTCTCAACTTGCTAATGACCAAATATGTATCACTATCCTTTTAGAAGGATTATTTTAATTGGACTTCAGTTCATCTCAGTACTGGTTTTAAATTTGTTTCCAGTTAAATTATGATCAAAAGCAGTTCATCAACACTTTCATCAGGTTGGACTTGTGAAAAAGTTCTGTCTTCCTGAAAGTCCCTTTGAATGGAACTTGAGAGAATGAGACTTCTGAGCCTCATATGTTTTTATTTTTGGTCCTTTTCTGTTGCTGTTGTAAATGACTGTTTTCAGTCAGACATGGTTCTGACCTATATGATGCCTGCATGGTGAATGTGTTGCACATACTTTTTCTTGTTTTGTTTGCTATGACACCTAAACATGCTTAGCATTTTCTAGACCCTGTCCCGAGTACAGCTGGAGAAGGATTGCTTTAACAGATTTGCTTTGTAAATCATTTGACTTCTGCAACTCATTTAAAGATCCCTTTTTGCACAGCCACAAGTATTTCCAAACCAGTCTGCACTGCCTAAGGCTGCACCCAACCTACAGTGCTTTACTTTGTTCTAAAAAAAATTAACCCTAGTCTGCAGCTGACACCCTCTTTTGCATAGCTATAATGGACCTGAAGTAAAGCAAGTATTATTCCCAAAATGCACCCTTTGCAACTGTTGGGTTTTACACTTCAAAAGGGCAAACTATCAAATTCAAGAGCCTGTGTGCTGGCAGCATCTCCCATCTTCCAGCCGGGTGCCGCAGAGCTCACCCATTTCACAGCTCGAGCCCACCTACTGCACAGACCTTCACACCTGCAGCAGCGGTGCTGATTGCTTCTTCCACACCCTCCCGTGTCCTTTTGACACCTTTCCAGTTTGCCTCCTCTTTCTTGTTCTCCCTCCATCACCCCAAATAAGTCTTCAACAGCACTAACTGGCTCAGACACGCACCCTCCCGTACCCCACCCCCCCAAGAGATTGTACCAATGCTTGCTACAAGAATGGAACAGTCTGTTGAGGTTTTTGTTCTGCATGTTGTATATTTAAAACCAGAAAAACTGTGCTGCATCCTATACCCACGATGTGGGATCAGTCACACAGACCTGCTCTACTTGATCTGCAGGGTTCTAACCTTTTTCCCCCACTGAAGGCTTAAATATGACTAATTATCTTTTTTTTTTTTTCCCCCTGTGTTATGCAACCACATCTTAAGAGCCTAAAACTTAATCACATATTTTTTACCCCTAAAAGGCTGCATAACCCCAGACTTTCGGTAGCACTTTTACTAGTCCTATATTACAACAATTCATATTAGCCTCTCTTCCCCCAAATCATTAGCTGATTAAGTTACAAAAGAAAAAATCTGAGCAACCTGCTTGCATTTTGGTCCTTTCTTCCACAACGTATGTGGTCCCAAATGGCAGGGACTGGGAGAAGATCAGGTTCGAGACCATCTAAGGAACCTGAAGGTGCACAAGTCCATGGGACCTGATGAGATGCATCCAGGGGTCCTGAGGGAACTGGCAGATGAAGTGATGAAGCCACTGTCCATCATATTTATTTGAGAAGTTGTGACAGTCCGGTAAGTTCCATTTTTAAAAAGGGAAACAAAGAGCACCCAAGGGGACTACAGGGCAGTCAGTCTTGGTCAGGCAAAGTCACGGAGCAGATCCCCCTGGAAACTGCTGGAACACATGGAAAATAAGGAGGTGGTTGGTGACAGCTAACATGGCTTCACAAGGGCAAATCATGCCTGATGAATTTGGTGGCCTCCTGTGACAGGGTTACAGCATTGGTGGGTAAGGGAAGAGCAACCGACATCATCTACCTGGACTTGTGCAAAGCATCTGACACTGTCCCACACAACATCCTTGTCTCTGAACTGGAGAGACATGGATGTGACAGATGGAGCACTCGGTGGAGAAGGAATTGGCTGGATGGTCGCGCTCAAAGAGTTGTGGTGAGCAGCTCGATGTCCCGTGGAGAGCGGTGACGAGTGGCGTCCTCAGGGGTCGGGGCTGGGACCGGCGCTGTTTGACATCTTTGTTGGGGACACGGGCAGTGGGATCGAGGCACCCTCAGCAAGTTTGGCAACGACACCAAGCTGTGTGGGGGGGTCGACACGCTGGAGGGAAGGGATGGGCCATCCAGAGGGGCCTGGACAGGCTGGAGAGGTGGGGCCGTGCCAACCTCATGGAGTTCAACAAGGCCAAGGGCAAGGTCCTGCCCATGGGTCGGGGCAATCCCCAGCACAAACACAGGCTGGGGGAGGAGTGGATTGAGAGCAGCCCCGAGGAGAAGGACTTGGGGGTGTCGGTGGATGGAAAACTGAGTGTGAGCCAGCAATGTGCGCTGGCAGCCCAGAAAGCCAACGGTATCCTGGGCTGCACCCAGAGCAGGGTGGGCAGCAGGGCGAGGGAGGGGATTCTCCCCCTCTACTCTGCTCTCATGAGACCCCACCTGGAATACTGCATTCAGCTCTGGGGGCACCAACATAAGAAGGACACAGACCTGCTCAAGTAGGTTCAGAGGAGGCAACAAGCATGACCACAAGGTGCCTGGAGCTCCTCCCCTGTGAGGACAGGCTGAGAGAGTTGGGGGTGTTCAGCCTGGAGAAGAGAAGGCTCCGGGGAGAGCTTAGAGCGGCCTCCCAGTACCTGAAAGAGGCCTACAAGAAACCTGGAGAGGGACGTTTTACAAGGGCATGTAGTGATAGAACAGGCTGTAATGGCTTTAAACTGAAAGAGCGTAGATTTACATTAGATGTAAGGAAGGACTTCTTCATGGTGAGGGTGGCAAGGCACTGGAACAGGCTGCGCAGCGAGGTTGTGGATGCCCCCTCCCTGGAGGTGTCTAAGGCCCCTTCCAACCCAAACCATTCCATGATTCTAATGACAGGCTGAGTGACCCTAACATACCCACCATCTCCCCCTTTCACAGTGAGGCAGTAAACACCTACCTCCTGCAGGTCTAAAGAGAACCCATCCCACCTTAGAAGCCCTTTGCCCTCTCCCTGTTGGCTAGGGTCTCCCCCCAACCCCAATGTGGAGGAGCTGGGGACATACCTGGGGACATTTGCCCTCCTCATGGACCAACTCTCCTGTCCCACTCACACCAGGTGGCACTGTTGGTTTTCACTGTATGCATGCACTCTTCCCCCTTCCCTAACACTGATGTGTGCTGGACTTAAAAGATGTGATTTTCAACCTTCTTAAGCTTCTGAATCCCTAAGCTTTTCCTATTTGGAGAGTGGGCTTATTCAGATATTTAACACGGGAAGACTGCCTTTGTAGAACTTGTTTTTCTGCCTCATTCCTGGCAGTCACCAGAGGAGTACCCTATGGACCCCCAGGACTGCAGACTACACGTTTGAGCCCCTGGTGAAGTCAGTATCTAGTAAGAGCATGGCCCTTTGGACAAGCACGGAGATAGATTCAGGTCCTTTAAGACTACAGAAAAAGCGGTGGTAGAACAGAGGTGTTTATCCTTTTTAAAAACACTAAATACCCTAATTAAATTACATAAAATAATTCCTACTTACAACTCGGATCAATACATAAATTAATATATAATCCTCTACATAATATATAATCCTCCTTCTTTCACTGTGCCCTCTACTAGTGCTTTTATCTCCCCCATATACTGTTGCCTTCTGATGATGCATGTTTTCATAACCTTGCTTAGACTTGCTTAAATTTGCTTAGGAGGAGAATTTCAACTTGATCTGTTTCTTCTTGTGCACAGAATTCTTCACTGACTCTACCGTCATCAGTCCATTTTAAATTTCCAGCAACTGAAGGGAGAGTTTGTTTGCTTGTGGAGGAATGCTCAAAGAGCTGTTTAAAGCTAAACTGAAAAGCAAGCTACAATGGAGTTAGTCATCCCTCAAAATAGTTACATTTTCTTCACACTTACAGCACTCAAATGATCCTTAAACATCAAAAAGTACTAACCAGCTAATAGCTCTAAGACTTCCTTATTGCCTTTCACTCACTGGCACCCACTTGGCTTTAAGTGCCTTGTCCAACCTTAAATTAGGCCAGTTGAATTTGCAATGTCAATGTACCAAATTACTACATGATTATCAAATCTCTATTTCTGTTCAAGGGCTCTTCTTTGAGGAAACACAAGACTCCCTAAAATAAGGAGTGAATCAACGGCAAATATGATTGAAGTCAGATGGAAGTAATAGTTATTGTTCTGTTGAATACAAAGAAGATGAAGCCTGATAAAGTGAAGAGTAGTGAACACTCCATTTGTCCATGAATCCAGCACAGTCACACATACGCTGCTATCCCATTTGCCTTACAGAAAATCACTGTTCCTGTGCAAGAGAAAAACTAGTGACTTTATAGTGAAAAAGCAATGAAATACAGGAAAAATATTAAGTCATTCCTTCACTTCTCCATGTTAAAATATAACATTGTGAACAGAAACAAACGTCTGCTGACAACTGGTAGCTGAAGAAGGAGGCTGATTGCCTGTTAGTGGCGACCAGTTTCTTTTCCATGAAAAGTGGATATCCAACACATAAAACCAAAAGTAAAGTCTTTAAAAGGGAACATGAGTATCAGATTCCTAGAAATAATCATGATTTCAGCAACCTCTGCCATGCCATAGTACGAGAGGGGCATTTATTTCACAGTTAAAAACCCCTCAACATTCACTCCTACAAGAACACCAAGAGGAAAGGATAATATCAGATCTATAGGGAGGAAGATACCACAAGTAAATCTTTTCCAGGAGAAATGGTAGTACAAGACCCAGTATCCATGCCCAAAATCTGACAGAAGAGGCAAGAAACCTACTCAGAGTTCAGGTATTTCTACCGTCAATATTGCCCCTGATTCCCAGAGAGAGCTGATATAGTGGTCCTGGCTACTCCCCAGACCTAGACCTACTTACAGTGAGGTTCTCCAAGTATAGCAATGCTCAACAATTACCAGAAAAACATGGATTTATGTCACTCTCCTGAAACAGTGGTGCTAGATTGAGGGGGCACCATGCAATTCTAAGCCCTTGTGTGTTTGCTGATCCCAAAATCCCAAACCATAGCTGTTTCCCTCTAGCGAGAGACCTTCATGGGGCCCCAAGTAAATCAGGGACAAGGCTAAAAAAGAAAACTAGAGCTCCTTAGGAACAGAAGAGGCTCCTTATATACATATTCTGAAAGCACAATCTTATACTATTTAAAACAATCTATTTATAAAGTCTTCATAGATCTTCAAATATGAAAGGCACTTCAAAAATTAGCTTGACATCATTTCAGCAACCAACATTGTTTACCACATGACTGATGCTGCCACATTAGAAGATCAAACTAAAAACCATTAGCAAGCGCATAGTTAACCATCGGTTTAACTATTAGTTCTGCTAGCAGGAGAAAGGATTTTTTTGGAGACTACCCAGTGCTCAGAAGCCCACTGGGGACACAGTGGAAGAATCAGGCATTAAAATGGCAAGCAATGCAAACCCCTTTCCCCAGCTCGTATTAGAAAGAAAAAGGTTTAACCTGCCCTAGTGTTATTGTGTGTAGCAAGAAACATGTGGCGTTTAAAAATTATTTTCTACAGAACGAATTCTGCTAGTAGCTCTACGGTGGCCTCAAAAATCTCATGACGCGTGGCACTACGATACAGTCCTGTTCCACCGACCAACGCGCATCCCTGCAAGGGTGTATTCAGCAGCGTGGCACACAAATATGGATTCACTATAGTTTAAATCAGATTTATTGGGGCAATATACAGATCCAGCTTTGGGAAAAGAAATCCTCTTTCCTTATCCACCTTAAACACCTGCTGTTACGGCAAATGGAAGCCTCCCTAATGCACAAGGAGCTAAACACAGCTAAGGGAAGGATGGAGAGCGAGGTCTGGGCTTCCGCACCAGCAGCGGCTCCCGGCCATGTCGCCACATGTTCCACCGTCACGGCTGTTAAAGCCACCGGGAGGAGCCGAGGCCACACGGCAGGTGCAGCCTCGGAGGCTTTCAGCTCGCCACGCGAAGCGACTCGGCATCGGCGTGCCCAGCCCTGCTCGGCGCTTGCCGGGTGGCTGTTGCGCGGCGAGCAAAACGGCCCCGCGGCGCCCAGCGCGGCTCTACAGGTCCCGCTCCGCGCCGGGGCTGCGCGGCTCGGCAACGGTGCCTGGCTGCCGGCCGGTACCGGGGGTCCCGGCTCCGGGGGGGCGGCAGGGCAGCGCCCCTCCTGCGGGTACCGCAGCCCCATCCTCCATCGCTGCAGGGACCTCTGGGGCCCCGTCACCCAGGCTGGGCGGCGGGGGAGCGGGGAGGAGGAGGAGGAGGTGGAGGAAGAGGAGGAATTGGCGGAGAGGAGGAGGAGGAGGAGGAGGAATTGGCGGAGAGGAGGAGGAGGAGGGTGCTCCCGCGCGGCTCCGCGGCGGCCCGGGGCCGGGCCCTTACCGATGCGCCGCACGTAGTGTTTTGCAGGAAGTTTCCACGCTCCTCAGTTTGATCCGTGCAAAGGGGGGGTTGGAGAGGAGCGCGGCTGAACGGCGATGGCAGGGGGCGGGCGGGGAGGAGGAGGAGGCGGTAGCAGCAGCGGCCGCGTTTAATTTTTTAATTAGGGCGATTTGAGCATCTCCCGGCGGGGTCGCAGCGCCGGGTGGCGAGGGGAGCCCGGGCGAGCCGGCCCCGCCGCCCGGGACCACCCCCCGTCCCCCGGGGCCGGAGCCGTGCGAGCCGTCGGGGCTCCAGTCTGGGTTTTCGACAGCGGCCGAAGCGGGCCCGGAGCCGCGGAAAGCTCCGCGCTCCGCCACCATGGGCAGCGCGGGCGCGGAGGAGAAGGGTTCGTAGCGCGGGCGGCGCGGCGGGCCGGGGGGCGCGGGGGGCCTGACCTTGCGGCACCGCCCGGCCCGGCCCGCGGGGGCAGGCACCCCGGGCGGGGGGCGGCCGAGGGCGGAGGGAGGGCAAACGCGCAAATCTGCGCCCCCCAGGGAAGCGGGGCGGTGAAAGTGAAGGCTCTGCGTGCAGCCCTACAGCAACAATTGCTCTGCAGGTGCTCGCTCTCTCGCAGCCTCCATCCCCGAGGAAGCAGGCAACACTTTCCCACGTTCACAAGTTGAGGATGATGCTAGTGAACGTTTTATTTTCCTGTCTCTCTATATTATCCAAACCTAGACCACGTACATGAATTCACAGCACAGGAGCTCTCGTTGACAGAGACTCCAGGTTTGCGTATTTACAAAGGATGAAATCTCATTTCTGCAATTCATTGCTGGTCTGAAGGCTGGAAGTGTCACTGCCCGGCTGCAGGTTCTTTGCAGGGGAATGCTGTTCATGTGAAAGTGTTGCCTGCGCCCTGAGTGCTGCAAAAGCACCGCCTGTTTTTGTGGGGCTTTGCTCTCCTTGCAGAACAGTTAGCCAAGCTTTCATCTGCCGGGCATCCATGCCCTGGCCTTCCTACTTACATCTCCCTGGATGCTGTCTCAGAAACCTTACCCCAGAGAGACAGTCTTCTCCCCAGCGATTCCGAGAATACAGGCATGCGGTGTGCACAGGAGCATGACAGGTTGGCTGTGTGCTCACAGAGCTGTTTCTGCAGCATTCCTGGCCATGTGTTGTTAACTCAGATGGCTTAGACCCTTTGGACAATTCTTGCTGATTCCTGTTTCGTTAGGTCTTTTCCATTGCTAATCCTTTTGCCCTACCACCTCCTGTGCCCAATTCCTGTAATAGCATTCCTGGGGTACAGTTCAGTTCCCTTGACCAGATAGCTAAGTGTAAATGAAGTGCTGCTGAAGCTCCCAGAGGATGCCTGTTTGTCCCTAACCACACCAGCACCTTTTCAATTCAGGCTTGCTGTCACTGAAACACAAGCCTGGGACTAAAGCTATTTTGAAATACCTTCAGAATGACCAGATCCATGAACCAGCAGCTGGGCTGCAGACATCCAAGGGGAGAACAGATGGCAACTGATTTAGTCCATTTTGTTACACGCTATCGTTTATGAAGTGAGTTTGCAGGCACCTGAGGCTTAATCATGCCAGGAGGATGAATGCTCCTAGCTTGAGCAGACGTTACGGGTACTCATTTCCAGTACTGAGCCATTACAAAAAAAACCCTATAGGGGGTTCTGTGAGGGAAGGACTGAAACTCAAAACACAAGGAAGATTACTGAGGAAGTCTCTATCAAAGACTTACTGGCTACTTTCTTAATCTTCTCAGTATCTCCAGAAACACAGGGGTGGATGCTAGGTCTAAAAAAAGTGACGCCCAAACCACCAAAAAGCTGGGGTTGGGATCTTCAATCCACACCAAACATTGGCAGAGCTGGGCTGGTGATGCTGCTAGAATAAGAATTTCAACATCGTTCTTCCAGCTGCCTCACAACACTTAGAGCCTGTGGTGTTCCCCTTCACCCTCCACAGGTGCAGCCAGCACCCCCAGCTCGTACTTCTGTTCTTACCTTAGTGGTCAATGTGCTAAGTTATTTTCCTCATTCCTGTTTTCTCTAGGGCTCCCATTGTTTCTTCTGGCCTCACAAGGGCCTCCAATGGCCTTTTATTTCACAGCAGGATGTTAAAGAGCCTTCCTTTATGCCAGTGTTTTTATACAGGCAATAAATCAAAGGATGAGTAGAGTCTTGACCTATAAAAAGAAGTCAAGAGGGATCAGTCTGAGGTCAGCCCCTACAAAATGACTGCAGATTCTAACTGATATAATGCCTGTCCCCATCATACTGCCCTAAAGGTTATCTTCAAGGATTTTTGGATCGAGGCCATGTTAGTTAATATTCACGGTCTTCTGACTCACGAGTTGACACATACACTGCAGCAGATGAAAGGGTATCTGACTAACTGGGAGAGGACATCTAACCTGTATGCAGCACTAAAACGTGAAAACAGTAAAAAGGCACTCAAGGTCATTCTTGGTACCACAGTGTTGGGGATACATAATTAGAGCAAATTGTTCTGGGAACTTTAAGGCTTCAATTACAATTTCTGAAATTTGGGACAAGGAAGAGAAGAATTCAAAGCTTAAGCAAAATGCCCACTGTTTTCTCATGCAGCTCTTTCAGTCAAATTGTTACTACTCCATGTTGCAGCATCAGTCAAGCTTTGCAGAGTTCTGTCCCATAACATCTCACAAGCTCATAACCTATAAACAAATCCCACTAATTCCAGTGTGTAATCTGCAAAATTAGTAAAACTGGAATTTCTACAGTGAAGAAATGTCACCTCAAACATCTGCATATTTCTCTGGACTCAGCTCAAATGCAGGGTTCTCCATGGCCAGCCTGTTCCCAAGATTTCTCTCCATGTCTTTCAAGATAGCAATCAGGTTTTTGGGTCTGGCTTTCCTAAGTAGTGTCTACATATCATTTTATAAGCCTCTAATTTAATTTTTATAACCCAGTGTCCGAGGACTTTTGGAAGGTTTTTTTTTTTTTCTTGACTGGCTCATGTTCAAATCAACTGATTTGTGACATAAATTTGTGATATTGAACTTTCTGTGATTTTTTTTTTCCTACAGAAGGTCAAACTTAATAGAAAAATTGGAAGTATGCCCAATGAAAATCCGTACAGCAGGTGGGCTTTATCAATGATGTATTTTCAGAAAATAAATATTGATTGTTGTTGACAATACTTCTAATTCCCATAGGCTATGTCTGGATCTTTTCTCCAATTTAACAGGAATTAAACCAGCATGACCCAAAGAGCAGAATATCATTCAAAACAAGGAAGGATCTCATCCACAGCTCTACAGAATAAACATGGTTTATTGTTATGCTCTGGCAAATGTGTAAAGACTAATAGGAAACCATATTATTTAATGCCTAATATATTGAGGGTTATTGCAAAAAAGAAAAAGACTTGTGCCTTGTTCTTTTAATCCTTGTTTTAAAATTTTTATTCTTTAGCATAACATACCAAAATCCCACAAATTCTGAAGTGAGAAAGGAGACACCAAACAAGATAAAAGTTCTATCCATTTCTGTCCTCCCAGGAATACCAAATCTTATTTTTAGTTTTCCTGTTGTTATTAATTGTAGCCTGACTCATGATATGGCTGCTTGCAGCCATGACTGCAGTACAGATGCCGGAGCTCCCTTTAAACTGGCTGGCAGTACAGGTACCTGAAGCAGTGTAGCCATGGCAGCACAGAGCTCTGGGTGGCCTAATTACTCTGCCAAGAAATAAATGGATACTGGGAATTCCCTGGGGAAATATTGATAAATTTTTAACGAAAAGACTTTTCCCTCAAGGCATGTTAGTTAAATAGGTGTTAACAAGAGCCAAAAAACCTCAAGCTCCAACCTTAAAATAAAAATGTCTTTGTCCTTTGGCACTTCTGATGTCCCAGTCCTTCCAATTCTCCTGCTGCCTATAGAGACAAAAGAAAGATCTGATTTCAGTATCTGATGGAAAACCTAAAATAAAGCAGGATGATTCCCAGCCCCAACTAAAATCTATAGATAAAATGTCCTTAAAAAGACAAAAGTCTCTCCTGGCTGGAAACACACAGAGCTCTCCTGGTAGCAATGCCGGGGTGGAGATGCTCAAGCATCCTGTCCCCATAGGACACACATCAGGGTCAGTCCCCTGAGCTCCACAAGGAGCATGTTCAGACCTGGTGTTTACTATGCCTGTAAAAATGTCAGGATATGTAAGTATTTAATGGGGAAGACCAAGGAGGAGAAACAAATGAGAGCAAGATTTAGGGGAAGGGAATTCACTTCTGTTATCTCTTCTCCCCTCCTCTTTCCTCATACACAAGAGTGGACATGTATAGAGGAAGGTGAAGGGGCAATTTTACCAATATGCTCTCTTTCTTACAAGCTCAAAATGCACACAGCATTTTTCTGAAAATGGAGCCCAAGACTTCACTAAAATTGCACACAGAATGTTTTATTTTACAAGTTGAATCTATTTGTTTAGGTTTACAAGCTAAATGACATGAGCAAAATCCACATGATTTGGCTGAAATTCCATCTGAAGTCACTGTGAGTTTAACTAGTTTAAGGACTGAGCCATAAAGCCATTTCAGAAAACGTACTGGTTTCTCCAGGTGGAGACCTTGGTGAGTATTTCCAAACCAGAATCTGTAGGCTTGTGCCCAGTCTGACAAAACACTGTTTGCAACAGCCATGTGCTCAAATTACTCTGTTTTAAGGAGGCAGAAAGCCAGAAAATTGTGTTTGCTGTCTCATAACAGAGGCCAAGTAAGCGGATGGTGTATAGAGGCTAAAAGTTGCAATTTTACCACATTAATTTAAATGTGAAAAAACAACAGGACACTACTAAAATCCAGGCTGGTTTTCATTTCCAAATGTTCATATGCTACAGCTCAGATATACACACCCATTTAGATCACCCATTTAGATCTAACCAAACTGATTCTACTTTTCTATGCAGGCAAAGAAGCAATAGAGGTGAAAATCCCACAGAGTCACCAGGATGTGATGCCCAATGATGAGCAGTAATTACTGCAGCAACACTTCAGCCAGCATGAGTGTCAATGAAATGTCTGCCTTCCCTCTGACTTTAGAGCAAAAAACTGGCTTTGCCTTTGTGGGGATTTTGTGTGTTTTCTTGGGACTTCTAATTATCAGATGCTTCAAAATCTTGCTCGACCCCTACAGTAGTATGCCTTCTTCTACATGGGAAGATGAAGTTGAGGGGTTAGATAAAGGAACATTTGAATATGCTCTTGCATGAAAACTCACAGAATATCCTGCCTTAAAATTGTTGTTGATTTCATTTTGGAAACCAACTGTTGTTAATTTGTTATACATATCTGCCTTTTGGAGATATGTTGGTGGCATCCATTTTGTTAAATAAATATCTGTTGCAAACTCGAAAGGCACTTCATGTTGCTTTTATTTGAGGAACAATGGAATGGTAGATAAGAAATGGTTAACAGCAAAGAAACACTACAATAAAAAATTCACTAGAAAGTTATCATGGCCAAAAAGTATTTTAAGACTCAGATGATATCTGCCTCTTCAGAGGAGGATCTCACTTCTACTGTATCTCATGACAGGCTAGAGAGAAAGGTGAAGGACAAAAGACAGGCTCATGAACGGTGAATGCTTAAGTGGTAACTCCCCCCCCTCCTCACCTGACACAATTTTCTGAAGCTCAGAGACTGCTTGTATACTGAGAATACAAAAGTGGGGAATAACAAAGGGTTGTGGCTCAGCAGAAGTGCCTGCAGGAGGTGTGTGTAGTGTTGGTCCATGCTACCAATAATAAGGAACTGACAGGAAAGCTGAAGATCAATTGCTAACTCACCTCTGACCTTCCAAGAAGAGCAGGTCCTGTACTACTGACTGTTTATAGGGAAAGTGTTTGTTGCTTCTCCTGTGTGAAACTTAATGTGGTCCTCTGCAAACAGTGCGTAGCTCTCAGGAGAGTATTTTTTTGATGGGTCTCTGTTCTACTCTATAGCAACAGAAAGTCAAACAGAATTAGTGGAAGGTATTCAAACATTCAGCAATACAAAATATATTACCTGCTCAGAACTCCAGTCCAAACTAACACTGCCACAGTCCCAGTTCACCAGTGTCTCTCTAACATATTGTTAAAAATTTTAGGTGAAAGGGAAAAAGTGAACGTTAAGTAACCAATCTTACAGTCTGGCTGAATTGGTCAAGGCATGCCATTTTTTTTTTTTACTCCTCTTGGTTGTGGAAGATGATTCAATTTGAACTGGAACTTAAACTGCCTGGTTAACAGCTCCCAGCAGCAGTTACACCAGCCTGGCAAGGCCAAAGCAGAGACAGTCACACTGCATCCCCATTTGTACTCAGCCCCCGAAAGGGACAGGGGTCCAGAGCTGATGGGAGATCTCGGGACTCTCCAGCCCCTCTCCACAGCTGGTTCTTCAGTTTGTGCTCCTACAACTGTGCACAGCGTATGATCTGGACTGTCAAGCTGAAGAATTGGTCATAGGAGATCCTATCAAGGCAGAAGAACTAACAGTGAAAGCAGAGACTCAGATCTGGGTATTCAAGGTCACCCTCGCATACACAGCTGTTTAGCAAGTGTGACAGTACTTGACAGAAATTCAATTCAGTTTTTAAGAAGGTTGGCATTAGAATTTTAAGCACTGTCACTTTTGCTAAACGGCTCTGTTTGCAACAAGGAGCAAAGACAAGGAGATCAGTTACAGCAGTTGGTTTCTTTTGCATGTATTCTGAAAAATACATATTGCCCCTTTTGCCCTATAGACTAGGCAGAGGCAGTCAGTGGAACAGCAGAGCACAAGTGCCATTTGGAACATGAAATACTCGATTGTACAGGGAAGGACATGAATCTCCTGTCTGAAGAATATAGGAGAGGAACAACCAACACTAATCTACAGTGGTTCACTGGAATTATAAAACATAAAACAATTTTGTGAATGTAAGAGTTTTTAAACTGCTTTGGATTCTGCATTTAAAAAAAAAAAAAAATGCCAAACCCTCAGAGATTCAGTATATTGTATTTACCCTAGTTAATTTAACCACAAAATCAAAGGTAGATATCAGTAGACTGGTTCATGTGATCTGCTACTGCTGGATAGGATCATCCACTGCAGAGACCTGACACTGCCGTTCTCTTTACACACACGCAGTCAGCACAGCTGGGCTCTGTGCTGTCAGGTTAGAATGCTGAAGGTACTTAAGTTATCTGGGTTAAATATAGTTCAGTTATCTCTAAACTACACAGCAAACATACCCAAAGAACCCCAATACTGTCTTATTACTTTTGTTCTTGACTCAGCCTATTGCTGGAAGCAATGATCAAATTCCCTCATGATTACAAAGCTTCATCATTTCCTGCCTGCCCTTCTCTGCACCCTCAAAAGACAAGGGAGTCAGCCTTCCCAGAAAGAATACACAGAACATAGTTTTTCAAAGGTTTTCCTTAAATATACAGAGCAAAACTTTGAACGGGGTTAGGAGCAAATGGTTCATAAACGCAGGTAGGACAAGGGGACCCACCAGTGTTTGATCCCGCTGACTCCACTGGAATCTCTTCTGCATAAAATGTGCTGAGCAGAAGCCTGAACTCTTGTTATCTCCATTACTATATATGCAGAACTGAAAAATAGAGAGATCATGATCTGTGCACAGAATCAGGCATAGCTGGGAGGGAAATGGAGATAACAAAAGTATTTTCAGGCCCATTAGAAATTTTGCAATACCATAAACCCAGTAATTGTAATGGATAGGTACATTTGCTGGTTAATAGTTAACAAGCTAGAATGCCTGTCTAAATCACCACCTAGAAATGTTTTGAAAGAGAGGGATTGGATGGTCTATTCAGTATATTAAGCAGGAGGAAAATCTGGCCAATAAGGCAGAGTCTGTAATGCCTCAAAGAGAGGGACACACTCATATGCATGAATAAAAGAGGCAGATTGTCCTTCCCTAAAAACACAGGATTGAATGGTAAGTTAAACTATCCTGAGTAAGGTAAACTTGATTATTTATGTGTAGCGTTAGAATACTAAACACAAAATTAATGGCAAATAACAGTTGAGACACCTCTGGAAATAACACTGTGAAAATCAAAGTATTATTTTCAAGAACAGCAGAAAGGTAAGAGACTTTTCTTTTCCTAGCAAAATAGTAATATTATGGAAATAAGACAGTGAAATTACAGAATCATTTTACTTGGTAGCAAAAGTCTCACTGTCATCAAAGAATCAGGATTTCATTCAGTCATAGAAATGGAAACAAACCTAGTTTCACTGACCTTAATGACAAAAGATTTGTTTTTGTCCTTCATGCCTGAAGATGAAACACTTCCTGACAACTTGAAAAGGCTGAAGGAAGCAGAATGCTATCTATGATCAGAAATGTGTGGTAGCAGTAATAATAATAATAATAATAATATTGATCATCCAAACCCCGCAGAAGTAAAATAAACTAAATAAATGTAACATATTGCTGTGAGGCTTACAAAACATTAAGCAGGAAAACCAACATAAATATTAGAGGGTTATAAAGTGGTATCATAGCAGAAGAGGTGACAGCAGAATATTATCTATAGATGATGAAAGAGCTGGGAAAATGTGCTTTAGCTATATCTCATCCTGAAGATGGAGGACATTTGATTATCAGCTCTTCAAATTATAATTTTGATATGTGATTTTAGAGAAAATTTATATTGCTGAGATATAAACATTGATGAGATATTTTATCTTTCTGTGCCAAGGGGCCAAATGCATTTCACAAAATCATTGAGAAATTTAAATTGGAAAAAAAATCTCTGGAGGTCACCTAGTCCAACCTCTTGTGAAAGCACAAAACTTTAAAAAAAATGCCTCTAATGGGCTTATTTACCCAGATTTTCAGTTCATATATTCCTTTATATAGACATATTTTGTTTGTAAAACTTTCTGGTTTACATACACTTGCAGAGTTTCAAAGTCTAAGCATGTTCTGGTTTAGTCAGTTTGAACAGACCTGGACTCCCACTGAATTACACAGGCCTATACAATCACACTCCCTTATCTCCTTAGAAGTATGTTTCAAGACATACGGATTGCCATTGTTTCAACAGCTCATTTCAGGGCCATCCAGGCCATGCTGGAAGTTGCTGCAATGGTACTTAACCCACTAAGGGCCTTAAATATAAGCGCCTCTTTGGCTCTTGGGGTTTTTCTTTGCTTGTTTGGTTTTTTTGAGGGGGTCTGTGTGGCAAAGTGGAGGTGGGAAGCAGATTGTACAACTCTCAGATGTTCACCTCTCTGTGGGCTGCCACTCAGAGGGACCTAGACAGGCTAGAGGAATGGGCCAACAGGAATGTCATGACACTCAACAAGGACCAACGCCAATCCTGTACCTTGGACAAACTAAACCCCTGCACCGTACAGGCTGGGGCCTCATGGCAGGGAGCAACTCTTCTGGAAGGGACCTGGTGGGCTACAGAGGAGTCAGCACCATGTCCTGGGAGCAATGAAGGTGAAAGGTGTCCTGGGCTGAGTTAACAGGACCACAGCCAGTAGATCAAGCAAAGTGATCATTCCCCTCTATTCCGCACTCATCAGACTGTACCTAGAACCCAGTTTCTAAATTTGTCTACCTGTCCCCCATCACGTGCCCATGTAAGAAAGATGTTGATAAATTTGTGTGTGGCTGATGGAAGGCCACAAGATGGTCAGGGGTAGAAGCTTTTGCCCTATAAGGAAACAGGGCTTGTTTAACCAGAAGAAGAAAAAGCATGAGTGGAACCTAAGCAGCCCCCCCGTACTCCCATGGAGGTTACTGACAAGGCAGAGCCATGCTCTTTACACAGCAGAAGAGTGAGAGGTGATGGTAATAGAGTGACACATGCACGGTCCCAAATGGATATAAAGGGAGAAAAAAAAAAAAAAAAAAGAGGATAATTAAGTAGTAGAATAGGCTGACAAGGCAGATTGTGGAATCTGTCCTTAGGAGATGTCAAGACCTGACTGGTAAAAGCCCTGAGTAACCTGATTTACATTCAGTGTTCCCTCTGCTTTGAGTGGGAGGATGGACTAGATAAGCTCCCAAGGTCCCTTCCAATCTGTGTGATTCTATGACTTGCTACAATTTTTTTCAAATCATCATAAAGGGTATTTTGAGAGTACAAATATACAATTAAGTGTAAAATTCTATGAACCTTCCAACGCCTAGGACTATTTTTAATATTTCTCAATAATTACTACTTTACCATAGTCATTTATTTCCTCCATTATAATTTAGGAAACCCAGTGCTATTTTTGGATCTGTTTCAGTTGCCTATTTATTCCTCCATATTACATTAATTTTATTTACTTAAAAAAAGAACAATTTGCTATATCTTAGTTACCTGATCACAAATTGTTGCCATCCTGGAACTACCGAAAACTTAAAGCCTAGCTTTTGTAGTTAATTTAAAAAAATGTATTTGATTCAAGCTTTTATAGTCTAAAATTAAATTTGCATTGAGAGAAATATACATGGTAGCATAATATTTAAGTGGAACTTGAACACTAAATGGACTTCATGGAATCTTGTGTCATATCCCTTGTACTGCCTACACTTCCACTGGCTTCAATTAAACACTGAATTATTAGAAGAAATACTATATTTGAAAATCAATTTTAGGTACTTGGAATCTGATCCAAAGCCCATTTTATACAGATAGTGCCGCAAATCCTGATTTAGGGTTCTGCCAACTATGCCAGTTTGCTGTGAATCCTGATTTAGGATCCTGCTGACTGCCAATTGCTGACTGTCACAAATGTGTGATTTAGGTCACTTAAAGAATCCACCATCAAAAGCATTAGCAAAAGTGGTTTTAATATGACGTTGTAAAAGTGTGACTTAACAAAGTTCAAGGGGAAGGTTCACTCTATTACTGTATGGCACAATCATTTGAACAGTGATTCAAAACTATCAAGGCAAAAATCAAAGTTTCCAAGACAAAATCGAAGTTTCCAAGACAAAATCAATGTTACCGTATGTTTTGCTGATTAAGGATACCAATTAAACTACAAGGTTATGTGTGATTTCAGTCGCTTACCAAAGACCTGTTGCTGGCAAAAGGTCTCTCTGATTTGATAAGCAACCTTGAGAGGTGTCCCAGCTCTAGGGGAGATCACCATGCAGCTAGGCTGCACAGCAGGGAGAGCTCAAAGAAGGCTCGCTTAGGCTGGCATATTTATGGAATAAAGTGGTTGGCTTGTAGTCAGGTTACATGTGATGGAAAAGGTATTGCATGGGACCCCTTGTACCCACAACTTTCCCCACAAGTCTTGGAAAAGCCACCTGCTATTCATGTGTTGCTCTCATGATCACTATTCCAGGCTCACGTGCATTGATGCTCGCTCTGCTCTTTTGCGGGTTTTCAGAGAACAGATTGAAACTAGAAGAGATCTTGGCCCGTTTACAGCTTAGACCTTTGGAGGCTGTAGCAAACTACTGCTAGTTTAGTTAAGGGGTTGAGTGCATCTGTCACAGATGGAAACATCCCCACAAACCTAGTCTTTGGCTCAACTAGTCATAGGATGTCAGTCTCACGGATATTTGGTGAGGCAGGGGAGAGCTTATGTTGGAAAATTTATCCAACTGTGCAAGTTAATAGAAATGTTTTATTTCTATTTTTTACGGCAGAAACACAGCAGACAACATTAGGAAGACTACTTAGAGATTTCAAGAGAAATTTCTCAGAACTTTATTATTCGACGAGCAAAGACTTCATATGCAACAGCACTGAGCCCTTTGCTGTAGCTGCAACTAACTAGCTGCAGCCACAGAAGAGTAGACGGATCAGTGATCTAAGCCTAGCGCATCCTTGAAGATGTCAATGAATAATTCGCCAAATGTATTCTTGGATCCAAATGCAAATCGGTTTCAAGTGAACATAATTAATGAAAGCCATGACAACAATGAGACATCCCAAGAGGATGTGGGCTCGGAACCACCACATTACGAAGAAACATCTTTTACTGACGAAGCACATAACAGACTGAGAATCAGTTACAGACCAGGAAAAAGAGAATTATATGACAATTTCCTTCAAAACGGGGAGAAAACAGAAGCTAGTTTACATCCCTATGATACTCACACTAAAATGTATTATCTACAGACTTTTGGCCATAACACGGTGGATCCAGTTCCCAAAATTGATTATTATAGAAACACTGGCAGCGTCAGTGGGAATAAGCTCAGCAGACCAAGCTTATTAGAAATTCATGAACAACTGGCAAAGGTAAGTGGAAAGAAAAGACACAAATTTTCTCTATTCCATTTCCAGGCTGTTAATTCTGTTTATTAATATGAGAAAGTCCTTAAATTCATGGACCTTACCCAAGAGAAAAAGTACAAGTAATCACCTACCATATTTCCTTTCGTAGCTGCAATATGTTTTCTGCCATGTACCCTGCTCAAAGCAAAGGTTTTTATTAAAAGGTGATAGTAATGTACTTGATTAGGCAGAAAAACATAGGTTAATTGTGACTAAAAGTATAGAACTACTGAATCTCTTCTCTTTCACTTAAGAGTTAGGATGGCAGATAATGAATATCAATTAATAATTTAACCAAGCTACACAATTCACACTTATTCTAAGCTTGAATTTAACATCAATGCATAACTAAGTTTCACAGATTCCTCTGCTGTATTCATTAATATATATATATATCTACAAGTATTGTAAAAAACATTACGTGCAATAAATGCAATTCTAACTCATCAGAAATCCAAAGCACAACATGTTTATTGTTCTAACAAACCATTCAAACAGCAAGAAAGAATCCAGAACAAGGGTGTTGAGGGCTGTTTCTCCTCTCCCCTTCTGAGTGGAACTACTTTTGGTTAACACGATGTAGGAGTTTACTATTGATACATATGACCAATAGATTTATGTAAAAAACTTCCCCTTAGCAGACTCTTCCTATAGGCTCCATTTTTTTTTCCCACATACACACTACAGTAAATGAATAATGAAAATACCAAAACATGCCCTTTTGTCACCCCCTATGGCTACTCACCAGAAGAATACACATTAGTTGGGTATAATGTTTGGGGTCTGCACATTCAAAACTGCCACAGGAAAGAATTTGTGAAGTTGGTAATATTAAGTTGGAAATACCAAATTTTCACTAATTTCCGTGTTACTGCCTCATATAGGTTGGTAGGTGAATTTTGCTGTCTATTCACCTATCTAGATCTTTCAAGGCTTGATTTCCCTATGTGGAAGACTCACCTTCATGCAAAATAGATAGCATGGAAAGCTGTAATGACAACTTCCAGGGTCAAGAACAACTAGATTAAGCACTTTGAAACAGTTAATTATTAAAAAACCTATTGCAAAACAATGGAATAATATGATACACTACTGACTTGGGTAAAATTAGACTCTTCCCCCTTAAGCAACAATACCAAGTTCTCTGTAAAAAGCAGATGAGAGACACAGGATATATCTACTTACAGAATTAAAGTCAAACCTTTTTTGAAGTTCTTAATTGTGCACTTGTCGGGGCAGGGCTGGAAGGAGAGGGATCACCTCTATAGTCAAACTCAGATTAAAATGCCAATGTGAAGCAAAACCCCCTATCCTTTTTCTGTATTGGGCAAAAGTGAAATGATAAATCTCCAGAGAAAACATGCTCTCCTCACCATTCCACTCAGTTTTACGTACTTCTAAGGTCTGAATAGTTTGAACAAGCATCTGATTTTTGGATGCTTATTGAGATCTTGTTCAAACTCCAGTTCTCTGAAGATTCATCTGTCCTAAAGAGGATTAAAATAATGAAATCAAGCAAAAAAAAATAGGAAATTAGGACTTGATTCTTTAGGATCTTATTAAGACAGCTTCCTAGTTTTGGCCTGACTTATTTAAATTAAGGTCTCCACAGACCGGCATAAAATGGCTTACACAGAAAGGAGAAACAGGTTACCTGGGTCATCATTTATTTCCAAAAATGAATGCAAAGCGGATGTGAAAAGGGAAGAAAATGAATTTGGGATCCCTACTCATTTTCAGAGGTATAAACTGCTACTGAAGTGACTAAACACATTTCTATGCCTAGAAGAAACTTCCTCTTACAGAAATAATTTACTTCAGGAGTGGCCAGAGAGGAGAAAAGTAGTGTTTTGGCTTTGAATGTAACGCTGAATGAACATATACTGGACATTAGCATACTAAGGGATTTTCAGTTTAGACCATTACCAGAAAATTCAGGGGTTTTGCTGTTGCGTCTCTCAATGGTTTGTTTATTTTAAATAAAATTAGGTATATTTGTTTAGGGTTTTTTAAGGCTTTCACTTAGAGAAGATTAAAAAGAAGGCAAATTCTCTCCCAGAATAAAACGAACAACACAGGTTGGGACTGTTAGGGAATAGGAAAGAGAATCATCTAGCTTAGTCATTCCCAGACTTTCTCCAGTATCCAGTTTACAGAAGGATAATCTTATGCCTCGCAAAATAGGAAGGTGAATGTCAGAGGTAATGGGATTTTTGTTACACTGGCAACCCACTGTGCCCTTATGTGAGTTGTGGCCCTGGTCTGGGAGCCACTAACCACAGTACTGGAACAAATGACCCACCATTAGCATGGCTGGAGTCTATTCCTGGCTGTCCCATAGACTCACTTTGTGACCTTGGACAAATCACTTTGGTCAACAGAGCTTATTCTGAAGAATCAACAAACACGAGGTCACCAAACAGTAGATTAGTAGGGAAGGGAATTAAGATGGTATGAAAAGGCTGAGCTCCTATCGGGAGGCAAAAGCAGCATGTGCAGGTGGATGGGGTGCCTATCCACCAGCCCCCGCAGCAGCAGGCTCTCTAGACACCACCAAGGAGGGGATGAAACGCCACGCTGAGCAGATGGGTGTCAGATTAATAGCCCAAGATGCAGTTCTGGAGAAGATGCCTTATTCCTTATTACTTTTACTCTAAAATCTGGGTTTATCACACCATACCCCAAGGCAATCCACCCCTGTCACCCCCAGCTTTTTTGAAACTCAAATTCTTGAAGACAATTGTCCCATCAAAGCCCATTGCCAGTTTCTGATAAGTGACATATGTTTGACTTCAGATTGCTGAACATCAGATAAGCATTACCATTGTGCTTTGATGCTGGGCTTAACATCAGAAGATAAACATTAATATTTAATACACTTTTTAAATATGTGATTTTTCAAATGTCAGAATGTAAGCCAGGCTGAAAGGAACTTCAAATATCTAGTTCCCACACTGCTGGAGTCAAATGTGTGTCATCTTTTAGCAAGATGTGTCAGGTTTTGCACACATTAAGCCACAAATCGCCAATTAAATACCTAAAAAATAGTCTAAGTGCTATTTCACAGCTGATGGCTGGTGATAATTACTTGGGCTTAATATTTACCCTACATAAGAAATCATCTAACCTTTCTTCATCTTGGCTATTCTCCACACTTGTTACGGAGACTTGATGAGCTCATCATCTTTAGCCCCAGGAGAGACGAAGACTAAACGGTTCTGAAACAAGGAAAGGATTTAAAAAAAAAAAAAAAAGTTGTTAACTTTTATTTTGGTAGCTTTAAAAAATGTTCTGTCATTTTTATTTCACATCCTTAATGCATGAGTAGCACAGGTACAGCTGCTTGGTAAATAACCAATCATTCACTAAAGCACACCAATTTAAAATGCATTTATGGAAGGTTTAAGGCCATAATTTATGATAATGGCATAGAGAGCACAAATTAATTCAAAGTACATAGGAAACAACTTGTTTCAAGTACAAAGACTAAACTCTTTTATTTTTTTTGTCTTTGAAATTTTAACCACGGTAGCAAAAAGCCCTCATATTACTCTGCTAATCTTCCTTAACTCACTGTAATCATTTACTGTATTTTGAGCAAACACAGCTATTATTATTTTAGGGTAAGAATTGTCAAAAGTATTCGAGTAACTCAGGAGCTCAAAGTCACAGGCTTTCAATAGATCTTGTACTCTCATTCCACTTAGGGCCAAAAGGGCCATAGGCATCAAGTTTAATCCATGTCGAAATGTATTATCCAGTCACTTATTTCTCATTTGTGAGCACAATCCTGGATTTACTGTGTCAAAGGCATTCTACAACCTTGTATCATAGTGTCTCTAGAGCCCCCATCCACGGGGGGAGTCCAAACATTAGCTTAAGCTTTATATACAGTTGATCTTTATGTCTGTTTTGGTTTTATTTGTTGTTTTTTATTAAGTCCATGGACAAAATACATAAACAGCCTTCAACCTTAAGCAAGATGAAAAAACCTCGCATGTTTCACAGAATCGAAGATGTTTCCCCTCCTTGAGCTCTTCAGTTAATCTGGAAATACCTTCATCCCCCTCCAAATCCTAAAAGCATCTTGATTCTCTCAGGAAGTGACACACGCTCCTGACCCTGTGCCAGACCATGGCTAGGTACATGGTCCTTCCTGAAGGTCTTTGCAGAGGACCCCAGACAATACCTGGCAGTAGTTAACCTAATGCCAACTCCCTGCAAAACCAGTCAGAACTTTGTGTAAAAAAAAATTAAAAGAAACAAAGCAGCAATGACAATAAGCTTCAGTACTGTAAATAATTCCTATTCAAGCCACAAGAAACATATCATGATGCTAAATTGCCTCAAAGATTCTGGGGCAGAAGAGTTTAAGAGATAAAATACAGATTTATGTCTGTAACTGGATGTGAACAATCTAAAACTCTGGGCTATTTATTCTGGTTACACCACAAATATGGCAATTCCTAATCCTATCTACTATGGTTATATCAGAAGTGGCTAAACCACAGAAAGGATTATTCATTTACTGCATTATTTACTACATTTCACTGGCATTTCTCTGACTGTTTTCAAGAATATGCTCTCCATTTGCTGCTGCAATTATGTTTGTACTTTATCCAACAGAAAATACCAGAGTTCATCACATAACTTTGCCATGCAGCACTCAGCTAGGTCTCTCTTCACTACTGAGTAATTATTCCTGTTTCTGCACTTAGCATTATTCATAAATTCTTGCAGCAGCATGTGGAGGCCAACCATGAGACCCTCATTATGTTAGATGCTCTACTAACATATCAACACAACATATATGTTGAATACAGTTTACAATAAAGACAATTTAGTATCAGATAATAATGTATTTACTCTGCTTAAGCAATTCTTTCATCTTTTCTCACTGTTAGCAAGCCCACCTGCTGATGCCTGGTGTGAGCAGATTATTGCAGTCCAATCCAGAGACAGTAAAACCTTATCTTCTTTGGGATTCCTTTATTCCATGTCTCTCTTATTCAGCCAGGTGTCCTCTGCTTGGCACAAAAATGTATTTGTTTTCTGTGTGATCCTTCAGAACATAGCCGTGAGCACCGGCTCAGTCGAGAGAGTGGCTAATGGAGAAAGCACCGCTGGAGATGAGACAGCAGTCAGCAAGGAAGAAGAAAACAAAACAGGATTTGTCAAGTTCGGATGGGTGAAGGGTGTGCTGGTGAGAAACTTACCTGCATTTCTAAAATAAAATTTTAAAAAACCCCAAACTTTAAGATTAGTTCTAAAACACTAAGGTCTTTTAAGAAGAGAGGGAGGTGGACTTGAGGAATGTTTGGGGTGCTTTTTAAAAGCCTGCAGTGCAAACTATCACCCTTCTGGTTGTTACTACTTTCAACATTGCACTAATGCAGTATTTTTTGTTTAAAACCTAGGTAAGATGTATGCTTAATATTTGGGGTGTGATGCTTTTTATTCGACTTTCCTGGATTGTAGGTCAAGCAGGAATTGGTATGTATCTTATTTAATATCATTTTCAACAGTGAAAGGGATAAAGAGGATAAACTATACGTGATCATGATTAATATATAATCTGAGATGTGCATTTGCATGTTGAACGAAATAATGTTTTCAAATGCTTGCCAGGGTAAAAAATGTTAATCCTCCAAACTATTGGAATTTTCCAGACTCACAGCCAAATTACTGCTCAGAGGCATAGATCTGTTAACTATGCATATGATCATCACATTTGAGTATTTCTAAGCTTTAGTGAAATTTGTATTTAGATCCTGTAACAGATGTAAACTTCATGACTCGGGCCAAATTCTAATATGTGCATACAGAGTTAACCTTTAAGAGTTCACACTTAGCTTATCTGTGAATCCCAAACCTTGTCATCTACATATTAAAAACAACACTTCTTCACACTTCTCTGCAAAGATGAAAACAGAACTGGAAGGAGGTCTCATCTCATCAGGATTTTGTTATTTTTAACTATAGCACAGCACTAGATACTAGTGTACTATGAAACACTAAGTATTAAAAACTCTGCCACAGCTTTCATATACATTAACTAAGTACGCTTCATTGTATCCTGTATCTTTGCTTCTTCTTTGTGCAATTTAATCAATCCAAATCCCAGATCCCAGTCTCTGGGAGACTGGGCCCTGAGGCCTCCATCTAGCATATTGTTGAGTGTTCAGTGAAACCGGTGAGAGAGGAAAGTGCTCACAAGAATGCAGGAGTCCAGCAGCTAGAAGCGCAGCTCATTAAGGTGCAGCGTATCAGTAGCTGTGTGGTACCACTTCCATGTTAGCGTTGCTGCTTTTGGAAGCACAGAAATGTGAACTGCAATGGCAGCGTCGCTCTGTGCTACGTGATCATACAGTCTAGAATAATGGGGCCCTAATCTTTGACTGGCACCCAGATGTCATAAAAAAACCCCAGCAATCCAAAAGGTGGATGGCAAGTATTACAGTTTGGATTCCATCAGAATGGAAATATTAAGTAGTCATGAGCTGGAGTCTGAACTCTGGCCTCGGGGCGTCAACTCTCCTGGTCTTGGACAAAACTCAGTGCTCAAATTCAGATTTAATATAAATATCATTCCTTATTAATAGAAGTGAAATGAAACACTGAATTGAAACATCTCCATAATTTTGCACGATTGAAGACTCATTTCCAACAAAATACAGCAACTCCACAGAAGTTTCACTTGAGCAAGACTCAGCTTTTTAAAAAAAGAGAAACAAATTAAATGCTTATTAAGAAAACAATCTAGCCCCAAACTTACAGAGACACAAATAGAGGGAAAAAAAAAAAAAACACAACCAACCAACCAACCAAAAACCAAACAATAAAAGATCCAGAGCTAAGCGGAAGAACTTTACTACTTCTGCAGTGCTCCATGCGTGGCTCCAGCACTGTGCCTGACAAAGGGGTGCTTGCTGATTTTATGATGCATACCAAATGAGAGCGTACAGCCCAGGGCACTCATAAGTATATGCCTTGCCATGAAAATTCTGCATCTTAATATTGCCAAGACTTTGCTCTGGGGTTTCATGCAAAATTAGTTTTTAAGGGCAGTTTAGTAACTTATTGAGATCATCAAGAAGTATTACTTTGTTTTGAGGTGTGAGAATAGCCATAGGCAAGAGTAATTCATTTTAGAACAACTTACTTAGCAGCCATATGCCTGGTTTTCAATCTAAACTTTAATCAGATTTTAACATTAATTTGCAACAACATCAGTTACAGCCTTTCTGCTTTCACATTTAATTTTACCATTTTAATTCATTGATAAGCAGTCTCTCCTTTCTGATGGTTTATTGCTCTGCTGTTGCGTTTTAAAACTGCATGCCTGATGTAAGGAGGTTAGTTTTACTTCTGAAAATGAGACATCAAATTCCATTTGAATAATTTCTCAATGCATTTTCTGAATGTCTTATAAGCAATGAGCTTTAAGTCCCTAGCCAAGCTGCTTAAGGAGAACAGCGATGGAAGATCATCATCACTAAGGCTCAGGGATTTCACTGGGTACTGCTACTAACATGGAAATTAAATGAGTCAGTTAAACCACCATCTGGGCACCATTTATATCCCCATCATTAGAGGGCCAAAGAGAGAAAACCCAATTATTTCCATATCCTGATAGACTGTCTTGGGCAAAAGCTCTTACAGGGGAAAAAAATAACGTTCCAACAAGGTTCTCTGTTTATCATCAGCTGGGAAAAAAGGGACAGTATAGCCCTGCCAAGGTTACAGGTCCAAAAACCAATCTGGTGTTTCCACCTAACATATGGGCACTCTCCAAAGTCTGTATTTGTACCTATACATGGACTGGTTAGCCAAAGGCAGGGAAAAACACCAAGTTTATGTTAACTGAAAATCTGTCTCTGAATATTACAATTATGTTACCTTATGTTACATTACAACGATCTTTTGGTTGAGTCACTTTATTTTATGCACTTTAATTCTTAAATGTTAAAATAAAAATATTTTTTTAAAACTAACATTAAAGCCTTCCCCAAGCAGTTATTTCTCACAAAATTACCAAAATATCTGATCCTATTTATCATATACATGTTAACAACGTGAATTGCAAAATGCAAGAGAAAATCCTTGAAAATTACTCCTTAGGATGTACATGCACTTACCAAATAATTTTAAAACTACTTAGAATTAAGTAGTTTTAGTATTAATTTTATTAATTTTATTAATTACAAATTACTAAGAATAATGTATCTAATTTATTCAATTTAAGAGTTAACAGCTGATTAAAAGTCATATTCAGCCACTTCTCATGCACAAAATTTGCATGGTTCAACAATATCCTTCTATGTAACAGTAGCTGACTAAAAGGAATGACCTTCTGGATTTTTTTTTAATACAGACCTGCATACAAAATGGGTGCATGACTCGTAAGAGTTCAGAAATCAATAGGATAAACGTGATTTATTAGAGGTTCAAATCACTTCAAATCCTACACTATGTTGTATATCATTTCTGTCTCACACATTACATTGCTTTATCTTAAAGGATTGTGATACCACGGCTATAATTTAAGCAGCAAAGAACATTCATTCAGGGATTGGATGTCTGTAACCATCCAGTATGAACTGAACTCAGGAATCTGATCTGGAAGCCCGAAAATAGAAATACAGCAGATAAGTCAATATGTTTGTAGTACTTCTAGCTGTATGTCAGTTGTAGGAACCAAGTTTCAATTTGGACAAGTCCTGGTCAATAAATATTGCTACAAGCAATGTATAATCTTCAGTTCCACAGTGAAGATGTAGGTACCTTAGGGAAACAAGAGAACTATTCCGTAAGCGCTAGCGAGTTCAGATAAAACTAAGAACTGATTCCATGTTTGGCACCAAATTGTAATTGTTTCTCTCTTTTTTCAGTTTTTTTCCTCTCTTCTTATAGATAGAAATGGGAATAGAAGCAATAATGTTGAGAGAAAAATGTCATATTATTTCTTCACCTGACTTGAAACAAGAAAGTATTCTGGAACCACAAAGCCAAACCCTTCTTGGCAGTGCCAGAAAATTTAAGAGAAGCAATGGCTGCAATTCTAGAATGGGAGGTCCAGTTTCTGTACAAATGAAAACTTTTTCACTGGGCAGGCAATCTAGCCCTGGAACATGTAGTCCAAAGAGGCTCTGGTATCTTTGTCCATGGAGGTTTTCAAGACCCAGCTAACCGGAGACATCACTGATTTAATCCTGTGTTGGCAATAGTTCTGCTATGACTGGGAAGCTGAGCTACAGACCTTGAAAAGTCCCTTCCAACAAATGTTTCTATGATTCCAAATCATACTAAGCACCTCCTACTCATATAGTTTCTAGCTTCTAGCACAGTTTCACAGTGTTAACAGAAACCTTACCATATAGCCAAAGACTGGAAACATACCCAGATTTCAGAGTCTTACTCAAACTGAAACCCAGTTCACCTAAAACTAATCACCTGTCACTGATCTTCAGATGTTTGATTATTTCTGCTTGATTTCTGTTCAGCTAAAAAGAGAAACAGTCTAAGTTCTCTAAGATTATACATTACAGGTCACGTTTTAAAGTAAATGGCATCTAAAAAGCAGTATTTCCATTTTCAAATATTTGTCTTGTGTTAGAGTAAAACTACTTTTTGCAGGGAAAGAGGGAGATGAGGAGAGAGTGGGGAAGTGCAGCACTTGATAGCTTGGCAAGTAGGGATATATAGGAGGTTTGCACTTAGGTCTTGTCTCTCTACCTGACAGACAGTTTGTCCTGGTGCACTATGAAACTATACAGTCAGTCTTCCTCTGATTCAATATTTAATTAACTGCTGAAAGACAGCAGCATTCTTACAGGAGCTCTGGTTAATGTGTCAATCACTTAAACAGCCAGGATGTATATTAAAGGCAGATATGAGCATCCATGCCAAGGGACACTTGTTTGCTCATTTCCTCCAGCCTTTAAAAATCATGAGAACTTCTGGCTAGGGTATTCCTATCAGAAAGAATCACTGCTTGAAGACTGATGGGAATAATTTACTACTGTGACATGGACTCCTTGGAAATGTTCTGCAAACTGCAAGTGGTCAACAAACCATCTTTTCAGTTTATTGCTCTGACTCTGGCCTGAAAATTCAATTTAAAGAGAGAATGATTTGTAGGAATCATGGAACATGAGTAAAATATTTTATCTTCTTATTGCTGACAGGTCTTGGAGTAATCATAATTCTTCTCGCCACGATGGTAACCTCAATTACTGGGTTGTCAACTTCTGCAATAGCAACTAATGGGTTTGTCCGTGGAGGTAAAAATCTTAGGGTTACTAATGCGTTCAAGCCCAAAAAGGTCTTTGTGTATTATTTTCATATGAGACAAACCAGAGGGACGATAAACCAAGTGGTACCTCTAAAGGAACTGGAAGGTAACAATTCTAGCCACCTCTAATCACAATTTATGGCATGTTTGAGTTGTCATTTTTAATAAATCCCAGATTTCAGTTCAGTCTGTGAAGTACATTTCAGATGTTCCTGCCTACGGCTGAGGAGGGATGGCTTCTGGCTATTCATGGAGTTCTGTTACCTTGCAGCAGTTCTTTCTTAGTCAGAGCATTCCAGGTTGGACATCGTTGGACACAGAAAGCATGAGGCATCTCTTCCTCTCATTTTAAAGACTGATGCAGATCAGTGGATATATTCAATTTATAAAACTCTTTACATTTCAGCCACTCTTTGGAAGATGAGTAAATAATTTTGCCGGAAAAGTGCATGTCAGGTATTTTATGAGACAAAGTTTTAGTGCATTTCAGGGCCTTAAAGTTACAACTGGTCTGCTCTAACCTCTGTGGAAAATGGCAAGTTCTTACTACATCATTTAAGCAGAACAGGTATTTGAATACACTTGAATATACTTTCTTTTTCGGATCTTTCAGGTCTTGGAATCATAGTTATTGGTCTGAGTGTAGTAGTAACAACATTAAC